>NC_058080.1:740234922-740542493 GCF_014858855.1 Bufo gargarizans
CCCCGCTATCAGACACTTTGGACTAAAAGATTGAGCAGGGAATCAATCATGCTTTTGTAGCAGCTGGATCAGCCCCACATTTGATGCTTTCTGGGTAGCTAAAGCCTCAGCATCTTTAAAGATTGCCTGCTGGCGCTGATCAGCAAGATCTCTCCCTTCTTGCGTCTCAACTTCTCCTACCTTCCTGGAAAACTCTTAAGATGTCTCCCTGGACTTGCTCACCGAGCGGGCAGGGTCTTGGCTAATTCTATTGCAATTTGTTGCGCAGTATGGCTCCATTCTTGGGTGGCTGATGTGGCATTCAAGAAGGCGCTTATTGTTCTCACCTTCATGAGCAGGAAACTTTTTGGCTTGTTCCCAGAGATTTTGTTCCATCTTTCAAAGTCAAGCCTTCCTGTCCAGGCAGCTCTCTTTTTGGGAGTCTTGGCTTACAAGCCTGAGGGTCCTGTCTACAGGATAAAAGATACAGTTCTACATCCCACAAGTTGCTCCTGTCTTCACCACCTCAGTTTTCATCCCAAGAATCAACTTTCCTTCAAGTCATTCACTCCCTTTGTTCTAAAGGGGTGAACGTTTCAAAGTGTTTTACTACAATCTCTTCACAGTTCCCAAAAAGGATGGCTTTCTCCGCCCCATTCGAGACCTGAAGGTCTCTTTTTCAGGGTCCGCCATTTTCTTAAGGAATCCCTGACGTTGTAAGTGGCATCCCTGGAAATGGGCAAATTTCTATCGTCCCTCAACATCCGTGACTCTTATCGCCAACTCCCATCAGCATAACTTCTGCTTTGTGATAGATTCTCTTAGTTTCTAGTTCGCGGCTCTTCCTTCTCAGATTGACCTCCACTCCAAAAGGTCTTCACCAAGATCATGGCACCGCTCATGGTGCTCCTTCGTGCCAGTGGTGTTGCCATGATCTCATACCTAGACAAAAGCTCAGTGAAGGCCCCCATCCAAGTAGGACAACCTTGCCAGCGCTCACATTACCCTGGAACCGCTCTCCATTTTGGGATGGGCTGTAAACTATGACAAGTCCTCAAATTAATGAAATTCCTGCTTGAACTTCGACACCCACCTCGGGAAGGTTTTCATTCCGCAGGACAAAATTTCCTCTCCCCAGTCTGGGGTGCCTTGCCCATTGCAGTCCATCTCCTATTTCTATTCGTGTTTGAATGAGAGTCCTGGGCAGGATGGTCTCCTCCATGGCCATCCAGTATGCACAATTCCACACTCGCTCCCTGCAGCTGCCAATCCTTGTCCAGTAGAACACGTCCCTATTTGCCCTGGATCACCAACTTATCCTTCCCTTCGAGTCCACCAAGACCTTCTCTGGTGGCTGCCCACGCAGGTCATTCCCCCTCGACAAATGCTTCCTTTCCGTTCTCTGTCAGGTGACCTCCACTGATGTCAGCCCCTCCAGTTGGGCACAATCTTCAGCTTGGTCACAGTCCAGGATCAGCTGTGGAGTTCCCATACATGTCAAAGTTGAGAGTCATATTCTTGACTCTTCTTCGTATGTCTCACCTCTGACGTCATCCTTTCAGGATTCAGACAGACAACTCAACAGCAGTGGCTTATCTGAACAAACTAGGGGATACCAGGAATGCAGCAGCTCTGCAGGAAGCCTCCAGCACCCTGACGCGGGCAGAGAAAATTTTTCCTACCCTTTCCGCTGTGCATATTCCAGGGGTAGTTAATGGATTGTTCGACTTTCTCAGCAACTAGACCCTGGATCCTGGAGAGCGGTCCCTTCATTCAGACATTTTTCTTCAGCTTTGCCACCGTTGAGGTCCCCCAAACATGGATCTCTTTGCCTCCCAATTGAAAACACAAGCTTCTGGCTTATGTAGCTAGATCTCCAGACCCTCAAACTTCGGCTGTAGATGCCTAATGGTCCCCTGTACCCAGTTTGCACTTCAGTATCTCATTCCTCCCCTTCCATTTCTGTCTCGTGTCCCCAAACAGCTTAAGCTATATGGGGTTTCGCCCATCTTGGTGGCTCTAGACTGGCCCTGCAGGGCATGGTATGTTCTGTCCCTTTGTTTCTTCCCAAGGTGGTTTCCTATTTTCTTATTAATGAAGACATCATCCTTCCCTCATTTTGTCCTAACCCCTCTCATTCCCAAAAGCGGTCACCTCACTGCCTTGATGCTGTCCAGGCAATCAAAACCCGTCGCTGACTGAAACCTTCTATTACTCGGACTCCGTTTTTGTCATAGTGTATTCCAGCCTCATCCATCTCCCGTTGGGGTCGGTCGGCCATTAACAAAGCCTACCTTGCTAAGGGCCTAGAACCTCCCTTTCGGGTGACTGCTCGTGGTTCTTTGTTTCTTTTTCACCTCTCCCCTATTGCTTTTGTTACTAACTTATAGGCCTACTGCCTCTGGAGAAAGTATAGTACACCAGGACAGAGCCAATACTGTTTTCCTTCTAGTGTCAGCTGGGCATATACACACAGTGCTGTGTCTCCCAATGTATTGAACGAGAAAGAGATTTTATGTTAAGGACAAAAATTTGATTATTGCGCCTAATCCTGCACTATATTTGTCTATTATCAGAGATGCACTTTATACCACACAAAAATGTACCGGTAATTGTGACAGCAGTTAAAACAGCATCTATGTGTATAACTTACCCTGAACCTGCTGCAATTTTAGTGCCGTCAGAATTAAAGACCACGTGATTAGCGTTGGTGGTGAAGCGTGTCAGAATTCCATCCGGGTCTCCATCCGGAAACGTGTGCATCTGAACTGCATTATTGGAAGATGCAGTGACCACTTTTCCATTCTGGGGAGAGGAAAGATAAAAACAGACAAGAATAATGCAGAAAATCTGAAAGAAGCCCTTCTAAATACAATAAAAATGTATATCATTATATTATATGGGCTAACGGACCTCTGACTGCATGGCAGCAAGGGGAGGATTTTCCACAGCAAGCGCCATATGTGTTACATGTTAATTTGTCAGGGATTTCACTCTGAAAATTGTGCAGCATAAACTGACATGCTATACATTTAAAATCTGCACCACAGATCAATTTATGCAGTGAATATCAAACAGTCTTCTGTCAGCTGATCAGATCTTTTAAGTCAACATGTAACATAACAACCTTTCACCCAACCCCCATACAGTTGAGGCTGGGTTCACATCATGTTTTTGCCCTACATTTAATATATACTGTATTTTCCGGCGTATAAGACGACAGTGCGTATAAGACTACCCCTGAATGCCCAGCCCTCCCTGTCTTCAAGACGATCTTCTCCAGTCCAGGGAACTGACTTGGATATGTGGATGGCACTGTTATGGGGAGGGGGATCTGTGGATGACACTGTTATGGGGAGGGGGATCTGTGGATGACACTGCTATGGGGAGGGAATCTATGGATGACACTATATAGCATCTTATGCTATATGTGTCACCCACATATCCCCCCCCCCCCAAACAGTGTCACCCACAGACCCCCCCAAACAGTGTCACCCAAAGACCCCCCACAGTGTCACCCAAAGACCCCCACAGTGTCACCCAAAGACCCCCACAGTGTCACCCAAAGACCACCCCAAACAGTGTCACCCAAAGACCCCCCCAAACAGTGTCACCCAAAGACCCCCCCAAACAGTGTCACCCAAAGACCCCCCCAAACAGTGTCACCCAAAGACCCCCCCAAACAGTGTCACCCAAAGACCCCCCCCAAACAGTGTCACCCAAAGACCCCCCCCAAACAGTGTCACCCAAAGACCCCCCCCAAACAGTGTCACCCAAAGACCCCCCCCAAACAGTGTCACCCAAAGACCCCCCCCAAACAGTGTCACCCAAAGACCCCCCCCAAACAGTGTCACCCAAAGACCCCCCCCAAACAGTGTCACCCAAAGACCCCCCCCAAACAGTGTCACCCAAAGACCCCCCCCAAACAGTGTCACCCAAAGACCCCCCCCAAACAGTGTCACCCAAAGACCCCCCCCAAACAGTGTCACCCAAAGACCCCCCCAAACAGTGTCACCCAAAGACCCCCCCAAACAGTGTCACCCAAAGACCCCCCCAAACAGTGTCACCCAAAGACCCCCCCAAACAGTGTCACCCAAAGACCCCCCCAAACAGTGTCACCCAAAGACCCCCCCAAACAGTGTCACCCAAAGACCCCCCCAAACAGTGTCACCCAAAGACCCCCCCAAACAGTGTCACCCAAAGACCCCCCCAAACAGTGTCACCCAAAGACCCCCCCCAAACAGTGTCACCCAAAGACCCCCCCAAACAGTGTCACCCAAAGACCCCCCCCAAACAGTGTCACCCAAAGACCCCCCCCAAACAGTGTCACCCAAAGACCCCCCCCAAACAGTGTCACCCAAAGACCCCCCCCAAACAGTGTCACCCAAAGACCCCCCCAAACAGTGTCACCCAAAGACCCCCCCCAAACAGTGTCACCCAAAGACCCCCCCCAAACAGTGTCACCCAAAGACCCCCCCCAAACAGTGTCACCCAAAGACCCCCCCAAACAGTGTCACCCAAAGACCCCCCCCAAACAGTGTCACCCAAAGACCCCCCCCAAACAGTGTCACCCAAAGACCCCCCCCAAACAGTGTCACCCAAAGACCCCCCCCAAACAGTGTCACCCAAAGACCCCCCCAAACAGTGTCACCCAAGACCCCCCCAAACAGTGTCACCCAAAGACCCCCCCAAACAGTGTCACCCAAAGACCCCCCCCAAACAGTGTCACCCAAAGACCCCCCCCAAACAGTGTCACCCAAAGACCCCCCCAAACAGTGTCACCCAAAGACCCCCCCAAACAGTGTCACCCAAAGACCCCCCCAAACAGTGTCACCCAAAGACCCCCCCAAACAGTGTCACCCAAAGACCCCCCCAAACAGTGTCACCCAAAGACCCCCCCAAACAGTGTCACCCAAAGACCCCCCCAAACAGTGTCACCCAAAGACCCCCCCAAACAGTGTCACCCAAAGACCCCCCCAAACAGTGTCACCCAAAGACCCCCCCAAACAGTGTCACCCAAAGACCCCCCCAAACAGTGTCACCCAAAGACCCCCCCAAACAGTGTCACCCAAAGACCCCCCCAAACAGTGTCACCCAAAGACCCCCCCAAACAGTGTCACCCAAAGACCCCCCCAAACAGTGTCACCCAAAGACCCCCCCAAACAGTGTCACCCAAAGACCCCCCCAACAGTGTCACCCAAAGACCCCCCAAACAGTGTCACCCAAAGACCCCCCCAAACAGTGTCACCCAAAGACCCCCCCTAAACAGTGTCACCCAAAGACCCCCCCCTAAACAGTGTCACCCAAAGACCCCCCCCTAAACAGTGTCACCCAAAGACCCCCCCCTAAACAGTGTCACCCAAAGACCCCCCCCTAAACAGTGTCACCCAAAGACCCCCCCCTAAACAGTGTCATCCACAGACCCCCCCCTAAACAGTGTCATCCACAGACCCCCCCCCCCCCTAAACAGTGCCATCCACAGATCCCCCTCCCCTAAACAGTGCCATCCACAGATCCCCGTCCCCGACACTCACAGGAGTACATTTATAAACTGTAATCCGTAACTTTAATCATCGCTCATCTCTTTACTAGGATACCTTACTCTCAGCGCCGGTAACAGCAGACAGTGCGGGCGGCACTCACTGTATGACATTACGCGCCTGCGCCGCCTAGTGGGAGGGGCAGGCACGTGACATCAGTGAGTGTGCGCCGCCCGCACTGTCTGCTGTTACCGGAGCTGAGAGTAAGGTATCCTAGTAAAGAGATGAGCGATGATTAACGTTAAAGTTACTGATTACAGTTTATAAATGTTCTCCTGTGAGTGGCGTGGCCCTGTATATTCTAACCCCCAGGCAAGCGTCCCCATCAGCGAAGGGAACGCCTGGGGGTTAGAATATACCATTGGATCTGAATATACTCGGCGTATAAGACGACCCCCGACTTTTAAAAAGAATTTCTAGTGTTAGAAAGTAGTCTTATACACCGGAAAATACGGTATGTTGTGGATAAAAAAAAAAGAATGCAAATTAACCTGAGATGAGTCCGGGACAGGACTCATCTCAGGTTAATTTGCATATATATCAAATTGGTTTTTTGACACAATAAAAGCACACAGAGCTTTGGGGACTGGGTATTGCGGATGTGCTAGCGGCCATCTAGCAGCCCATGACCTCAGGTCTATACACAAAATCCCAGTGACAGGTTCCCTTTAAATATCCTCTCAAGTGCCACTCTCCTGCCGGGTATGGCACCTTCTACGCTCTTAAGTGGGAGCCATTTTTAAAGCCCCAACATCATCTGTAAAAGGTGGTAAAGTTGGAAGTAAGGGTAATAAACTAAAGAGTGCTTACTTTTATGGCAAATGAATAGGCCTTTTCTCCAACATTGATGGACTTGGGGTCATCATCTTCTATATTTTCCCAGATCCGAATGTCTCCATCACTGCCACAGGTCACCAGACAGCTGAGAAGAATGCATATGAATGTTACCACCAGCAGTCATTCAGATGCCACATTTCCTATCCCACTGAAGAATCTACTACAACAGGCTGATGGAAACATCGCCTCCAAAAGGATTATAACTAGTGATTAGCAAATAGGTTCCCCTCATCAACAAGAGTTCTTCACCGTGACAGGCTGTCCCCACTGCTGCAGAAGCAGTGACTTAGTTGTGCATGTGCAGCTAGTGGGGGCAGCCCCTCGCAGGTGAAGAACTCTTATTGATGAGATTAACCGATTTGTCCATCTCTAATTATAACCAATACAATATCATTACTTATCTCACCTAGGAAAGTTCATCCCAATAACTGACCCAATTGCCCCATGAAAAGGGGTCTTGGAGGCGTTGGCTGGTTTCCTATCTTGATGGCCTATCCTAAGGATAGGTCATCAGTATTAGATCTGTTGGGGTCCGACTCCAAGCACCCCCGTCGATCAACTGTTTGAAGAGAAAGCATTGCTTGTACAAGCTCTGCATTCTCTTCACCTGCTTGCTGTCGACATCACAGCAGTGAGCAGTGTAATTACAACTCAGCTGTTCCATTCACTTCAATGAGAAGGAGCAAGACAGAGTGTAACTACTCCTTCTCATTGAAGTGAATGGACTACGTCCATAGGGGGTGTCAAGAAAATCCACCGAAGATTTTGCAGGTAAATTGTTACATTTGCAGCAGACTTCAGTCTATGCATTGTGTAGGGCGAAGTCCGTGGCGAAAAACCCACAGAAAGAAGGGATATGCTACAGACATAGAATCCGCACTGCATGTTAATTTCTGCAGCGTGGATGAGATTTGTTAAAACCTCATCCACTTTGCTTCTACCGTAATACTCTGCAGATTTGCTGCCCGCAAACTGCAGTGAATCCGCCGCGTGTGTACTCACCCAACATGAAACTAGAACTATAAATTTAAGTGCAGAACTTATTTAAGGATCTTTACCTTCCAGTCTGATTAAAACAAACATCTGTGTGACCTTCGAGATGCGCATAACGCATGGGCTTCTTCTCGGCAGGCATGGTCTACAAGACAAGCGTAAAATATCAGTTGTGTACAAAATAGAACAGAAATAGTCACATGTAGAAGTAAATAAGTGCAACACAAGCACAAAAGACAAATCACTGTAACAAGCTCCAGGCCGGGTTTCAGACGAGCGTGTGCAGTCCGTGAAACACGCTCTCATGCGACGCCCACATTTCCCAGACTGACCGCACATGGCCGATCTGAACCCACTGCATCATAGATCCCGTGGGTTATCACCTAACTGCGGGTCTACTGTACTCTGCTCAAATGATGCTGATGAATGGGAACAGCAGACCCACGGTCTGGAACTCACAGCATCATAAATCACTATGAGGCGGTGAGATCGGGTCAGCCGAGTGCATTTCACGGACCGCACGCGCTCGTCTGAAATGGCCTTACAGGCATGCAGCTGTAAGGCTGGCCGTATTTCTTGGAGGCAAGTCTATTGAGACTGCACTAGGGTGAAGAAGGATCCGATAGGTTGGGTGTCTAATCCCAGAACAAAAGGACGCACTATCAGGGTCAGACAATCGCCTGCCGAAACGGCTTCTGCTAACAAACTGCACTGGAAGCCGCAGGCGAGCCTCCGAGAGGGATTTCTCGTTTTAGTGAATAAACCTTACTCATCGTACAATTAATTTTCTAATCTATGTTGGCCATCATTTCCACAAGATTTTTTAAGACCTGCTTGCCGCAAGTGAATGGAAGCCTACATTATTTACATCCAGATGATGAAGACGCAGGAACAGAGCGTTCTACAAATACGTGCACTGTGACGAGCCCTGCACCTACATGATGCCCACACAACCAGGCTGGAGGACCAGGGTAGAGTAGGAGTACTTTCACACTAGCGTTTTTCTTTTCCGGCACCGAGTTCCGTCCTAGGGGCTCAATACCGGAAAAGAACTGATCAGTTTCATCCCCATGCATTCTGAATGGAGAGAAATCCGTTCAGGATGCATCAAAATGTCTTCAGTTCAGCCACTGAACTGCGTTTTGGACGGAGGAAATACTGCAGCATGCTGCAGTGTTATCTCCGTCCAAAATTCCGGATCAGTTGTCGGATCCAGCATTAATTTACACTGAAATGTATTAGTGCCAAGATCCGGCATTAAAAATACTGCAATGCTGGATCCGTCCTTCTGGTCTGCGCATGCACAGACCTTTAAAAGTGTGTGTGTGTGTGTGGGGGGGGGGACCAAATAAAATAAAAAAACGGATCCGATCGTATGACAAACGGAGAGACAGATCCATTCTTGCAATGCATTTGTGAGACGGATCCACATCCGTCTACAAATGCTGTCCGTTTGCATGCAGATTGCCAGATCTGTTATAGAGCCAGAGGAGCTGAGCAGATTGGTATACACCATATTTTTCAGACTATAAGATGCACTTTCCCCCCAAAAAAATGTGGGAAGAAGTGGTAGTCTCTCTTATAGTTTGCTAACAACCAATTGCATTATGGAAGAGGTCATCAGCATGCAGGAGGCGCAGTGAAGGAAGCGCTGCGCTGGCTCTACTTCACCCTCCCTGGTCTTCTTGTCCCGATGGCCTACAGCATCAGGCCATAGTGCAAACCTGTGTGCACGAACGCTGCGTGACGTCACGGTGCAGCGCGGGCCGGAAGAAGACCAGGGAGCTGCGACTGAGCGTCGGCGCCGCCCGAAGCAAGAGAGGCAAGTTTATTTATTTTTTTGAACGTCTGAACTGAGGTATGATGGGGTCCGATCTGAGGCTCATGAGGTTTGGGGGGGGGGGGGGGTCTGGTGAAATTTTTTTTTCCTCTTTCAAAACCTAGGTGCGTCATAGGTCCAATAGTCCATAAAATGCGGTAGTTTTAAGGAAAAGGATTCAGTATAACCTGTATTTCATTCATTTAAGCTCCTGAAAAGTTAATGACTCTATAGTTGGGGATAAGGAGGGACACACAAGTGTGACTACCTCTCCATTCACAGCAGCCGCAATAATGGGGGGGGGCTCCATTTGAGGTAAATGTGGGTCACACATCTATAGGACATTCATGACTTATCCCGTGGACGTGTCAAACATCTGAGATGGGAATACTGTACATATTTAAAGGGGTCGTCCAGGATTTTGATATTGATGGCCTATGCTCAGGAAAGGCCATTGATAACAGATCGGGGGGTGTGTGACGCGCTGCCGGCCAGTTATTATAGAGACGTCCGAGCGCTGGAAGTAAACAGTGAAGTGAATGGGAGCCGCGCTGCAGTTTCCAGCTCCGTTAACTACACAAGGTTCGCCCCAAGGACCTCTTCTGCACCCAAGTGTAGCCGGGCGGTCAGATCCACTGTGGTAATCATAAGTACAAGATCCCGCCGCTGGCTTCCAGCTCCATGCATGTCAACATCCAGTTTGACAGCCCGCATCGATGAAGAGTCACATGTCACCGCTGCAGCCAATCACTGACTGCAGCAGTCACATGACCAGCATCAAACCAGATGTTGACACAGGGAGGCCTAAGACCTGCCGAGGCGCAACCCAATGGCAGGAATCAGGCAAGTAGGATTACCACCGTGGGATCAGCCACGTTGGGTGGGTCTGCAGACAAGGTCCCTAAGCAGTAAACAACCCCTTTAAGTAGTTGCTCATAGCAACCAGTCAGAAGCCATCTGTCATTTTCCTAAGGCACTTAGGAAACAAAGCAGTGACCTCATTGGTTGCTATGAGCAACTACTGCTTTACGTTAGTGTTGATACAGCCCCCTCATTGGTTGCTATGGGCAACTACCCCTTTACACTAGTGTTGATACAGCCCCCCCCCCCCGTCCCCATATTCTCCACTCGTTTTCTACCTGCAAAATCTGTATAAAGTCTTAAAATGCATTAAATTTCATTAGAATCACCTCAAGATTGGATATATATGAAAATATAATATAATGCTACGTTTCTATAAAGTCTCTTCACAATAAAATAAGAAACACCCTGCGATAGAAAGACCGCACTGAAGGAGAGACGATGGTGAACTAGGGCATAACACACAGGTGCGGTATGTCACATAGAAACTGTAAAAACAGCCATAGGTCACACGTACCGGTCGTCCGCGGCTCCTCTCTCCGCGTTTTCAACTTTCGCGGGTGAATTTGCATCTGTTGGCGGGAACCTCTGTGACAGGGAGCCGGAACCGGAAATGCGTTCCACGAGGTCTCCCTTCCTGAGCGTTCCGAACCTCGCTTTCAGAAACCACGACGCCTCCCCCCCGTCGCGTGATCACCGCGGAGGTTTTTGACAGCGATAGTGTCATGTGAGGCTGTTAACCATTTTGCTGCTGGACACTTTCGTTTAGAGACTTCCATAAGGGTCTGTTGTGTGATTTCTGTCGCTTTTCTCCCAGATTTTTCTAGATTTTCTTAGTTTTGACTCCTAAATAGTCTTCTTTATGGTCTGTGGAGTAAGACTAGGTCTGTTTTGGGTCAGCAAATTAATTATGTAAAATTAACTTCAGTTTTTTAGTTGCACACAATTGTATCTACACTCGTATTAATTGTACCAATGCACCTAAAAAAGAAAATAATGTAAATATTCATCCTTAAACATTTTCTGCGGTTTTGTGTCTACAGGTACAGTGCCGACCTATACGTCTCCATGGTAACAGACAACAAACAAACCCAGCGTAGTCTGATCCTGCAGCCATGGGGTGAGAAGGGGTACATAACTGGGTTTCTTCATTGTAAGCTGGTCACAGTGCCACACATTGTATAGTGGCTGTGCTTGGTATTGCAGCTCAATTCCATTCCCTTCAGTAGGACTGGGCTACACCTAGGCTACGTGACTGATGGATGTGACGCCATAGGAAAGAAGAAGAGGCCGTGGCCCTTTACAACAGCCAATCGGCAGGCCAAAGCCCTGCCCACACGTCCCGGCCGATGACCCCACAATTTTGCAGGTAAAAGTGAGTTATTACCTTAGAAATCGCGTGCCCGTTGATCTGTGCAGTGTTTAAATCTAAGGGGTGCAGCTGTACCCCAGTTCTGGAGCCTGAGGCCCATCTGACACATATAAGGACAGCGGTATACGCAGCCCGGTATTGGTTCTGTACTGGGGGCCGAGTGTTTAAAGGGGATGTCCAGGATTACAAAAACATGGCTGTTTTCTGCCAAAAACAGCACCACACCTGGCCATAGGTTATGTATGGTATTGCAGCTAAGCCCCATTCAGTGGAGCTGAGATGCAGTACCAGGCACAACCTTTGGACAGGTGTGGCGCTGTTTCAGGAATAAAACAGACATGTTTTTTTTTTTATGCTGAAACACCCCTTTAACTCTACCCATTTAAAGGGGTTCTCTGGGTTTTCATATTGATAAGTCATCAGGAAGTCCGACACCCGTCACCCCTGGCAATCAGCCTTTTCAGGAAGCTGCAGCGCTCACCGGAGCTCCAATGAGCGCCACGGCCTCCTCGCAGCTTACCGTGCACAGCGCCGTTCATTGCAGCTTAGCCCCATTCCCTTGAACGGGACTTTGCTGTGCCTAGGCCACGTTACGGATGAATGTGACATCACGTGGTCTAAACGCTCTCGTCCTCTTCAAACAGCTGATCGTCTGGGGTGCTGGGTGTTGAACCCCCACTAATCTCATACTGATGACAGGCTGTGAATATAAGATTCCCGGACAACCCCTTTAAGTATAAATGCATATAAACTATATAAAAATAAATAAAATAAATAAGTCTAAAAGGGGCACAAAAAAGTCTGCGTGTTTGGAACGTGGACTGGAGAAGGGGCACATGAAACCTTTTATTTCTCGTCATTCTTCTTTCCTAGTCACAAGGGCTGACTCAGACCCCGTGATATGTAAGAATGACTCGTCAGGCTTTCTATTCACTGTCAGTGATACAAAGTGTATATGGTCTGAATAGAATGCCAGAGCTGCAGTGAAGACTGACACCACATAGGGAGATAGGCTTTGGAGTGTCAGCCACTATGGGTGCTGTAGGTGCAGTCAGTGACAGTGGCTCCTTTGGTCAGTAGTCGCCGCCTCACGTCCTTTGGTTTTGTATTCGGTATTTTTCAGTATTTTCCGGTTTTGGATAATCAGAAAAAAATCCCCAACACTGAGAAAATATAGAAAATTTCCATCAGATGTGAAGGTGAATCAGGCGCGGCGTGGCCAAGATTGCGCAGTAACTTCCGGGGAAAGTCAATGTATGGCCTCATGCACACGAGCGTTGTTTTGGTCCGCATCCGAGCCGCAAAATGCGGACCCATTCACTTCAATGGGGCCACAAAAGATGCGGACAGCACTTCGCTGCTCCGTTCCGTAGCCCGGCAAAAAAAACATAACATGTCCTATTCTTGTCCGTTTTGCGGACAAGAATAGGCATTTCTACAATGGGCCGCCTGTTCTGTTCTGAAAATTGCGGAAGGAACACGGACGGCTTCCATTTTTTGCGGATCCGCGGTTTGCAGACCGCAAAAAAAACAGAACGGTCGTGTGCGTGAGGCATATCTAAGCCTATAATGTGTACAAAAGCTATAACGTGAGGGGGCAAACCACATGAAATGGAGGAGTGCGAACCATGGCATCAACACATGAGCATGCAAAGAGAGAAGAGAAAGAAACGCCGCACATCCAGTAATACAATCTGTAGTTTATTAGTAAACACAAAGCCCAGAAAAATTAAAACATTGTATCCGATAACAACATTGTGTGTGGATCGATAATAAGTGCAACACACAGACCCGCAGACACAAGCTCAAATCTAAGAACATGAAAAAGACCGCCAAGTACATATGCAATTCATAAACCTGGCATCAAAGACGGTAAAAAATACTTATCAAATAGAAATAAGGTCGCTCGTGGTGTGAGGGTAAAACGCCCCACGCTTATCGCCAGGTCAAACTGGCTTCCTCAGGGTTCCTCAGGTTGTACCCCTGAGGAAGCCAGTTTGACCTGGCGATAAGCGTGGGGCGTTTTACCCTCACACCACGAGCGACCTTATTTCTATTTGATAAGTATTTTTTACCGTCTTTGATGCCAGGTTTATGAATTGCATATATACTTGGCGGTCTTTTTCCTGTTCTTAGATTTGAGCTTGGTGTCTGTGGGTCTGTGTGTTGCACTTATTATCGATCCACACACAATGTTGTTATCGGATACAATGTGTTAATTTTTCTGGGCTTTGTGTTCACTAATAAACTACAGATTGTATTACTGGATGTGCGGCGTTTCTTTCTCTTCTCTCTTTGCATAAGCCTATAATGTGTGAAACCATCAGAGAAACATGCAACACTACAACTCCCATCGTGTATACCATTCTAAAATGATTTGTGTAGACAGAGAGCTATTGAGCCTGTATCTAAGCCTCTCATGTGTGATACTGTGTGCTGAGCCAGTGTATCTAAAGCTGCACACACACATACAATGCTCTTTCGGCTGCCGGCTATTCTTTCCTGATTATGCTCACAGTGGGGCATACTGTCTACTGAACAGTGTATCTAAGCCTAATATGTGTAATAATGTCTACTGAGCAGTGTATCTAAGCCTAATATGTGTAATAATGTCTACTGAACAGTGTATCTAAGCCTAATATGTGTAATAATGTCTACTGAACAGTGTATCTAAGCCTAATATGTGTAATAATGTCTACTGAGCAGTGTATCTAAGTCTACCATGTATGATATTATATGAGCTGATGTTTCTAAGGCCTCTTTCACACGACCGTATGGCTTTTTCAGTGATTTGCGGTCCGTTTTAAACGGATCCGTTGTTCCATTTTTTGTTTCCGTTGTGTTTCCGTTTCCGTTTTTCTGTTCCGTTTTTCCGTATGCCATGTACAGTATACAGTAATTTCATAGAAAAAATTGGGCTGGGCATAACATTTTCAATAGATGGCTCTGCAAAAAAACGGAACGGATATGGAAGACATACGGATGCATTTCCGTATGTGTTCCATTTTTTTTTTGCGGACCCATTGACTTGAATTGAGCCATGGAACGTGATTTGCGGGCAATAATAGGACATGTTCTATCTTTTAACGGAAAAACGGAAACGGAATGCATATGGAGTACATTACGGTTTTTTTTCAGAACCATTGAAATGAATGGTTCCGTAAATGGACCGTATACGGAATGCAAAAAACGGCCCGCAAACGGGAGAAAAAAAACGGTCGTGTGAAAGAGGCCTAATTTTGTGTGATACGGTCTGATGAACTGGTGTATCTAAGCCCATCATGTGTAATACTATCTGCTGGTGTATCTAGTCCTATCATGTGAGACACTGTCTGCTTAGTTGATGTATCTAATCATGCCATGTGTGATACTGATTGCTGACCTCGTGTATCTAAACCTATCCTGTGTGATACTGTCTGCTGGGCTATTGTATCTAATCCTGTCATGTGTGATACTGTCTGCAGAGCTGATGTATCTAATCCATATCTGACGGACATTTTATTTAACCCATTGTCCGATCAGACAGCCTCATAAAGAGTCTCCCCTTAAAATAAATGATCTGCCTCTAGGAAAGCTGGTGTCTGAAAAGGTAGACATACCCTTTAAGGGATCATTTCATATGCCTGTCTTGTCTTAAAGGGGGTTTCCAGTCCCTTTGTATTGATGACTTATACACTGGACAGGTGATCAGTGGGGGTCCCACTGCTGGGACACCCCCGCTCATGAGAATAAGGGCCGTGTGTCTCCCAGTAAATATAAATATTTTCAGAAATCCATGGTAAATCCCACTATTTTGAGGCCTTGCTTCTCCTGGTGACCCCTTCACATGGGTGGAGGGAGGGCTGGCATAGCATATGTTGGGTGGGTGCTAGGTCCTAACAAGCCAAGGCCAGGATGGATGCAGAGTTGGGTTGGCACGTAAAATCTGTGCCCATGTGAAGGAAAGTCCAGCTATGACCAGAGGTGTCACTGGAAGCTCAAGGCCCCCAATCTGTAACCGGGCCCCCAACTACCATGTGGCACAGGAACTTCTGGACCCCAGGGTGCAGCTCATTCATTCTAGTAGTTTCCAAAATGTCTTCCCCCCCCCATCCATCAAGGAGGAAAGCAGCCGAACCCCCGAGCGTCTGTTATTGTGAAACCGTCTGGTAGATTTCCGTAAAGTCTGATTCACTGGACTTTAACATTCTTTCAAATTTTCCAAAGGGAATAACAAAAAAAAAATCCTGTACTAATAAGTCAGTGCGGCCACAGCAGCCAGCGGGAATCCGGAAAGTCTGTCTATCTTATATCTATCTATTATCCATCTATCTATCTATCTATCTATCTATCTATCTATCTATCTCATATCTATTATCTATCTATGTATCTCATATCTATCTATCTATGTATCTATCTATCTTATATCTATCTATTTATCTATCTTATATCTATCTATCTATCTATCTTATATCTATCTATGTATCTCATATCTATCTATCTATCTATCTTATATCTATCTATCTATCTTATATCTATCTATCTATCTCATATCTATCTATCTATGTATCTATCTATCTTATATCTATCTATCTATCTATCTATCTATCTCATATCTATCTATCTCATATCTATCTATCTATGTATCTATCTTATATCTATCTTATATCTATCTATCATCTACTTCTGTGTAATAACCTGATAATATTTGACAAGATGAAAAACAAACAATAAAACAAATACTGTAAGCAGAGAAGAAGTTACTGCAAAAACTGAGCAAGTCAAGGGTTAATAAAGAAGTAGCAGCGGGCGCAGTGCATGCTGGGAGTGGTGGGCTGCCTGAGTCTGGGTAATGTAGTTGTGTGTATAGGAAATGGCTGCTTGTGCTGGGAGCTGTGGCGGCTTCTCCCTGTCTGGCAGCAAAGATATCCTTTCCTTTGTTCTTGTGGCCACATAGCAGCAGCCTGGATCCAGAGCTGGGGCCCGGATACAAGGTAAGAGGGGCCCAGGAGCTGGGCTGGGGATGCTACCATGTATAAGCTGCGGCTTGTTACATATGATAGGTGTGTTTCCTGTACTGTACATGATCATCGTCTACTACAGAGCTCTGCATGCCTGGACATATCGACATAGCTGGTATCACGGGTCCAGACCCACCGCCCATCTCACCCGCCGCATCCGTGTGTCCTGTAAATAACCAGCACTGGACCCTAAATGTAAGAGTTTTAATTGAAATGATTTTTAGCCTAATAATATTTATTTGCGATAAAGCGTCCGTAATCCTCGCCAGCAGTTACGTAGAATTCAGTTTTATATTTCTATTTTGTAGACCTTTGTATTATATGAACTTTTACACTTTTCACCATAGTTAGAAATATATGCACACATATGTGTTTTTTAGGTTATTACTCTTAGCTTTAGTAATATTAATAATCAATGCTACCTACCGTAACAGGATTTTTTAAGAAGTGTGAACTTTTTATTAATTTATTTTCTATTAACAAAATAAAAATAAGCAAATTACAAACGTGATTTATACTAAATAATAATAATAGATGGGTTAGCAGTAATTCATAATATCAAAAACTTGTTTTCATTTATTATTTTTGTATTTGTTTCTATATTTTATGGTTTTATTAGTATTTAATATTATAGGTTTCTTTTATTTATATTTAATATTTATGTATTTTTTAAAATTTATGTATTTTTAATATTTATGGATTTTTTATTTATTTACCATTTATGGATTTTTTTAATTTTTTTATGTAATAGTTATGGATTTATTTTAATATTTATGGATTTTTTTATTTAACATTTATGGATTTATTTTTATTTCATATTTATGGATTTATTCTAATATTTATGGATTTTTTGTTTTAGTTTTATATTTACCATACTTTTTTATTTTTTAGGATAGGCTTATGCTGATACATTATTTTATTTTTTTACTGTATCTTGTTACTAACTAACCCCTGACATATAGGTAAAGGGCCACTGCCCAATTGAGGGCCTTTTCCAAACTGATTGCATAGACAGGTTGATCTAACCCTAACCCTGGGTTCACACCTGAGCGTTTTACAGCGCGTTCAAACGCGCTGTAAAACGCTTAAGACATGAAAACCAATGCTTCCCTATGGGAAGGGTTCACACCTGGGCGTTTTACAGCGCGTACGAACGCGCTGTAAAACGCCCGACGCTCAAACAAGTACTTGAGCTTCTTTGGGGCGTTTTGACGCACGTTTGTGGCCATAGGACACTGCAGTCAATGACACAAACGCGCGTCAAACGCGCGTTTACTATTACAAAAAACGCGCATAAAAACGCGCGACAAAAACGCGCGTTTGAGGAACGCTTAGGTGTGAACCCAGGGTTAAACCTTACACTGGTGCGGACAGTGACATTTTATTATTTCTCTTTTATTTTTTTATGTAATAGTTATGGATTTATTTTAATATTTATGGATTTTTTTTATTTAACATTTATGGATTTTTTTTTATTTCATATTTATGGATTTATTCTAATATTTATGGATTTTTTAAATTTTATATTTACCAAACTTTTTTTTTTTAGGACAGGCTTATAATGATACATTATTTTATTTTATTTTTTTACTGTATCTTGTTACTAACTAACCCCTGACATATAGGTAAAGGGCCACTGCCCAACTGAGGGCCTTTTCCAAACTGCATAGACAGGTTGATCTAAAGGTTTATCTTACTAGACCTTTAAACCTTACACTGGTGCGGACAGTGACATTTTATTATTCCTCTTTTATTTCTTGCACGTGTGTGAGATAATATGATGTCATCTACGAGATCCTGCACACATCCGCCCATGTGCAACGTTATTGTTATCATTCTTATACTTCTTTTTGCTTTTTACCACAAATGTCAGTAAGTCTTCAGCAGGACAAGGGTGTCGTTTGGCTTTATAGGTCTTATATTTTTGCTGCTTTTGGTTCATGGGTCATAATAATTAGCCTGTTATACGGCCAGGTTGTTAGTGTGGAATGTAATAGTGACTGCACAAAGCCGTAACTAAAAGGAGATTATTTTGAGCTCTGAACGGAAGCATCGACCGATAAATGTTCACTTGAGGAACTACAGATGCGAGATTTCATGTCATTTCCCAGCAGCGGCAGCGGAAGTCACTAATGAATAATTTAGTGCGATCAAAGTGGAGCCAAAGGCAAAAATACATACATTGCAAGTGTGGAGACGGCAGTGCGCGTGTGGCCGTCCATTTACAACGCGGATCCGTCATACGGACGAGCGCAGGAGGCCTCAGTCAGACTAATGTTCCCATCTGTAGATATTATTGGGAACGTTCATCTTAAGGCCTCACTCACTTTTCCGTATCCTTTTGACATCCACGAAAAAATCCGTCCGTGAAGAAACCACGTTTGGTCCGTGTGTCCGTTTTTTTTGCCCTTCGTTTGTCTAAATTAATTTCTGCATCTCCTGTCGGTGGTCAGTGAAAAACAAACCAGACACGGACACAGTCGTGGACCCATAGACTTCGATAGGCGTGTTTCGGCCGCATGCCTCTGTGATTTTTACACTGTAAAAAAATACTGGTGTGTGAACAGACGCATTAAAGTGAATGGGTACGCGCGCCGTCCACAGGAAATGCAGACAGCAGATGTCTGTGAAAAAGCGGAAATGTTAACGAGGCCTTAGCCTGCAGCTAGGCTACACTGCACCTAATGATTGTCAATATCGCTATGCGACACGCGACATTCTGTCGCAGGTCAGAGCGGCTGGTTGGAAAAGCGCACTGCCGCTCCATTCATGTGTATGGGAGCGCCGCTGTACTCGGCTATTGGGAATCCCCATAGAAATGAATAGAGTAGAGGCCTGCATTTCCCACCAGCCGCTCTGTCCATTTCAGGGGGGGGGGGCGTCCGTTGTCGTGATCGATGGGGGTCCCAGTGCCTATGGGATAACTTGTTATAACCAGAATACCCCTTTAAAGAGCACCTGACAGCAGGATCCATACTCAGGTAGGTACTAGCACGTTTGTTATTTTATAGCCTTGTCAGGTGTTGGTTTTTCCGGGATTTTGATATCGATGATCTATCCTCAGGATAGGAAATCAATATATGATCGCTAGGGGGGTCCAACAGCCAGGACCTCCACCAATCAGCTGTTTGAGAAGGCACTGGCGCTTTTGTGAGCACCGCGGCCTTCTCCGTGCTCCGCGCCCCCTGCATTGAAGTAAATGTGGCTGAGCGTGACACCAAGCACGGAGAAGGGCAGCGGTGCCTTCTCAAACAGCTGATGGGCAGAGGTCCTGGGTGTTGGACCCCCACGATAAATCCCTTAAAATAGGGCATCAGTATCAAAATCCCGGAAAACCCCTTTAAAGGAAGCGACCAATTATGGCACAGTAAATGGCCTAAAATAACAAATGGATGGATACTCACCGCTTTTCTTTGCTGTTCCTTCAAGGAGGGTGTTACGCTCCTGTCTTCCCATTGCTGATGTCATCTTGGCTGCAGCGGCAACGTTCCCTACACGCGGGTCACTGCTGCAGCCATTGATTGGCCGCAGTGGTCACTTGTGCACTAAATGTTACCGCTGCAGCCAGAAAAACAAAGAGCAGCAGTGAGGGCCGAGCGCAGCGCGGGAAGAAGCAGTGGAGGAAACAGGCGAGTATCCAATTACGTATTTGTTATTTTAGGCCATTTACAGGGTTTGACAGAGTTTTTATAGAATGCAGACAACCCCTTTAAGTGTTTTAACAAAGAATAATTTTCTGTGGTGTCGGGGGAACTGCTAAGGACGTCAGCCTTCAAAAAGAAGCCCCTAGCCCCATCACACACTGCTGGAATTTATGTAGCGTAGTAGGTGACTACCCTGGTCTCCACAGAATCATGGAGATCCGGCATAGTCACCTGCTGCAAAGGGCATCTGTTGCTAGGCAACGGACGGAACTTATACTGCATCTGTAAGTGAACGGATGTTCCGTTACCTGCCAGATCTCGTATCAGGAGAATACTTCTAGCCAAGGTTAGCAGCGGCAGCCATTCAGTACGTGCAGAGGCCGCGGCATGCTCACGCCGAGTATCCTTCAGTTGTCTCATTGCAACACAATGGAAGTCTGTTTTATGTCAGATGCTTCACCGCGCCATCTCCTCTGCTCCGCGGGTCACGATTTCCTGCATTAAATCGTGTTGTCTAAAAAGACTCCTCTGTTCATGTCCGTGACTCATGAATTGGCTCTTGCATAGTGTTTAGGCCTCATGCACACAACCGGATTTTCGGTCCGCATCGGATCCTCCCTTTTTGCGGATCGCACGCGGGCCTATTTATTTCTATGGGGCTGGAACAAATACGGACTGTCATCTGTCTGCTTTCCACATCCGTGTGGCCGTTCTGCAAATCCCATTCTTGTCCCATCTTTGCAGACAAATATCCATTTCCATAATAGGGACAAAGGAAAGTGGGGGATGCACACAGCCGGTTTCCGTATTTTGCAGATCCACGGTTTTCGGACCACAAAATACATACGGCTGTGTGCATGAGGCCTTAGGCTGTGTTCTATTAGTCCATGCACCGCCATTAGGCCTCAGGCACACGACCATATGTATTTCGCGGTCCAGCCAAGTAAAGGACATGTTCTATCTTTCTGCAGAACAGACATACGGATGCGGAAAGCACACAAATCGCCCATGTGCTTTCCGCATCCGTATGTTCGTTCCGCAAAAAGATGGAATATGTCCACAAAATGCAGACCATGTTGAAGTCAATGGGTCCGCAAGAAAAATGTAGACAGCACATGGTCTGCATCAGTATTTTGAAGATGCGGACCGCAAAACGGACATGGTCGTCCATTCTTTTCCCCCTTGATGGTGACTGGCTGCGCGCACCCTATGTTTCGGGGAATATAAATGCATCTGATTATTGGGGTCCAACCACTGGGACCCCAACTATCATGAAAAAGGGGATCCTTTGTTCCCCTTTTTGGAGCGGTGTTTGGACATGTCTGCTGCCGACCTATTCCCAACAGTCCAGAAGACTTGCATTGACATCTGCCACTCCGTTTCCGTGATTGGTGGGACCCTTGTCAATCAGTACATACGGCTAAGTATTTTTCGGCTGAAAACCTCAGAGGACTAATGGGGGTTGTCCACCTTTCTAGTGCTTTTTTTCCGACCCCTCCCCCAAGTATGGCTGGACCCCAGGTATTGAGCTTACTTATCTGATCCACGCCCTTGCGTTCCAGCTCAATCTCTTCCCCTTGTGTGTTGCTGCTCCTCTTGTAGCGTCAATGTCTTGTTTGACACGGGTCATGTGACCACCGTAGTCAGCCATCGGATGTTGACCCGGCTAGCTACAGGACCAAGCAGCTCATGATGGGAAGCCATAGAGATCAGGTAAGTAGGCTCACCACTGAGGGTCACTAGAAAGGTGGACACCCCCTTTAAGAAAAAGCCTTGTAATAGAGGACAATCCCTTTAAAACCAGCTGCGCTGTACCTATAAATCGACAGGGGGCTATGTTCGTCGGGCGGCTTCATTGGCATTCCCTGCACATCGGCTCTTGAATGAAGTCAGCAGAAAGATGAATATAATGTGGCTGTGAACGGCGTAGGTGACTGGAGCGGAGATAATGGCTGCTTCTGCCGAAGAACGTTTTATGAATGAGCTCAGGAGTCATTCACAAGCCGCTCTCCATTCAGGGAAATGTGTTTTGTCAGACGTCTCGGGGCTTCGTCGCTGCAGACGTGCGGGAAACGGTTAATGTTAGGACGAGCTTTACGGGAACCTAGAACTATTTATTGCCTGTGTACATTGAACCTTCTTTCCAGACGCCTTATTTTCCCCCTTTTTTTTGTCTTGCTTGTACTTGTCTGGACTTGTAAGGAAGATCACGGCTGCTAGATATCTAAGGGAGAGCTTTTTGCCTAATCATTTAAAGGTGGACCACCAATCACTAGAATGGGGGTCACGAGTCTCCCATTCCTCCTCCCCTGCACATCTGCAATTACTCTGAATTGCATTACTGCTATATATGAAAACTTGAAGCTCTTTGTGCTCATTTTTGATCAAAATAGTGTCTGGCCCCTGGCTACCCTGAAAGCTGACCTTTGCTAGCCCCATCCCCTAGGGATCCAGCGATTATGCAGCGTGACTATGCATTAGGGCTAATTCACTTGCAGAATGCTTGCAAGAAATCCAATTCTGTGTTATAAATGCATAAGCCTGACTGCAAATTGAGAAAAACACCACTGCCCCAAAAAATGAACCTCGCAGGTAAAAAAATAAAAAAAATAATATGCAAAAACACCAGCAAAACAAATCACAGAAAATATACAAATGACCTCAATAACGTATGTGAGACACCAGCCTAAAGGGGGTAGAAATCTGCTTTTCTTGCGGATGACATCTGTGACAAGATGGTCACAAAGAGTCAGCGTGTCCGTTTTTCGCTCTCCATGTGTCATCCGTATTCCACGGACACTGGAAATAGTTTCAAGAGCATCTCCTACAATGGTCCATGAAAACCACGGACTAAACATTGATGGCTTCCGTGTTGTGGCCATCATTTTTCATGGAGCCATAAACTATAATGTGCGTCAAGGGATCCATAATCACAGAGAAAAATAGGGAATGCGCCACTGTCTGTGGAAAACCACTGACGTGTGAATGCACACATTACGGCCTCATGCACACGGCCGTTGATTTGGTCCGCATCCGAGCTGCAGTTTTGGCGGCCCGGATGTGGACCCATTCACTTCAATGGGGGCCGCAAAAGATGCGGACAGCACTCCATGTGCTGTCCGCATCCGTTGCTCCGTTCCATGGCCCCGCAAAAAAAGTTATAATAACATGTCCTATTCTTGTCTGCGCTTTCCAGACAAGAATAGGCAGTTATATTGAAGGCTGTCCGTGCCGTTCCGCAAATTGCGGAACGCACACGAACTCCATCCGTGTTTTGCAGATCTGCGATTTGCGGACCACAAAAAACGGAACGGTCGTGTGCATGTAGCCTAAAGCCAATGGGTACGTGTGCTGTCCGTGTAGACTACAGACAGCACACATATGTGATTCACAGACGTGTAAATAAGGCCTTAGGCCCCTTTCACACGGGCGAGTTTTCCGTGCGGGTGCGATCCGTGCGGCGAACGAATGGCACCCGCACTAAATCCTGACCCATTCATTTCTATGGGGCTGTGCACATGAGCGTTGTTTTTAACGCATCACTTGTGCGTTCAGTTGAAATCGCAGCATGCTCTATATTGTCCGATTTTGACGTGACGCAGGCCCCATAGAAGTGAATGGGGTGTGTGAAAATCGGATGGCATCCGCAAGCAAGTACGGATGCTGTGCGATTTGCACGCACGGTTGCTATGAGACGATCGGGATGGAGACCCGATCATTATTATTTTTCCTTATAACATGGTTATAAGGGAAAATAATAGCATTCTGAATACAGAATGCAAAGTAAACCAGCGCTAGAGGGGTTAAAAATAAAAATAAAAATTTAACTCACCTTAGTCCACTTGATCACGAAGCTGGCATCTCCTTGTGTCTCCTCTGCGCTGAACAGGACCTGGGGTGAGCTGCTCCATTAAATACCGGTTAAGGACCTTCGATGACGTCACTCCGGTCATCACATGGTCTTTTACCATGGTAAAAGATCATGTGACGTACCATGTGATGACCGGAGTGACGTCATCGAAGGTCCTTAACCGGTATTTAATGGAGCAGCTCACCCCAGGTCCTGTTCAGCGCAGAGGAGACACAAGGAGATGCCGGGCTTCGTGATCAAGTGGACTAAGGTGAGTTAAATTTTTTATTTATTTTTTAACCCCTCTAGCGCTGGTTTACTATGCATTCTGTATTCAGAATGCTATTATTTTCCCTTATAACCATGTTATAAGGGAAAATAATACAATCTTCAGAACATCAATCCCAAGCCCGAACTTCTGTGAAGAAGTTCGGGTTTGGGTACCAAACATGCGCGATTTTTCTCACGCGAGTGCAACGCATGACAATGTTTTGCACTCGCGCGGGAAAATCGCACATTTTCCCGCAACGCACCCGGCTCTTATCCGGGCAAAAAAACTGACGCCCGTGTGAAAGAGGCCTTACAGTTCTGAAATGTATTGGATAACACTGACATAATTCTGTCAGTGTTATCCAATACATTCCAGAACTCTAGGGTTACATAGCATCATAAATCAATATAATGCTATGCGACCCTGTCAGTGCTCAGGAGGTCAGGACGGGAGCTGCCCCATACTCACGCTGCAAGTCCGGACTGCGGAACTCGCTCATCTGAAAGGGGCTTTAATTGCATCCTATATGATTGACACGAGACCTTGCAATTATGTACATGTTACCCTGGGGGGCAGGGGCGTCTGTCACCTCAGTGTCCAGGAGATCTCCTGACCATTGTGACCACCTACCCTGTCCTAGCTGTTGAGGGATGTCACAGATTTGCAATGTGTGTGACCATGAAGAACAGCTACGTCAGCTGCAATGATCAGATTGTCCAAAACACGGCCCAGACGTACACATGCCGTCTTCGTGTCTGGTACCTAATGCAGAAAATAAGAGACCATTTGTTACAAGATTGTGGGAACGCTGCAAACCTCAATTCACAAATTGTTCCTTCTCCATGGGATTGCTGGTGAGTCATTTCCACTAGGATGCTGGAGGTTTGGGAGCTGGGCATGTGCCCAGTGGAATCGCTGAGCGGCTCCCTTGCAGAACAGCAGCTTCCTCTTAGATTGCTATGTAACAGACCATCATGGAGGCGATTCTCAGCAAGTAGCATTTGTTCCTATCGCTCGGGTGGCAGGTTATTGGTTATGGCTGATAGACATCGGGTAGAAGTGCACTTGTGGGGGTCATTTAGTAAAGACCGGCTTTTTCCGTTGGTCTTTGATAGCCCCTGTGCCTAAGTTACAACAAGGTGCAGGCCTCATCATAAATTAGGTGCACCTCCGGCAGTCCATGCGCCTGAAGTCAGAACTATGCCAGCCCCTGACTGGAGTAGCTTTCACTCCTCTTAAGGGCTCATGCACACGACCGTTGATTGGGTCCGATTGGGCGCTGCGTGTGCTCTCCGCATCACAAAAAAATAGAACTTGTCCTGTTCTTGTCTGTTTTGCAGACAAGAATAGGCATTTCTATCATGGGTGGCCCGTTCTGTTGCGCAAATTGCGGAACACACACGGCCGTCATTCGTGTTTTGTTGATCCGCAAAACACAGCACGGTTGTGTGCATGAGCCTTAAGTCTGTTTTTAGGCATAAGGGCTCATACACACAAACATATTTTTGTCCGCATTGTGGCATTATTTTTAGAGGAGATTTCCCTGAGATTTTACAACCAAAGCCAGAAGTGGATTCAAAAGGAACCGGAAATTTAAAGGCCGGACTTCTACTTCTTCTTCCTGCTGGATCCACTACTGGATTTGGCTGAAAAACCTGCAGGAAAATCTACCTCAAAACCTTCTCTAAAAAACTCAGTGTGAGGCCTCATGCACATGACGGTTGTTGTGTTCCGTGTCCGTTGTTCCGTTTTCCGTGATTTTCTGCGGACCCATTGACTTTCAATGGGTCTGTTGAAAACTCGGATAATGCACCGTTTGTCATCCGCGTCCATGATCCGTGTTTTCAGTCTGTCAAAAAAGTAGGACCTGTCCTATTTTTTTCACGGACAACGGTTCGCGGACCCATTCAAGTCAATGAGTCCGTGAAAAAACACGGGGGCACACAAGATTGTCATCTGCATCCGTGATCTGTGTCCGTTATTTTCCTATCATTTGCATGGCAAACTTGACTTAGATTTTTTTTCACTTTCCTTCATGTCTGGTGATCCTCCAAAAATCAAGGAAGACACACGGAAACAAAAACGGAAACGGATCACGGAACAACGGAACCCCGTTTTGCGGACCGTGAAAAAATACTGTCGTGTGCATGAGGCCTGAACGTACCCTTACTGGATTGTATAGGTGCAGTGTCAGATCTACATGGGTTTGTGTGTCCATCCTTACCCTATGTATTCGCTTCTGGAAGGCCCCCAGCCCAGACCCCTAGAATCTAGGCTTCTATAGACCTTACTAAGCAGTGTCAAGCTGTTATCCAAGAGCTCACTTTACTGGCTCTGCTATATCCTGCCCCGTCTGCTGGGTCTCATTCATTGGTCACAAATATTGGCCGACCCACTGGCACCGTGTCATGAAGGCGTTTCTAGTTTTAAGTAGTTCATTATAGGCCACTTTCACATTAGCGTTTTCAATTCCGCTATTGAGATCAGTCATAGGATCTCAATAGAGGAAGAAAACGCTTCAGTTTTGTCCCCATTCATTGTCAATGGGGACAAAACTGAACTGAACGAAACGGAGTGTACCAGAATGCATTCCGTTCCGTTTGGTTGCGTCCCCATCGCAGACAGAACAACATTGCAAGCAGCGTTTTTCTGTCCGCCATGTGGTGCGGAGCAAGACGGATCCGTCCTGACACACAACGTAAGTCAACGGGACGGATCCGTTTTCTCTGACACAATAGGAAACGGATCCGTCCCCCATTGACTTTCAATGGTGTCGATGACGGTTCCATTATGGCTATAGAAGACATAATACAACCGAATCTGTTCATGACGGAGGCAGGCGGTTGTGTTATTGTAACGGAGGCGTTTTTGCCGATCCATGACGGCTCCGCAAAAAACGCAAGTGTGAAAGTAGCCTTAAATGAAAAGCTCTACAACTTTCTAATATACTTTATGTTTCAGTTCCTCGCAGTTTTCTTTTCTAGACCTCTGCTTGCTGTTGGTGAATGAGAATTTTTTGGTTTACCGTAAACCTGTACAGAACTCATCCTGCTCTCCTCTTCTGAGAAGGGGATACAACTGTATCCAGACCAGCCAATGGGCTGCGAGATAAACAATTTGTAATACAGACTGATACATTGTAGCAAACTAGCTGAGAAAACTGTGCAGTTGCTGCTGAAGCAGATATTACTGGTGGCGGCCGCAGTGCGATTTATCTCAGGGGTGCACCTAGCCTTTCTGCTGCCTGAGGCAAAAACTGAAACGGCAACCCCCCCCCCCCCCCAATGCCAATTTCTTAACCTAACCCCTTTTGCCACAATGAAAGTGCTTATTGTCCATCGTGACCCTTCCGCTGCCTCCTTCCTTTCCCTACCTGGTGCTGCCTGAGGCGTTGGCCTAAGGCCTCTTTCACACTTGCGTTGTCCGGATCCGGCGTGTACTCCACTTGCCGGAATTACACGCCGGATCCGGAAAAACGCAAGTGTACTGAAAGCATTTGAAGACGGATCCGTCTTCAAAATGCTTTCAGTGTTACTATGGCACCCAGGACGCTATTAAAGTCCTGGTTGCCATAGTAGTAGTGGGGAGCGGGGGAGCGGCATACTTACCATCCGTGCGGCTCCCGGGGCGCTCCAGAATGACGTCAGAGCGCCCCATGCGCATGGATCATGTGATCCATGCGATCACGTCATCCATGCGCCTGGGGCGCCCTGACGTCACTCTGGAGCGCCCCGGGAGCCGCACGGATGGTAAGTATGCTGCTCCCCGCTCCCCACTACAGTTTATGGCTGCCAGGACTTTAGCGTCCCGGCAGCCATGGTAACCATTGAGAAAAAGCTAAACGTTGCATCCGGCAATGCGCCGAAACGACGTTTAGCTTAAGGCCGGATCCGGATCAATGCCTTTCAATGGGCATTCATTCCGGATCCGGCCTTGCGGCAAGTGTTCCGGATTTTTGGCCGGAGCAAAAAGCGCAGCATGCTGCGCTATTTGCTGCGGCCAAAAAACGTTCCGTTCCGGAACGGAAGACATCCTGATGCATCCTGAAGGACGGACTGTCCATTCAGAATGCATTAGGATAATCCTGATCAGTATTCTTCCGGCATAGAGCCCCGACGACGGAACTCTATGCCGGAAGACTATAACGCAGGTGTGAAAGGGCCCTAACCTGGCCTCCTTGCTGGTGCACCCCTGGGTTTTTGGCCAGGCAGCTCGTATAGGTGAAGAACATGGTTTCCGTGGCCTTCACCTGTACACAGGCGAAATTTGCAGCAATTCCCTGTAACTGCGCCGTGGTCGAAACACGTTATAGCCTCCTGATGTGTTTAGCTCACAGATCATTGCCTAAACTGGCTACAATAAATAGATACAAAGAGTGTTCACGTTTACTGACAGCAAGCAGAGATATTAGAAACCAGCATATTAGGAGGGAAAAAAAACCATAACAATATAAAGTTTATCTAAATATTTTATTCTATTTAATATGCAGATCCTGTCGAAATCCAGGAAAGGAGTGAACCTCCCCAGCATCCAGAGGGTTAATCATGGCTGAAAACATCGAGGAGAAGCTCGGCGATCTCGACGTCAGGCCAAAAAGCAGTCGAAGTCGCAGCGCGGACCGGAAAGACGGATATGTTTGGAGCGGGAAGAAGCTTTCCTGGTCTAATAAAAGCGGCCACTTGGCCGATGGAGGCGCGGCGCGTGCTGCGGACAAGGCGGAGGGATCTGCAAGGAGCCAGGAGAGAAAGCACAGCAGCTCCTCTATAGAACTGGATCTGGACCGCTCCTGCGGACATAAGCTCTTGGGTCGGTCTTTGAAGCAGAAGCTGCAGGATGCCGTGGGTCAGTGCTTCCCCATAAAGACCTGCAGCAGCCGCCACCAATCGGTATTGTCTTCCAAAAGGAAAATTCATATCAGCGAACTGATGCTGGACAAGTGCCCCTTCCCCCCCAAATCAGACCTGGCTTACAGGTGGCATTTTATTAAAAGGCACACTGCCCCCGTAAGCCAGCCGCACACCCAGTACGTGGTTAAAGACGCCCCTAAGGTGGACCCTCTAGCCATGGCCGAAGGGGAGGAGGACACGTTATCAGAGCGACACGTCCTGTCTTGTGAAGTAAACATGGGGGCGGTAGAATCGGTCACCACCAAAGCCTTGAGGGGCGCCAAGGAGGACAGCGACGTTGACTCGGACGACGAAGTCCTGACGCTCTGCACTAGTTCTCGTAAGCGGAATAAACCCAAATGGGAGCCGGATGATGAGGTGTTTCTGTCCGCCACCCCTCCGAAATATCACACCCAGATAGATTACGTCCATTGCCTGGTTCCAGACCTGTTCCAGATCAATAACAACCCGTGCTACTGGGGAGTGATGGATCGGTATGCGGCGGAGGCCCTATTAGATGGGAAGCCGGAAGGGACATTTTTACTGCGGGACTCCGCACAGGAAGACTACTTGTTTTCTGTAAGTTTCAGGCGTTACAGCCGCTCCCTGCACGCCCGCATCGAGCAGTGGAATCACAACTTTAGCTTTGACGCCCATGACCCGTGTGTGTTCCACGCCCCCGACATCACGGGGTTGTTGGAGCACTACAAGGACCCCAGCTCCTGTATGTTCTTCGAGCCCCTTCTCTCCAGCCCTTTGCACCGGACATTCCCCTTTTCCCTCCAGCACACCTGCAGAACCGTCATCTGCGGCGCCACAAACTACGACGGCATCGACGCCCTGCCGGTCCCTTCTTCCATGAAACTTTACCTGAAGGAATATCATTACAAATCCAAAGTGCGGGTCCGCCGCATCGACATACCGGGACGCCACCATAAGTGATAAACCAGACGTATTAATAGTGATTTTTTTTTTTTATGGTATTTCACCGAAGAAAGTTTGTGACCCCCTGCGTTGGCACCTGCACATTTTCAGTGTATTTCAGTGATGAGGTTCATCTATGTGCAATTAGCTTCCAAGGGCTCATTCACACGACCACGCTCGGTCTGGGAAACGTGGCTTGTGTGTCGGCCGCATCCACCGGACCGACGGCAGCCCTTCTGTCCCGACATGATGATTTGAGTACAGTACAATAGCCCCGTGATCATATAGGAACTCAGTCTGTCACTATGATGCAATCAGTTCATGTCAGAGGAGCTGCCACCAGTCCAGAAGATGCGTCCGACACACGGGCCACGTTTCCCGGACCGAGCACGGTCGTGTGCATGAGTCCTAAGAGAGGTTTAAGCTCCGCTCCAAAACTCCTGCTTAGCCCTAGTGCTATATATAATTCTAACACTAGAGGGAGCTTACTGCATACATTTATGCATTGAATTCTATAATAAAGCAGTATGCACTAAGCTCCTGCACTCCCCCTAGTGGCGGCTGCAGGCAAACAATATTCTTTACTTTGTCTTTGCAGGGGATTTTTAGCTGTAAGGCGGCGCTCCAGCTGCTGTAAAACTACAATTCCCAGCATCCAAACATGTTCAGCTGTTCATTTAACTCCCGTAGAAGGGGATGGAGCACTCTGGGAGTTGTAGTTTCGGGACACCTGGAGTGCTGAAGGTTGCCGATTCATGCGGACCAAAAATACATTCATCTGCATGAGCCCTAACCGCTATAAGGATATATTAGGAAACTAATCGGCATAGAACGTTGGACCTTAAAAGGACACATCACAGACATTCCCTTTAATTATATCTGACTCTGGGAAAGTTGTGTGACAGCATTCAAAGAGTGGGCAAGTCTGTCTAGTTTGGGCGCTGTAGGAAGCAGGGGTCATTCAGGAGTCTGGGTAAGCTGTATGACAACCCATGTGGGTAATATAACGGCAATATTGCTCGTCACCCAGCTTTTCCAAAGACAGATATAACAGTAACAACGCGGGGGGTGGGGGGAGTACAACTGAACCTACTGGTCACCACAAGGGTCAGTACTGCCCTCCAATCACTGTGCCTAACAAGCCTTTTCCATACTCTATTTAACCATTTACTGCCATGATGCATTAGTGGATCCTCATATAATTGTTATTTATCACGTACCTCTCTGCTGTTTGCTGATCCAAGCTCGGTGCTGGAGGATTTGGGGGTCAGTGATGCCTGCAGTCCTCTCTCCTCCTGTTAGGCAGTAACACAGGGTATTAATGTAAAGCTATACACGGGTATATATAGTGACCGTAGTGGTCTCACATTTAAACAGGGCCTGGAATTAAAGGGGTTCTCCTATAGTAGAGGTCTACAAGCTGTGACCTTCCAGGTGTTGCAAAACTACAACTCCCAGCATGGCTGGACGGCCTCTCTCGGAGTATACCCATTTTTACATGCCCATAGCACCTGGCCAGTGTGGGTTCGTCCAATATGAGATACAACATGGCTACTTTCTGCCAAAAACAGCGCCACCCCTGTCCACAGGTTAGGTGTGGTATTGCAGCATTGCCACATTTATTCAGTGGAGCTGAGCTGCAATACCGGACACAGCCTGTGGACAGGGGCGGTGCTGTTTCTGGAAGAAAGCAGCCATGTTTTTGTTTTGTTTTTAAAATCATGTACAACCCCCTTAAAGGACATGTCTTTCCTTTAAGGGGGTTGTACATGATCCTGTGACCAGGGGGTGCTATTTCTGAATATTAGTGTCCTCATATATATGAAAGAAGGGCATCAGGGCTCAATCTTTCTACCCCCCTATAACTAGAGATAGCGTTTGTAGTGATTTACTAATAACTAACTTTTTGCAATTGAACTTGGGGGGGGGGGGGGGGGGGGGGGGAGACAAGTAACCCTAGGACCCCACCTCACCCCTCTCCCTGAGGGAAAGGAAAGGTTGTGATTGTTATGGTTTGCACCCCTCCCCCCATCTGCAGTAACTGCCCCTTTAAGAGCAGACAGGGGCCCCCTTCAGCTGTTGGGTCCCATCAGCTGGCACCTCTTATATTGCTAATCACAACTAAAATTCCTTTAATCCAGCCATAAGCTAAACTTTACGCTCCCGGGCCAACCCCCACGTGTCACGTACCGTCTAATATCAGTGCGGTTGGTTTGCCCCCCCCAGACTCCGGGGCCCTGTTGTGACTACTTCTATACCCCTTAGGCTTCATTCACATGGCCATGTTTTTGGTCAGCATTTTTGCGGATCGGATGCGTACCAATTCATTTCAATGAGGCCGCAAAAAAAAAAAAGCGGACTGTACACCATGTGCAGTCCACATCCATTCCGCGGGCCTGCAAAAATGATAGAACATGTCCTAGTCACGTCCGTTTCTCAGACAAGGTTAGGCATTATTGCAGCGGGTCCGCAAAAAAAACTAAAAACGGAGGCAACACGGAAGTCACATGCATCGTAACAATAGGACATCTTTTTTTGCAGGACTGCTGAACGGACATACGGATGCGGACAGAACACGGTGTGTTTTTTTTGAGGCCCAGTTGAAATGAATGGGTCCGCCTCCGATTTTTTGGGGGCCTTAAATTTTTTTGTTTTTCCCCTATTTCACACGAGCGTATAGAAATCTGCCCATATGACGGGTCTGGACAATATACCGTCCATATTCTCATAGGTAATTCATCCAGATTTACATGCGGAGTTCTTCCTTCCGCCATTTTGGATGCCCTCCTGTAGACTGTAATGGATGTAGTTGGAGGCAAATCCCCCCCAAAACTAGGACACGTTTTATTAACATTAGCAGCGGGTTCCGGACCACAAAATACCCTCACGTGAAAGAGGCCTTTATCTGATTATTCAGCTCTGGTGCCACGGATTAAAGGAAATGACCCTCTCAGCTGATGGATCACAACTCCCAGCATCAACCGGCTTAGTAAAGTTGGCATCCAGTTAAAGGGACAGTCATCGCTCACAGAATAAATCTTGTGATCGGTCATGGAGGTGTGATCCGTGAGCTGGCATTGCCACAGATGCCTGAGATACAGGGGCTGCGATGCCCGTTGGTGTGCCCGGATGCCTTGGTACCTTACAGTAAACCCCTTCTAAAGTTGACTTTGGTCTTTTGTTCCAGAGAGTGCTGCTTTAACAGTGACTTGTGTATAATATGTAGGTTTCCGATCAAAATAAATAACGTTTCTGGTAATCTGATGCGTAGAGCGATTCTATAATAATCATCCAGCCTGTAATACCGCGACCACTCGGAGAACTGCCCATTGCGCAGACTACCTGCATGGTTGTGAACCCCCCCCCATGGGTGCAGCATCTATATAGTGGCCGTAATACACTGTTTCCCAGACCAGCAACTATGTATCAAACCCAATGATACTTGCACGCACAGTGGAAGTCATGTGACGACTAAGCTCCGCCCAGTAAGAGGCGCAGAATGACCGATGAGTAATTTGACATATTGGCGCATGGGTAAATGGTTCCTAATTTATATATGGATCCGACACCTTCTTCCCTGTGAAATCAAGGTGATCGCTGCTTTACGTGCAAAACAGCGCCACTCCTGTGCACAGGTCGTGTGTGGTACTGCAGCCCAGCACATTCAAGCAGAGAATATTGGTAAGTGGCGGCTGCCAGGTACATATGGCGCTGCTGGGAAGCAAAGGTGGTGGAAATAAAGGTATATTAGTGTCTGAGGGCTGTAGGCCTCTTGGGGGGTCTTCTGCCGCCTGAGTCACTGTTTGTCGTGCTGCAGGTTCAGACTATGACCTCAGATGGAGGGGATGACCTTTTGCACGGGTCTCATGAGCAATCGTTTCTGACTCATCTGCGGCAGCTTATCCTAGTGCTGGGAATACCCCTTTATGGGTGTCATGAAGCCAACTGCCTAGATACAATATGACGCCGTATAGACATCACAAATAGCGGCCCCCTCCACTCTACACCCCTTTTACAGCCAGAGGGGTGAGCCGGCGAAAATCGGCACAAGTAGCCCATACCGTTCACTGGAGGTCTGCTGCGTAAGGGCTCATGCACACGACCATATTGAGGACCGCAAACGGCTGGTCTGCAATACATGGGCACTGGCCGTGTGCCCTCTGTTTCACCGATGCGGACCTATTGACTTGAATGGGTCTGCAATCTGCAAGATACGGAGCGGTGCGGAGGTACAGATCGGTAGCACTACGAAGCGCATCCAAGGGATTTCAGTTCGTGCCTCTGCGCCGCAAAAAAATAGGAAGTCCTATTCTTTTGCGTTGCGGACTGTCTATTGCGGATCACAGACCCATTCAAGTGAATGGGTCTGCATCCGCAAACGGTGTGCACGCGGCTGGTGCCCGTGCTTGGCGGACTGCTATTTGCAGTCCACAGCACGGGCCGCACACGTTCATGTGCATGAGCCCTGATACAACATATTAAAGGGGTTCTCCACTTTTGGACTTTCCCTATCCAGATAGGTCCCTTCAGAAAAAGCTGATGGCAAAGTGTGAGACCCTCCAGAGATCAGCTGCGATCTGTGGGAAAACACAGCGCTAGGTGTTCTGTTTCCTTGCAGCGCCACCACTGGAGAAATTGAGCATTACAAAGTGTTCATTCACATCAGTAGGTTGTCTGTGTAAGGCCTCCTGCACACGACCGTTGTGTGCACCAGTGGCCGTTGTCCCGTTTAACGTGTTTTTCTGCGGTCCCATTGACTTTCAATGGGTCCGTGGAAAAATCGGAAACTGCACCGTTTTGCAGCCGCATCCGTGATCCGTGTTTCCTGGCCGTGAAAAAATATGACCTGTCCTATTTTTTTCACGGCCAACGGTTCACGGACCCATTCAAGTCAATGGGTCCGTGAAAATCACGGATGCACGCAAGATTGTCATCCGCGTCCGTGATCCGTTTTTTCCTATCATTTTAATGGCAAACTTGACATAGATTTTTTTTTTCATTTTTCATGTCCGTGGATCCTCCAAAAATCCCGGAAGACCCACAGAAGAAAAAACGGACACGGATCACGGTAAAACGGAACCACGTTTTGCGGGACGTTAAAAAATACTGTCGTGTGTAGGAGGCCTAAGGCCTCTTGCACACAACCGTTCTTTTGGTCCGCATCCGAGCCGCAGTATTTGCGGCTTGGATGCGGACCCATTCACTTCAATGGGGCCGCAAAAGATGCGGACAGCGCTCCGTTTGCTGTCCGCATCCGTTGCTCCGTTCCGTGGTCCGCAAAAAAAATAATAACCTGTCCTATTCTTGTCCGTTTTGCGGACAAAAATAGGCAGTCATATCAATGGCTGTCCGTGCCGTTCTTCAAATTGCGGAACGCACACGGATGCCATCTGTGATTTGCGGATCCGCAAAATACAGAACGGTCGTGTGCATGAGGCCTCCAGAGCGAGAGACGCTCTTTGTGACCTCTTTCCACTATGGCCAAGAGATGAGGATCCCAACAGAAAGGAACGTCTGGCCCCTAATAGAACAGCACTATCCGTGTCCGTAATGCGAACAATAATAGGACATGTTCTATTTTTTTGCGGAACGGACATAAAGACACGGAATGCACAAGGAGTCATTTCCGTTTTTTTGGCTGCCCCATTGAGGCGAATAGATCTACTGTATATCTGGGTCGCAAAAAACCCAGAACAGACACGGAAAAACAATCTGTTTGTGTGCATGAGCCCTAAGACGGAACTGACGCAGGCCTCTGACAAGGCGCGCCGTCTCTGTCCCCAGAGTCTCACATGATAAATTGCTCAATGCAGAAATTCCAACATAGAAACGAGAGAAGTTCCGGGAATTTCCTACCACCCGATCCTGTAAACATTACAGTCTCGCGGGGCCGGAGGACAGGAAGCTTTCAGGGAATGGGTTTATTGACTACGGAGAATTCAATAGTATTTCCTTCGTGTAGACCCCTAACGAGTGCAGCTTTTAAAGAGGAGGAAGACGCCTAAGTGTCCGGGGCAGGAAATCTGTCTGACATCTGAGACGACTGCAGTACCCCCTGACCTACTTCCATGAAGTCAGCTGTTGCCGTGTGCTTTAACCCATAGCAACCACCCATCGTCGTCACTGTTGTAGAGGAAGCTTCTGTGATCCCTCCCGGGCTATGGATGGACTGTAACTAAGCACTCCCGCTCTTACCCTAAGTTCACACTTGAGCGTTTTACAGCGCGTTCCTACGCGCTGTAAAACGCGCAACACATGAAAACCAATGCTTCCCTATGGGGCTGGTTCACATTTTCGCGTTTTACAGCGCGTTTGAACGCGCTGTAAAACGCCCGACGCTCAAACAAGTACAGGAGCTTTTTTGGGGGCGTTTGACGCGCGTTTGGGCCATAGACTCTTTGGACAACACTGCTGTCAATCACCCAAACGCGCGTCAAACGCGCGTTTACTATTACAAAAAACGTGCATAAAAACGCGCGACAAAAACGCGCATAGAAACGCGCGTTTGAGAAACGCTTAGGTGTGAAACCAGGGTTAGAGCAGCCTTCTGCTCTACAGCTGGGATCAGAGGTCGCTCCAATCCCAGCTGTGACCGCAGCATGATCAAAGCGGATTTCCCCCTCCTCCCAGTGATCTGATCGGAGGCTGGGTGAGACCTCTGCAGCCAGCCGTGAGGACCTAGAAAGGACCCCAGGTCTGTAGGTTCAGTAATACCGCTGTTAGGGCGCACTAGTGTTCAGGAGCGGACCGGGAACTTAAAGTGGCCCTGAAAAAAAAATAAAAGTGACCCCATTTTGTGGTCGGGGCAAAACTGACAGAAGGCAGGGCCGACACAGATAGGCGAGGTCAGCGGTGCCATATTGCGGCACATTATATCGCCAAATATCACAGTCCATGATAAAATACTGCCCCAGAAGCACAAAATACCTCCCCAAAAACTGCCGCTCTGTGGTGCCAAGCACCAGCTGCCCCGCTCCGTGCTCCTGCTCCATTTTCCACCTGGGCATCGGCCCACCGGGAAGTTTCCCTGTAGGGTCTATGGCCAGTCCGCCCCCTGCTAGTGTTGCCCTAACCCCAACCCGCGCAAAAGAAACACAGAGCACAATGTTTTAGCGTACAGGAATATGTTAATACAATATAAGAATAAAATTATTTAGTAAAATGGTAATTACTTAAAAGGCTTATCCGAGACTAAAAAATGCCTCATATGCCGGGCCCCTCACATTGAATCTACTTACCTGGCTCCCCGCACCGCCGCAGCTGCTTCTCCCTGTGTGCGGATAAAAACATCCGGTGTCGGGGGGGGGGGGGGGAGCAGCAAATGGCAGGCAGGGACAAGCCTCCCTAGCATCGCGGGTGGCGCTAGAGAGGCTCGTTCCCGTCCCTGTCTGCCATTGGCTGCTCCTCCCGGACACTGGATGTTTTTATCCGCGCATGGGGAGAAGCAGCAGCGGCGGTGCGGGGATCAGGAGCGGCGAGGGGAACCAGGTAAGTAGAATTAGCGTGAGGGGTCCGGCATATGGGGGGCATTTTTTTGTCTCGGATAACCCATTTAATGGGATAAAAAAATAAAAGAAAAAAATGGTAAAAAACAGCAAAAAAATATAAAATACACCATTATTTAACATAAAATACATTTTATTATGTAAAAAGCTAAAAAACACTATATTTAATAGGTATCCACACGTCTGAAATAACCTGAACAACTAGTATAACAGGTTTGAAATATGGACAGTGTAAACAATAATGTAAAACATGTCAAAATTCGTTTTTTCTATTTGCAAAGCAAAAAATTTACCGGTATATAAATTACAAAGAAAGTAATGTGCTTTCAAACAGCACCAATTAAAAAAAAAACTAATTTCTTTGGCATAAAACTAGGCCTCGTATAGCCACTCGTACATTCATATCTATGGGAGTCCTGGAGATAGAAATGAATGGAGTGACAGGGCACACGCTCGACTGGCTGCTCCGTTCAAACCGGGTCCCTGTTCTCATGATCGTTGGAGGTCCCAGCGCTAGGACCCCCACCCATCTAATGGTTATCCCCAGTCCTGTGGATAGAGGATAACTTCAGGTCCTCAGCTTTGTACAATCCCTATTTGTTTGAAGGGCACCTTCACAATAAGTTGATCATAAAATGTCCTCCTGTTGGGATCTCTAGCGATCAACTGGGATCTGTGGGGAAACCTGGCAGTGAGCGCTCAATTTCCCTACAGCGCCACCACAGGAGAAGTGAAGAATTACACAGGGACCATTCACATCTGTGTAATACACGACAGGACAGGTCCTCCAGAGCGAGAGAGACGCCCTTTATAACCACTCCAAGTGATGAGGGTCCTAAACAGGGACCCCCCCAATAACTCCCTTATAGGGTTATTAAATTGTATAACTCCTAAATGTCCTGTCCTAGAAGGTTAGTCTTATAGAGGGGGATCCCTTTATTAGGCCTCATGCAGACAAACGCATTTTTATGTCTGCATCCGATCCGCATGTAGTGCGGGTCAGATGCGGACCCATTCACTTCAATGGGGCCACAAAAGATGCGCACAACATTCTGTCCGCAAAAATATAGAACATGTCCTATTCTTGTCCGCATTACGGACAAGGATAGGACTGTTCTGTTATGGGCCGGATGTCCCGTACCGCAAAATCCGGAACGCTCACGGCCGGTATCCGTTTTGACCATGTATTACAAAATAATCAGTACACATGAACGTGCCTTTAAATTCTGGACTATCAGATGCCGGATTTGTGGGATTTTGTTGTCAGGATTCATGTACGGCGCAGCCTGCGGTCTGTTCTACGTGAATTTTACATTTGAGGAATATTTACTCCCCCCCACCCCCTTCCAATTGTTTTACAGGAAGATGAACGGCCGCCATGATTACTTATTTATGAGGTGCCTCCATTACGATGATAAATTACATTATCGGCTTCCTGCCGCGCTGCCGCTACAATCTCTATGGATCAAGTAGTGCGGTGACAATTTCCTTCCTGTGAAGCCGTGACCTTTGGACATGCAGCCATGTTTCCTCTCTCCGCCGGGCAGGCTGGAGTAATCAGGCTTTCTGACAGTCCCGTCGGTGAGATCAGGAAGGTGCAGCCATACGGTTCCAGGCAGCGGTGATATGGGTGCCGTATCAGATCACCGGGAAAAACACGGCTGATGGGGGGGCATTATATCGGGGTGAGCACGGTCAGCGGCGATTATAATCTACAAGTGAGAGGATGATGAAATATTTATTTACTATCGATTAGGACATTTTTTGGGGACGAAATGTTCACTTTCACGTACGTACAGTATATATTGGATGGGTTCACAGTATAACACCCCCTGGTGGACAGAGTATTGTATTACAGAGGCAAGTAACTGACCTCTGAGAATTTAAAGGGGTTTTCCAGGAGTAAATTATTGATGACCTATCCTCAGGATGCCCGACTCCCCGCCGATCAGTGCTGAAGCCTCCTCACAGAATACCAGGCACAGCGCCCTACACTGTACAGTGGATGTGCTTGGTATTGCAGCTCGGGCTAATTTACTTGAATAGGACTGAGCTGCACATAGGTCATGTGACCGATAAATGTCACAGGCCGAGAAAGAGGCCGCAGCGGTCACCACCTCTTCAATAGTGATGAGCGGCAGGGGCAATATTCGAATTCGCGATATTTCGAAAATATTTAGGCGAATATTCGCCATATATTCGAGAATTCGCGAATTCCAGGCATTATTTTCTTGATTGCAAAAATTCGCATACAAATTTTCGCATAAAAATTCGCATGAACTGTTATTTTCACAAAAAAAAGAATATTCGCAATTACGAATATATTTTGCGAAATTCAAAATATTCGCGAATTCTCGAAGTGCCGATATTCGCGATTAAAATTCGCAATTCGAATATTCGTGATCAACACTACTCTTCAAACCGCTGATTGGTGGGGATGAGGGGAGTCAGACCCCCATGATCAGATATTGATGACTTATCCTAAAGAAAGCTCTTCATTATGTGAATCCCAGGAAATCCCCCCCCCCCCCCCTTTTTCGCTCCCTGCCTTTCCGGGGCCATAATTTTTTTATTTATTTTTCTGCTCACATTTTTTGTGGGACAAGTTGCACTTTCTTATGGCACCATTAAGTATTGCATATGATGTACTGGGGAGCTGGAAAAAAATTCCAAATAGTGTGTAATTGAAAAAAAAATGCATTTTTATGTTTTTTGTTTTTATGGCGTTCCCTACGGGTAAAACTGACCTTTTACTTTAATTCCCTGGGGCAGTACGATTACAACGATACCACATTTGTATAGTTTTTATTATGTTTTAATATTGAAAAAAAATAAAAACCTTGAAAATAAAATAGTTTTTTTCTTTTCATCACCATATTCTAACCCCTATAACTTTTTTGTAGTTATGTGTACAGAGCTGTGTGAGGGCTCATTTGTTTTGCAGGGCGACCTGTAATTTTCATTTATACCATTTTGGGGTGTGTATGACTTTATCATCACTTTTTACAACCTTTTTTGTGGGAGGTTAAGCGACCAAAAAGCATCAAATCGAATTTGACTTTTTTTTTGCCATTGCCGCATGGGATACATGATGTTTTTTTTTTTTTTATTGTTTATGTATTTTGACTTTGGGGAATGGGGGTGATTTGAATTTTTACATATTTTAAAATTATATATATATTTTATTTGACATTTTTTTTATAGTTCACATAGGGAACTATAACAAGCAATCATCGGATTGCTATTCTCATAGACTCCCATGCAGTAGCATTGGAGTCTAGGAGGATTACATTATGTTCCTATGGAGACCTGCCACAGGCAGGGGCTCCACAGGAACTTATGTGCGGTAGCCTCGGATCATTCAGGAGGACGGAGGCACATTCACCATCTTGCTTCCCCAATCTGCGTCAGGGGGAGCCCACGCCTCCGGGTTTTTACGTTCCCAGATATCGTGGTGACCTTTGACGATGGCATCTGAGGGGGTTTAAGGGGTTATCCAACCGCTATAATGCCCCCCAAAATACCCGGGCACTGCATACAGTTAATACTTACCCTGGCCCGTCTCGCTCCTGATGCCCGCATGGCCGCTGCTGCATCTCCCCGTCGCGCGGATCAAAAAATAGCAGGCTGCGACGGAAACAAGCCTCCCTAGCATCATGGGTGACGCTAGGGAGGCTTGTTCTCGTCCACGGCCTGCTATTGGCTGCCCCGCCACCGGATATTTTGATCTGTGCAGCAGAGAGATGCAGCGGCGGCATCAGGAGCGACGCAGGGGTAAGTATAACCTGTATGCGGTGCCCGGGCATTTATAGCGGTTGGATAACCCCTTTAAATGTATGTGATTGATTGCTATGGCACCTGCCATACATGTATGGCAACAGGGTGGGAAGAGGTTAAACATAATAAAATTTTGGATATACCTAGGTTGCACTATTTGGTATAAAAGCTTGATGGCCACAGAGGAGACGTCATGTATCTAGACAAAGGAATTCCTCTGATTTGGGTTTTCCCGCGCTAAAGTATCCCTAACTGTGTCCAGATGCATACTGTGGGGATATATACATCGCTCCTATTGGCTCATTTGTATTTTTCGGTTGTAAGGGACACACCCAAGTTTTTCCTAATAAAACACGAAGACTTAAATTCCCCCATGAGTCATGCTTCTCCTTCCTTTACCCCTAGATTGGACTTTAAGATTTGGAGCATTGCAGATAACATGGTTAGGGATCATACAAAGATTCTACCATGACGACACTGTCGCCCCACGATCTCCACAGAGCGGCCGCCCTGCATGCGCCTATTCAAGGTCTATGAGCGCCATATTTGCCTGTCTCCATTGGGGGGGCATGCTCAACTGGTGCTCCATTCAGACTTTGCATGACCGCAGTGAGGTGGGACAGGACAGCCGACGGGGGTCCCGGTGATCAGACATTTATCACCTATTCTGTAGGTTCATCTAAAAAGTTGAAATTTGGACCCGCTATGTTGGATTTGATTTTTCAGGCTGTCGTCGGCTATTACTTGATGTTTATCCGGAACGAGCCAAATTTGCTGTGTTGTTTGTTGAAACAACTGGTGACGCGCACTACACAGGACAGGAAAAACCGGTCCTGAACATGAAGACCGCAGAGCGTGCGCTTGTGTGTAGCGGAGTATTTCATGTGCGGACCTTTACCATAAGGAAGGAAAAAGATGATGAAACTATGCAGAATACGGAAAGTGAGAAACACACGTTACAGCGAGAGAGCAAGTCGTGACCAAGTTATCAGACTAGAACATTGGGGCGTACTGGACTCTCCCTTAGGCCTCTTTCACGACGCCGTTTTTTGCGTTCCGTATATGGTCCGTATACAGAACCATTCATTTCAATGGTTCCACAAAAAAAAAAAACGGAATGTACTCCGTATGCATTCCGTTTCCGTATTTCCTTTCCGTTGAAAGATAGAACATGTCCTATTATTTCCTGCAAATCACGTTCCGTGGCTCCATTCAAGTCAATGGGTCCGCAAAAAAAACGGAACACATACGTAAATGCATCCGTTCCTTTTTTGCGGAACCATCTATTTGAAATGTTATGCCCAGCCCAATTTTTTCTATGTAATTACTGTATATGCCATATGTTAAAACGGAAACCAAAAAAAAACGGAACAACGGATCCATTTAAAACGGACCACAAAACACTGAAAAAGCCATACGGTCGTGCACGAACATCCACTGTGGGGCAGCCGCAGCGGATCGCGGACCCATTCACTTTAATGAGTATGCCATCCTGCCGTTTTGCAAAAAGGTAGGACATGTTCTATCCTTTTGCAGAACGGACGTACGGGACGAAACCCCACGGAAGCACTCCGTAAGTGTTCCATTCCGCATCACCGGATTTGCAGACCCATTGAAGTGAATCGGTCCGTATCCGTAATGCGGAATGCACGAATGCAAATGTGGTCCGCAATACAGTTCGTGTGCAATAAGCCTAACAGTGTGGAGCGGCGGAAGGGGAAATGCAGGATGCAAGCAGCCAGTATCTGCGTTTTGCAAAATGATACGGTCGTGTGCATGAGGCCTAAGGGCTCATGCACACAAACGTATTTTCTTTCTGTGTCCGTTACGGGGTTTTTTTTCGAACCGAATGTGGAACCATTCATTTAAATGGGTCTGCAAAAACAAAAATGGAAGTTACTCCGTGTGCATTCCATTTCCGTATGTCCGCATCACGGACAAGGACAGGACTGTTCTATTAGGGGTCACCTGTTCCGTTCTACAAAATACAGAATGCACGCTGACGCTAAATACATACGTTCGTGTGCATGAGCCCTAAATGAAAGAAAGTTGTAGGTAATTTGCTCGGCTGTCAGAGATAATCAGACACCCTGGAGAGAAGGCAAGAGAAGAGCTGTATTGTATAAAGCCTCATTCACACATCCGTGTCCGTGCTCAAATCCGTGAGCAGGTGGTCAGTGATGCATCCGTGAAGGATCCGTGTAGGGTCCGTGTTGCATCCGTGTTTCACTGACACTGAACAGCTGAAAAATTATTTTCAAAGCATCTCTTCTTAATTATCCGTGAAAAACGGATGCAACATGGATAGCATGCGTGTTGCATTAGTGGTCTTCACGGACCCATAGGCTATAATAGACGTGATGGATCCGCGAACGGACAAAATATAGCATGCATCCGTGCTAAAAACACGGACCCACGGACAGTGCTAAAACACTGATGTCTGAATACATACATTAAGGGAGCATTCACACGACTGTGTTTTTCTTCCGCGTCTGTTCCGCAATTTTTGCAGACAATGCACGGTCCATTCATTTCTATGGGTCCGCAAAAATTGCGGAATGCCTTTCATTGTCATCCGTGTGCTGTCTGCTCCGTGTGTCTGTTCCTTTTATTTTAGAACATGTCCTATACTTGGCCGCAAATTGCGGTCCATGGCCCCATAGAAAGTCAATGGGTCCGTAAAAAACAGATAGCACACGGAAATGCATCCGTATGTCATCCGTTTTTTGCGGACCCCTGGACTGAAAACATTCTAGGAAACCCCATTTCAGTTTTTTGCGGACCGTGAAAAACGGATGACACACGGAAGCACCACGTCCGTATTATATAGACTTAAGGAATGGAAACGGAAAGATAACTGAAGACATACGGAACACACGGATCCGTGATTTGCGGACCGCAAAACCAACACGGTCGTGTGAATGCTGCCTAAAATAAATGGGGAAGCGTGCTGTCTGTGGAGAACGCGTACAATACACGTCCATGAAACACTGACATGTGAATGAGGCTTAAAACACATCTAAAGTTCACAACATCCGGGGCGATACATTGTGTAAAAGTCATAAAGAAAATGCATAGAAAATAGCAAAACGTAGCAAAACAAACACCAAAATCCATAAAAAGGAAATGAAAGTCGTATTCCCATCGCAGCCTTCTCCTGGCTGGATGTGACGGCCAGAGGCGATCAGAACGATTAGGCCATCTGCAGACGTTGCAAAATATGCACGTTTTTTTTCCGCGTGGACTCCCGTGCAGAAAACCCACAGCGTAGTACAGTACTAGCAAAGTGTATGAGCGTACGCAAATATCATGTACACTTTGCGTATTCTTTCTGTGTAGATTTCCAAATCTGCAGCATGTAAACTATGTCTGCAGTTTTAGGAGCAGATTACACCCTTTTCGATGGAGAACTGCAGCAAAAACGCCTCTAATCCGCACCAAAAACCGCAATTAGAAGTTGTGGGTTTTGTCGCGGATATGATGCAGAAACGCACATAAATCTGCATGGATCCTATGTGCGTTCACCGCCAGTCGTCTGCAGAAAATAGCGAATGGGAATTACCGTCTAGTCAGTCTTTTTCCCTGTAGTTCTGATCACCTCCGGCAGCCACACACAGGCATAACTAAAGTCATGGCACTCGCAATGGGGCCCTAAGGTGGAGATGACCCAATCAAGTGCAAGAACATTGTCCCTTTTTGTGGGGAATAACAATATGGTGGCTTTCTGCTATAATGAAGGTTTTCTGATATGTGGTGCTATTATACATAAAGTTGCTATCTTTGCTGCTGTTTTAATTTTCTCACATCAGTTCTTGGGGGTCCCATATTTTGCTTTGGGGCCCTATGAATTATAGTTACGCCTCTGAGGCACCACATCCACATGAGAGGGGCACTGGAGTCCCCTTTCAGAGATAGGTGCAGGTCATAAATGTTTAAGGGCTCATGCACACGACCGTAGGTATTTTGCAGTCTGCAAAAAAAAAAACTGATCGGCAAAAAATACGGATGACGTCCGTGTGCATTCCGTATTTTGCGGAATGGAACAGCCGGCCCCTAAAAGAACAGTACTATCCTTGTCTGTAATGCGGAAAATAATAGGACACTGAGTAACTTCAGTTTTTTTTTTGTGGACACATTGAAATAAATGGTTCTGCATACGGTCCACAAAAAAAAAACGGAACGGACAAGGAAAGAAAATACGTTCGTGTGCATCAGCCCTAAGATGGGACTACTCCCTTCCGGTATGAACACACCTGTTGTAAACAATGGCGATTTTCCACGGCGGAATTGTGTGTGGAAAATGTGCAGCATTTTACAGTAGCAGAAAAGTGCATGAGGCCTTAAACAAATCCCCACGACGTGTAAGATATTCGCAGGGCACACTGACCTCTCGTGTGGATTTTAAATCCCCAGAATGTCACTGTGTGCTGCAGATTTCCGGGAAATCCGCAGCAAAATCTGCAACCGAAACACAGCAAAAATTGCGCGTCTGTCTGTACACTGAGGCCAAGCCAACCTGAGTGTATTATAGACTTTGGATGTGTGATCTGCCTCGACCAAGGGGTTTAACTGACCCAAACTCATAGATCGCGAGTCCGTAAACTCCTGGTCGTGGTGGGATACGCACCGAAATACGGACACCTAATACACCCGTCATACACGTGTGGGCCTGGTTTATGTCATTTGATCGAGGTGCTGCTGACTGTGAGTGCGAAAACCGTGCCATTGGGTGGTCTCGCAGATAAAACCACCCTTGTACTTGCAAAAAACGTATGTACAATAACAAGCTTTTGAAAAAAGCGCAAAGGTTTTCGATGCTCCTCAAGCAAACAGCGTCTTACTACGTTTTTTTTAATCTCTTTTTAACCTATGGATATAAAATGCTGGAATTTATTTTAAAAAAAAGGTTGGGGCCTCTGAGCCACCACATGTACAAAAGTGTCAGTTATTCAGAAACTGGATGTTAAAGAGTTAAATGCCGACATAAAAAAAATAATGGGGGTCATTTACAAAGACCGACTTTTTACGCCAGTCTTTGTTTCCCCTTTGTGCTGCTGGAGGAGGCGCCTCATCCGCTATTCCGGTCCTTGACGGGAGTCGTTTATCACCAACATTTACACCTGTTTCCACTGGTGAATGTTGGTAAAGCTGTCAGGGTCGCTGTCCCTGCCTCCGCCACTCCCTTGAACGTGGCGCAAAAACATTGTGACACTGGCATTTAAAACGTTGTAAAAATGGCCCCAGAAATAGGTGTAGCGCTGTTTGTAAATGACCCCCAATGATGCCATTTCCTGAGAATGAGGGCGGCTCACTAACATTTTTACGCCAGTTTTCTGTTTAAAAAACGATGCAAGACCCCTTCTTTGCGACTTTTTAAACACCTGTGCGACAATATATTGTCACATGGGCGTATTTACACCTCGCTTCCCACTTAGGGGTGTCGGGAGTGCGACAGAGGCCAGACCACGACAAATTTACTAACATTTACCCCCTGTAAATATTGGTGAAAAAGAACTTGTTTTTCCACCAGACGCACGCCTCGTAATAAAATTAGGCTACTTTCACACTCGCGTTTGGTGCGGATCCGTTATAGAGCTGCACAGACTGATACGTTCAGATAATACGACCGTCTGCCTCCGTTCAGAACGGATCCGTTTGTATTATTTTTAACACAGCCAAGACGGATCCGTCTTGAACACCACTGAAAATCAACGGAGGACGGATCCGTTTTCTGTTGTGCCAGATTGTGTCATAGAAAACGGAACATTGTGTGTCAGGACGGATCCGTTTGGCTCAGTTTCGTCAAGCAGACAGCAAAACGCTGCAGGCGGCCTCCAGAGCAGAATGGAGACAGAACGGAGGCAAACTGATGTATTCTGATCCTTTTCTATTCAGAATGCATTAGGGCAAAACTGATCCGTTTTGGATGCTGGTGAGAGCCCTGAACGGATCTCGCAAACAGAAGGCCAAAAAGCCAGTGTGCCTTCGGCAGCGCAGGGGGAATCGGGGACCCCAATAACTTTGGGCATAAAGGCAGAGCGGTATTGAGTGTGCGGAGCAGCTGCAGTCAGAGGATCCTGAGCCTTCCCCTCCACTACAGGCTGTTGGGTGTGACTCACATTTTTGGCCTTTGAACCTGGGCTGGGTGATGAGAGCAGGCTTCCTCTTCCTGGGAGGACCCACACAACTTTCTCTCTCCGCTCAGACTCCACTGCAGACCCCGGGAGACCCTGCGTGTCCTAGAGGTAATCTTTACGCTTGTTACATGGGTTACAATGTATCTGTGTCTCACTGTGGGGGATACATGGGGGCTGCTGTCTACATAGTAGCAGTGATATTGTATCTGAATCCTTCATGCAGGCTTGGAGGGGCACACGTACATTTTTAGGGTTTTCCCAAAATCCAACAACTGATTTCTTTATGGGGGAAAAAAAAAATCTTTCTTAAAGGGACAGTAAAGACAATTTACATAAAGCCATCTGCTGTGATTTGCTTGAAGCTAGGTTTCCACGTTAAGGGTCTTTAAAGCCAAAGCCAGGAACGGATCCTAAACGGAGGACACGTCTAGGGAAAGACTTGAATATATATATATATATAAATATATATATATATATATATATAATTTGTGTTTTTTTTTCTCTCAAAAATATAGTTATACGTAGGAGACCTTTCAGATTTGCATTTCAAATCTCATTGTGATTTCGCAAAGTCTATCCATCTGTTGTTCTCTTGTATCAGCCAGAGATGCAGATTTTTATTTTATTTATTTCATTTTATTAATCGGGGTCCTAACTCTCTCTTTACAAGCCCCCCCCCTCCCCCACGCACACTTAAAGGGGTATCTCGGTAGGTAAAAGTTATCCCTTAGGTCAGGGATGCCCAAACTACAGCCCACCAGCTGTTGCAAAACTACAACTCCCAGTATGCTCGGACAGCCTACAGCAGGACATGGTGGTAGTTGTAGTTTTACAACAGCTGGAGGGTCACAGGGTGGGCATCCCTGCCTTAGGGCAGATCAGTGCGGGCCCTACCGCTGGGAACTCCCCCCTCCCCCGCCATGACAACAGGGGCCCCATGCCCCCTGCTGCTCCCCCTGAAATGCCCAGAGTTTCTATGGTATTTCTGGAGATAGCCGAGTAGAGCTATGGCCCACTGTCCCTCAGTCAGATGCTGGGAGTTGTAGTTTTGCACCCACTGGTTGGAAACCTTTTGCTTTAAGGCCTAGTTCACACTTCAGTGTTTGGTCAGTGATTTCCATCAGTGATTTGTGAGCCAAAACCAGAAGTGGAGCCTCCAAAGACATTAGGTAGAAGGTAAAGATCTGCTCCTGTTCTATGTTTAGAGCTGCACCTGGTTTTGGCTCACAAATCACTGATGGAAATCACTGACCAAACACTGAAGTGTGAACGAGGCCTTACGCTACGAATACATTGGGTTTGATATTGCGTTGCGGATCTAACACGATAACAGGAGTGCGATAACTGCACCCGCTTAGCTGTCGTATTGTCCATCTTGCTGTATTACTTGGGAGGAAGGGGTTAAGGAGCACAGTGACAGCCCAGATTCGGAGCAGGTAGGTCTGGTTGAACCTGTTGGTCTGTATGTTCTTAAATATGCATATACCTGAAAATAGCATAACCCCCCCCCCCCCCCCCCCCATCCCCACCAGGTCGGAAAAGCCCTATGAGCGTAAACTGCGCCTGAACTTTGTCCTGCCTTATAAATGAGTGTCCGCCCTGCAGATCCCGAGCGTAAGGAACCTCGGGATAGCGAGCTGAATCTAATGCTGGGTCTCTTGCACTAATATAGTAGAAAAAGGGGTTATCCCAATAATTTAAAGCAGTTTTTTTACTCTCATATCTGGAGGACTTTCGGTGAAGGGGCAGCAGCTGCGTCTCCCAGAATGGCTAGCAATCGGCTCAACCCTTGCATGAAGATGGTCCCTAACGTATAGCTCCAGAGATACATGGGGTATGTGCTGCCCCCATAATCTCCACTGTCTACAGAGAGAGAGAGCTGTGTATTACTATGAAGTTAGAATTGGGGGACGAATGAAAGAAAGGTGTCTCGGCCGCTTCACAATCAGATCACTACGGGGAGGGGAGCAAGGAAGCTACTGAGCATGTCAGTCCACCACTGAATGCAGGACTACAAGGACAAACGCCAGGGGGCGCTACCAAAAAGGGAAAATGTAGGCCCATACACAGCCTTAGGCCTCCTGCACACGGCCGTTGTTTGGCTCCGCATCCGAGCCGCCGTTATGGCGGCTCTGATGTGGACCCATTCACTTCAACGGGGCCGCAAAAGATGCGGACAGCACTCCGTATGCTGTCCGCATCCGTTGCGTGCCCCAGCAAAAAAAAAATAGAACATGTCCTATTCTTGTCCGTTTTGCGGACAAGAATAGGCATTTCTACAATGGGCCCGTTCCGTTAATTGCAGAAGGCACACGGGCGGCTTCCGATTTTTGCAGATCCGCGATTTGCCTTAGTGGTGACTGAGTTCTCAGCAGCATTGAAAATGGAGTAGCGGGTAGCGCACGTATCCACTGACTTTAATGTCACATCAGTAGTTTTCCACAAACGGTGGCTCCATGGCCATACCGCGGAAGCGCGCCTTATGTTTGTCCGTGATTATGGGTCCCTCCTGCACCTTTATAGTCTATGGGCTTGTGAAAACCACGGCGTATAAAACACACGGACACAACATGGATGCCGTCCGTGGTTTCTGGAAATGAACCTTCAGCCTATCAGTGTCCATGATATACAAGTGCACATGTAACAGGTCAGCCGGTGTCATAGGTAGAGATGAGCGAATTTCCGCTTATGAAATTCATTCACGCTTAGTTTACTGGTATAAGCTGAATTGCGTTATGGATTGCGTTACCAGGGACCATAACGCAATTCTATAACGGACTGCCTTTAGAAATTTGCTCATCTCTAGTCATAGGTAGAAATCTGACAGATTCCCTTTAAAAGGGACACGGCTTAGTTTGGGAACTACCATGTTAATTGACCCTGATTCGGTAATATTGGGAGTCCCTACTGTGTGACCGTGCCAGTGCTGGACAGATTGAGCCGCCCCCTACTGGATGGGTAGGGGTACCATAAATATTTAGAGTCTATTTAACCAACCAATAGGGGTCCAATGTATTGTGGCATGGGACCCAAAGGTCTCTCTGGCATCCAAGATTTTGCATTGGGGTCCAGGAGCCTCAAGTTACGCCAAAGAAAAGCTGCTTCCATGTGCTTGGTGACATGACCACGTGTTTCACTGCCACCATTAGATCGCTCACACAGACCTTTGGATATTTGACATTTTTACACAACTCCACCCAAACCTGTCAACAATGACTCAAAGGACTGCAATGTCTGCTGGAAGCGGGCACTTTCTAGGGCTAGGAACTAATGGGTACAGAGGGCACAAGGCCGTAGTTTCAGTCTGCATCCGATCCACGTTTTGTTTTGCGGATCGGGTGTGGACCCATTTGTTTCAATGGGGCCGCAGAGGACGTGAACGGCACACCCGTGTGCTGTCTGTATCTGCACATGCGTTTCGAGGCCCCGCAAAAAAATAAAAAAGATTTAATATATAAAACATGCCCTATTCATGTCCATTTTGCAGACAAGGATAGGACATTTCTACAAAAGTTTTTAAAAATAAATGGTGGCATGCACTCAGGCGGGATCCGTATTTTGCGGACTGCAAAACATGGCCACGTGCGGGTCACTGCAGGTGGTATCAGACTGTCTCAAAAGTCTGTCTGGAAACTTTGTGTAATTGGTGATTTGCTACATCTATTGTCTGTAGGCGCAATAAATTCGTCAAGGGACACTCCATGTAAAACCGATAGTGTGCTATGCCCAGGGCAGGGGCTAAGGGGGTGGAGCATGACACAGGGATCCAACAGAATAGCATGCTCCACCCATTAGGTCCTGCACTGGGTAGAGTTTAGAGTGTACCAGTCCTGCCCAGAGTGTGTTTTTTTTTTTTTTTTGGGGGGGGGGGGGTGTCTGACACCTCCACTGATCAGCTGCCAGAAACTATAGAGTGCAGAAGGCTCCATCCGCCGTGTAGTGGCCATGCCGGGGTACTGCAAGTGAACTTTTATATAGTGTCCAGCTGCTGCCCAAACAAGCTGATCGGTGGGGATGTTGGGCCAATAGCCTATCCTGACGGTAGTCCCAGAAAACGGCTATATAGGGGGTTTCTTTAGCTTTTTAGGACTTTTAGCTTATCTGCTCCTGGATTCTACTACTCCGGGATCACCTCCTGGTGCTACAGGCAAGTCCACACAGCAGATCTCAGGGGTGTCCTTGTAAGTGATGGAAGCCATGGATCTCCAGGGGAAAGGGGCGCCCTTTCATGCTATATTGTATACAGCAGCTTCCCTGCCATTGAAGGGCTGCTACCAGCAGGAACGGCCCTGTCATAGTCCCATTTTATGTTAATGTTTTGGGGGGTTTGTATATTTTTTAATGATTTGTTGCATTTACTTTTTATTTATTTGTATATACAAAGTAAAATGACAAAATAACATTGTAATCACTTATTTCTTCTTCTTTAGGACAATGTCTGGAACCGACGATTTTTCGGTAAGAGATGCTTAATTTTGTAGCAAATATTAAAAACTATCGGCATTTAATCCTGTCCCTTCTTAGGGCTCATGCATATGAATGTATTTTTCTTCCGTTCCGCATACGGACCTGTAAAAAAAAACTGAACTATGCATTTCAATGGGGCTTGGAAAAAAAAAAATACGGAAAAGACTCCATATGCATTCCGTGTCCGCATGTTCGTTCCACAAAAAAACTAGAACATGTCCTATTCTTGTCTGTTTTGCGGACAAGGACAGGCGTTGTTACAGTGGATCCGCTTAAAAAAGGATACAACACGGACGTCACCTGCAAAATACATACGGTCGTGTGCATGAACCCTAAGGTCCATTTACATGGCCTGATGCAGGACCATAACAAGTCGATCAGAGTTATTTTTTATTTTTAAAGGGCCTTTACATGGGCCGATGGGAAGTGCAGAGGTGATGAACGATCCTTACTGCCACACACTTTACATTGGGTCGGCGGCACGTTGCCTGTTTACGCGAGGAGAAGCTGGTCACAAGCGGTCATTTATACGCTCTCCTATATGATCTAGTTATCTGACAAATGAGCATCTACTTGCTTTTTGGCTAATTGGTGAAGAGGGGACCAACAATTGTTCCTACAGATGTTCATTCCAGCATGCCGCTCTATTCTAGAATCTGCAATGGAGGCCCCTAACAAAGCCACCAATACAGATCCTAAAAGGGTCCTTAGTGAGGAAGCTACCATCTTTCTTGGCTGCACAAATGTGTCTAGACATTAGCAGTCTTTAGGTGTTCTGACCCCCCAGAAACACAAAAAAATTAAGAAAAATGTAGGCCCCATTTTAAAAGCAATTCCATTGAAATTGGTGGGAGGTCTAGGATTTGTGACTGCCGATAGCTTCCGTGTTTGGTGTTGTCCTCATGTAATGTTTGCATCTTCTTCCTATAGCTGGCGGATGCCTTAGCAGATACTACTCCTGCCAAGTCAAAGAATGTAAGCAACCCAAAAGATGGTCAGCAACCAGGTGGCTGGTCTGCATCAAACCCTTGGGGCACAAATCCAAGTGCTCCTTCTGCCCCTGGTTTCACACCATATGGACAAGGCCAAGCAGGAGGACCATATTCTAGTGGTGGATCTGGAGCACCATCTCAACCATATCCATCCGGACCTCAGCCACAAGCTCCAACACAGCCATATCCATCTGGAGCTCCAACACACCCATATCCATCCGGACCTCAGCCACAAGCTCCAACACACCCATATCCAGCTGGAGCTCCAACACACCCATATCCATCCGGACCTCAGCCACAAGCTCCAACACACCCATATCCAGCTGGACCTCAGCCTGGAGCACCATCCCAACCATATGCAGCTGGACCTCAGCCTGGAGCACCATCCCAACCATATGCAGCTGGACCTCAGCCTGGAGCACCATCCCAACCATATGCAGCTGGATCTCAGCCTGGAGCACCATCCCAACCATATGCAGCTGGATCTCAGCCTGGAGCACCATCCCAACCATATGCAGCTGGAGCCCCAACACACCCATATCCATCTGGACCTCAGCCTGGAGCACCAAGTGCACCTTCAGGTCCTGCTGGGCCTTATCCAGGGGCTGCACCCGGTCAACAGCCTTCTGCACCAAATGCCCCACAACCTGCTGGACCTACTGGACCCTATCCAGGAGCCCCTGCAGGACAACAACCAAATCCACCAAATGCCCCATACTCTTCTGGACCCTACCCAGGAGCGCCCACTGGGCCACAAGGAGCTCCAACTGGGCCCTATCCTAATGCACCTGGGCAATATCCTTCAGCTCAGTATCCTTCTGGGCCTGCTGGAATGCCAGGACCCTATTCCAACCCTTCTGGGGCATCAAGTCAACCATATCCAAGTGCACCAGGTCAAGGCCCCTCACCAGGTGGATCTTATCCTGCTCCTTATGGTCAGTCAGGTCCTGCAGGAGCTGGCCAGGGCGGGCCTTGGGATTCTAATCCATGGGGATCTCAGAGTGGCCAGTATCCATCAAACCCAAATATGCCATACCCAGCCTCCAGTCCATTTCCAAATCCTGGAGCTGCATCATCCATACCATGGGGTGCTGTGCCTCCAGGTCAGTGGGGGCCATCTGCTCCATTTCCTGGAGCTGGTGGATCCTACCCTAAACCAGGCTCATATCCATGAAGCTGTCTGTTCCAGTGGCTGACCCCAGAACCCACCCTAGTGAGTATAGTGTTCGTGGGACATTGTGTTTTATATTGTTTTATGCTGAAATATGGAGACTAGGTTTTTCCATGATTGTATTCTAGATAAAGCTCAGACCCTGCGCTAATGTTGTCAGAATGTTTTGGGACACCACTGTAACGTCCAATTCTCAAATAATTTTGGCATTTTCTAGTAGAAATTATGGAGGGATGGCATACAGAAATGGACATGTTGGAGCTGACAGATCCTCTATACTACTACACCACACAGGAGAGCTGACAGATCCTCTATACTACACCACACAGCAGAGCTGAAAGATCCTCTATACTACACCACACAGGAGAGCTGACAGATCCTCTATACTACACCACACAGGAGAGCTGACAGATCCTCTATACTACTACACCGCACAGCAGAGCTGACAGATCCTCTATACTACTACACCGCACAGGAGAGCTGACAGATCCTCTATACTACACCACACAGGAGAGCCGACAGATCCTCTATACTACACCGCACAGGAGAGCCGACAGATCCTCTATACTACACCACACAGGAGAGCTGACAGATCCTCTATACTACACCGCACAGGAGAGCTGACAGATCCTCTATACTACTACACCGCACAGCAGAGCCGACAGATCCTCTATACTACACCGCACAGGAGAGCTGACAGATCCTCTATACTACACCGCACAGGAGAGCTGACAGATCCTCTATACTACACCGCACAGGAGAGCCGACAGATCCTCTATACTACTACACCACACAGGAGAGCCGACAGATCCTCTATACTACACCGCACAGGAGAGCCGACAGATCCTCTATACTACACCACACAGGAGAGCTGACAGATCCTCTATACTACACCACACAGGAGAGCTGACAGATCCTCTATACTACTACACCGCACAGGAGAGCCGACAGATCCTCTATACTACACCGCACAGGAGAGCTGACAGATCCTCTATACTACTACACCACACAGGAGAGCCGACAGATCCTCTATACTACACCGCACAGGAGAGCCGACAGATCCTCTATACTACACCACACAGGAGAGCTGACAGATCCTCTATACTACACCACACAGGAGAGCTGACAGATCCTCTATACTACACCGCACAGGAGAGCTGACAGATCCTCTATACTATACCGCACAGCAGAGCTGACAGATCCTCTATACTACACCACACAGGAGAGCTGACAGATCCTCTATACTACACCACACAGCAGAGCCGACAGATCCTCTATACTACACCGCACAGGAGAGCCGACAGATCCTCTATACTACACCGCACAGCAGAGCTGACAGATCCTCTATACCAGTGTTTCCCAACCAGTGTGCCTCCAGCTGTTGCAAAACTACAACTCCCAGCATGCCTGCACAGCCAAAGGCTGTCCGGGCATGCTGGGAGTTGTAGTTTTACAACAGCTGGAGGCACACTGGTTGGGAAACACAGCTCTCCTGTGTGGTGTAGTATAGAGCAGACAGATCCTCTATACTACACCACACAGGAGAGGTAACAGATCCTTTATACTACACCACACAGCAGAGCCGACAGATCCTCTATACTACACCGCACAGGAGAGCCGACAGATCCTCTATACTACACCACACAGGAGAACTGACAGATCCTCTATACTACACCGCACAGCAGAGCTGACAGATCCTCTATACTACACCACACAGCAGAGCCGACAGATCCTCTATACTACACCGCACAGGAGAGCCGACAGATCCTCTATATTACACCGCACAGGAGAGCTGACAGATCCTCTATACTACACCGCACAGCAGAGCTGACAGATCCTCTATACTACACCGCACAGGAGAGCTGACAGATCCTCTATACTACACCACACAGGAGAGCCGACAGATCCTCTATACTACACCGCACAGGAGAGCCGACAGATCCTCTATACTACACCGCACAGGAGAGCTGACAGATCCTCTATACTACACCGCACAGGAGAGCTGACAGATCCTCTATACTACACCGCACAGCAGAGCTGACAGATCCTCTATACTACACCACACAGGAGAGCTGACAGATCCTCTATACTACACCACACAGCAGAGCCGACAGATCCTCTATATTACACCGCACAGGAGAGCTGACAGATCCTCTATACTACACCGCACAGCAGAGCTGACAGATCCTCTATACTACACCACACAGGAGAACTGACAGATCCTCTATACTACACCACACAGGAGAACTGACGGATCCTCTATACTACACCGCACAGCAGAGCTGACGGATCCTCTATACTACACCGCACAGCAGAGCTGACGGATCCTCTATACTACACCACACAGGAGAGCCGACAGATCCTCTATACTACACCGCACAGGAGAGCCGACAGATCCTCTATACTACACCGCACAGGAGAGCCGACAGATCCTCTATACTACACCGCACAGGAGAGCCGACAGATCCTCTATACTACACCGCACAGGAGAGCCGACAGATCCTCTATACTACACCGCACAGGAGAGCCGACAGATCCTCTATACTACACCGCACAGCAGAGCTGACAGATCCTCTATACCAGTGTTTCCCAACCAGTGTGCCTCCAGCTGTTGCAAAACTACAACTCCCAGCATGCCTGCACAGCCAAAGGCTGTCCGGGCATGCTGGGAGTTGTAGTTTTACAACAGCTGGAGGCACACTGGTTGGGAAACACAGCTCTCCTGTGTGGTGTAGTATAGAGCAGACAGATCCTCTGTACTACACCACACAGGAGAGGTAACAGATCCTTTATACTACACCACACAGCAGAGCCGACAGATCCTCTATACTACACCACACAGCAGAGCTGACAGATCCTCTATACTACACCACACAGCAGAGCTGACAGATCCTCTATACTACACCGCACAGCAGAGCTGACAGATCCTCTATACTACACCACACAGCAGAGCTGACAGATCCTCTATACTACACCACACAGCAGAGCTGACAGATCCTCTATACTACACCGCACAGGAGAGCTGACAGATCCTCTATACTACACCGCACAGGAGAGCTGACAGATCCTCTATACTACACCACACAGCAGAGCTGACAGATCCTCTATACTACACCACACAGCAGAGCTGACAGATCCTCTATACTACACCGCACAGCAGAGCTGACAGATCCTCTATACTACACCACACAGCAGAGCTGACAGATCCTCTATACTACACCGCACAGCAGAGCTGACAGATCCTCTATACTACACCGCACAATCCCTCATTGCCACCTGAATATTTCTGCTGCAAAATCTGCCTGTTACATGTGAAGTTTTCATTGACTGTGCTGTGAATTTCACTCTGTTCTTTGCTAAAAATCCACAGTGGAAATCTGCTGCGTAACTTGACGTTCAGCAAATTTTATTTTATGTTCCCTTTAGTGCAAGGGTGACATTTCGCTAAATGCTGCTACTGTGTACGCAGCGGATGTTATGTTTGCCATTTCTTGGCGGAAAATCAGTGTATATGCCCTGTGTGAATAGAGCCATATAGATAAACGAATGACTGCTCCACTCTTTAAAACCTGAGAATTGACTTGTATACTGCCTATATGTAATATATGTGGGGGGGTCACATACTTCTTGTTGCATAAACCTGTCTTTTTTTTTTTTCCCCCTCTTCTTAGATTTCCCAGAATTAAAAAGAAAAGCTCCAAAGCCCCTCATGAACCCAGGCCATCGTACGACCTACACCAGAACTGATCAGCCGATAGAAATCTGGAGGATGTCTTCTATACGCGGGTGACGCGGCCGCTCCTCCGGATTCATTATACGGACAATGTTTCGCTTTTTCTACCGATACAAGGAAATATATTTACACGCAGGTTATGTGGAAGCCTCTTTTTGTAATTTTTGTATACTTTGTTCTTCTTTTGCCTCACAAGCAATATTCTTACCAGGGGAATGTCACCTAAATTCTGTAAAGTATAACATGGTGGGGGGGGGGTTCAAAAAAACGATGCAAGATGCCTTGGGTGCTGCTCGAAATGAGCCCTTTCTGTTATGTCTATTTTGGACAAACTCTTTTCCTTAGGGAGCATGCACACAAATGTCTGTTCACTGGATCCGCAAAAAAACGGAAATGACTCCGTGTGCATTCTGTTTCCTTATGTCCGCACCGCCAAAAAAGATTATATTATAGAATATGCAGACAAGGATAGGCATTATTACAACGGATGCAATACGGATGTCACATGGACGTCATCCGTATCTTTTTGCGGATCTGTGTTTTGCCGACCACAAAATACATACTGTGGTGTGTATGAGCCCCCCTAAGTATAAGAAGATTTCATGGTGTCCTGCGCCACCACAGGGGAAATAAAGCACTACGCAGCGCCCATTGCAATGAATTAACAATTGCGTATCTATTAGATGGGGGGGGGGGGTCATCCCCAGTAATATAGAATACCGTAATATGGTATTTGAGCGTAGGGTGTTCCAATGCTCCCCCTGATGGCAGATTTCAGGGGAAAGAAGGATTGGGCTGCTGAACTGCAGCATGCCCAATCGTTTTGTGAGCAAGGGAGATAATTTGCTGCCAGAGGATTCTGGCAGCAGCTCATAACCTTTCCCTTAAGGCTTGTTCACGCAAACGTATGGGTTCCGCAATTTGTGGTCCCCAATGCACGGAGAACGTTCGTGAAGGCTCCGGGACGGATCCAGACCCATTCCGCAAAAAGATAGAGCAAGTTCTATCTTTTTGCGGAATGAAAGTACGGAACCCCATGGAAGCACTCCGTAGTGCTTCCGTAGCGTTCCGTACCTCTTGATTTGCGGTCCCATTGAAGTGAATGGGTTCCGCATCCGTAATTGACACTGACAGTGTCCTTGTATTGCGGATCTGCATATGCGGTCCGCAATATGGAAATGGAACACATACATTCGTGTGAACAAGCCCTTAATGAGAAGACATGCATGCTCGGCTGAGGAAGGGGGGCGCCAGCTTTCTGATGTGTATGGCCGGCCTAAAATTCAAATTCTTCATCTATTAGCAATAAATTGGAAATGCAGCAAATCAATGTAGGATCATCCCTTCACTTACAGCTGCAGATGACTAAAATGTAAAGTAGACGCTACAGGTGATATCTGGGGCAGGGGTACGAAGCATCCAAAAAAAATGGGTGCTAAGGAAAATGGGGGGATGGGAGTTTCATAGTATTGGACAAAACAAATTTTGCTTGAGTATTTTTCAGTGGTGCCAACTATTTCCCTTCCCTCTATAGGAATTACAGGGGTTGATTTATAGCGCCGCTCATTTCAATGAGTTGTATCTAGTATTGTAGCATTCACTTGAATGGGCTGCAATACCAGGTACGGCCACAAGAGGCGCTATTTCTTTTTTTGTTAATTTCGGATGGCTCCTTTAACACATGTACGGTTGTGATGCCTGGTACTCTCCCCACGCCCATATAAAGATATATATATTTTTTTTTTTTTCCTACAATATTTTACCTAAGATCTTCTGTGGGTTGCTGGCAGGATCACTTCTATCACAAATAAGTATTTATTGTGTGGTTGTCAGAGGTTTGCACGTTGTATTATACTAACCAGGGTGATTTATTGCTTAATATTCTTTATATATTTCTGAATTTATTATATTTTTTTCTTTCTTTTTTTGGGAATAGTTGTAGAAGATTTCAGCATTTATGGCGTTTGCACTGATTTTTGTAATAGAAATTCAATAAAGATGAGGATATCAGTGAATTTTAATATATATAATAAAGGTATAAGAATCTGGCATGAAATTCCGGTCCTGTGATCATTTCTAGGGAGCGAAGTGGAATTAAAGGGGCCCTCCAGGACCTGTCTGCAGGATCGACCCCAATAAACCACTGTCTGGTAGCGTGGGTCCATTTGATTTAAAACGTTATCTGTCTTGTGAAAATTGGGTGCGGCGTTACCGAGGGAAAGAAATTATTTATATTATTTTTGCAAATGAGGACTTCAGTGCACCGAGGGGTGTGACCGCCGCAGGAAAGGCCCTGCCCCTCAGTGCACCGAGGGGTGTGACCGCCGCAGGAAAGGCCCTGCCCCTCAGTGCACCGAGGGGTGTGACCGCCGCAGAAAATGGCTCTGCCCCTCAGTGCACTGAGGGGTGTGACCGCCGCAGAAAAAGGCCCTGCCCCTCAGTGCACTGAGGGGTGTGACCGCCGCAGAAAAAGGCCCTGCCCCTCAGTGCACTGAGGGGTGTGACCGCCGCAGAAAAAGGCCCTGCCCCTCAGTGCACCGAGGGGTGTGACCGCCGCATGAAAGGCCCTGCCCCTCAGTGCACCGAGGGGTGTGACCGCCACAGAAAAGGCCCTGCCCTTCAGTGCACCGAGGGGTGTGACCGCCGCAGGAAAGGCCCTGCCCTTCAGTGCACCGAGCGGTGTGACCGCCGCAGGAAAGGCCCTGCCCTTCAGTGCACCGAGCGGTGTGACCGCCGCAGGAAAGGCCCTGCCCCTCAGTGCACCGAGGGGTGTGACCACCGCAGGAAAGGCCCTGCCCTTCAGTGCACCGAGGGGTGTGACCGCCGCAGGAAAGGCCCTGCCCCCCCCCCAGTGCACCGAGGGGTGTGAACAGCACAGGAAAGGCCCTGCCCCTCAGTGCACCGAAGCCCCTATTTGCATAAAGAGTAAAAGTCTTGTATTCTCGGGGACACTGCAACCGATTTTTCACAAGACGGGTATCATTTTAATCAGCAGGATCAACCCTACCACGCAGCATGCCTGGTTAAACAATGCTCATCCTGCCGACAGGTTCTCTTTTAATAGTGTTGTCTGAGTTTGGCAAAAAAAATATAATATAAGAAGCTCCGGTCCACCCCTGCGGTCTCTGTTTACTTGCCTTGTCTTCTGCTGCAGCCAATGACTGGCATCAGAGGTGAAGTGCTGCTTGTGGCCACATCACCACTAAAGCCAGTCATTGGCTGCAGAGGAGCATGTGACCATGCCCATAGAAAACGGGCCAGGGACCGGAACGTAAGCACAGCGGAGGCAGCATGCAGGACTGGAACAGCAGGTAAGTATTAATCTTCTATTTACGAAGGCAGGCTGTGGGTCCTTGGTAAAAACTTGGTATTTCCGGAGAACCCCTTTAAATTTTAGATAACTCCTTTTAACATGTATATTTGATTGGCATGCAGGGTATTAACCCATCACATATATTTTTGGTCCAAAATCAGGGACCAGCAAACTCCGGCGATCCAGCTGCTCTGAAACTACAACTCCCAGAATCCTCCTTTCACTTCCATGGGAGTTACAAAAACAGTCAAGCAAACGTGCATGCTGGGAGTTGTAGTTTTACAGAAGCTGGACTGCTGATGCTTTTACCTTTTCATCACTTAAATGGGAGGCGCGCTGCAGTAACAAAGAACGGCCGCTATCCCGAGTACCCCGCAGTGTGGTTAGTGAGGATAGAGCACTGCTATAAAAATCCTGGACAACCCCTTTAAAAGGGTAGAGAAGACAAACTGCTTCCACTAGAGGGCGCTCATGCACTACACAGGTATATGTGCCTGTATGTGCAGAAACAATTGGCTGCTGATTGTGAATGTGGCCCTTTGTAAACCCTTAGTTAGACTCATTTCGTAACGGCAGGAAGAATTCCCATGAAAATATCATCTGTGTACGTTTCCAGGATACGTTTGCTGTTAATGGATCCAGGTTTGCTCTGTTGTGGCTTTGCAGCACCCAGTCCCGTCCCTTTGCAAATTTGCAGTTCAGATGATGGATCTGTAGATCTAGAGGACAGGCTCGGACTGTTAAAGGGACAGTGCATGTCTCCTGATGCATGATTATCTATGGATCAGAAGCAGTGATTGCTCCAATACATGATGTGTCCAGCTACTGGGAGTGTCGCCTGCAGCAGTCTGGTGATAATTAGATGGTTCCTGGTTCCGCACCTTCACACCGGTGTGATCTGGTTACATGCTCACTTTCAGGACCATTCTTCTGCCTGTTCTGTGCAGACCTGAGGGAGTGGGAAGGGGCGGCGTGTCAGGATGGCCGCAGGATTATCTCAGTCTGACCAATCCACCATGACACCCATCCACGGGTGTAACAGAAGGACCATTCCACCATGACCGCCTTCAGCAGCAAGATCAGAACGTGATTGTTTTGGTCTCCTGAATGCACAGGGATAATAAACACTGCCATGTCCCAGTACAGGGATAATAAACACAGTGATGTCACAGTACAGAGATAACGCACACAGTGATGTCACAGTACAGGGATAATAAACACAGTGATGTCACAGTACAGGGATAATACACACAGTGATGTCACAGTACAGAGATAACGCACACAGTGATGTCACAGTACAGAGATAACGCAGTACAGGGATAATAAACACAGTGATGTCACAGTACAGACATAACGCACACAGTGATGTCACAGTACAGACATAACACACACACAGTGATGTCACAGTACAGAGATAACACACACACAGTGATGTCACAGTACAGAGATAACACACACAGTGATGTCACAGTACAGAGATAATACACACAGTGATGTCACAGTACAGAGATAATACACACAGTGATGTCACAGTACAGGGATAACAAACACAGTGATGTCACAGTACAGGGATAATACACAGTGATGTCACAGTACAGAGATAATAAACACAGTGATGTCACAGTGCAGAGATAATAAACACAGTGATGTCACAGTACAGGGATAATACACAGTGATGTCACAGTACAGGGATAACACACACAGTGATGTCACAGTACAGGGACAATATACACATTGATGTCACAGTACAGGGATAATACACACAGTGATGTCACAGTACAGGGATAATACACACAGTGATGTCACAGTACAGGGATAATACACACAGTGATGTCACAGTACAGGGATAACAAACACAGTGATGTCACAGTACAGGGATAATACACACAGTGATGTCACAGTACAGAGATAATAAACACAGTGATGTCACAGTACAGGGATAATACACACAGTGATGTCACAGTACAGAGATAACACACACAGTGATGTCACAGTACAGGGATAACAAACACAGTGATGTCACAGTACAGGGATAATACACACAGTGATGTCACAGTACAGGGATAATACACACAGTGATGTCACAGTACAGGGATAATACACACAGTGATGTCACAGTACAGAGATAACAAACAGTGATGTCACAGTACAGGGATAATAAACACAGTGATGTCACAGTACAGAGATAATACACACAGTGATGTCACAGTACAGTGATAATACACACAGTGATGTCACAGTACAGGGATTAGGGCTGCAACGATTAATCGAGGTTATCGATAATATTCGATAACAGGGTTTGTTGTCAACGAATAATCGGCCGATTCGTTGCTATGTGGGCGGGAGCGCGCGGTCAGGTGCTATGCCTGCGGGTCCTTGAACTTTAAATCACTGCATCGTTATTACCTTACAATGAAGCTCCAGTAACAGGCAGAGCGGGCGGCGGCGTAACGTCACTTACTCACGTGACGCGCATGTTCCGCCTGCTTCATTCATAAACGGTGGCCGCCCGCTCTGCCTGTTACTGGAGCTTCATTATAAGGTAATAAAGATGCGGTGATTTAAAGTAAAAGTTACTGCCGGTTAAGGAATACAGCTGTGAGCGGAGGGGCCTGGGCTGTTATGGGGAGGGGGATCTGTGTATGACACTGCTATGGGGGAGATCTGTGGATGACACATATAGCATAAGATGCTATATAGTGTCATCCATAGATCCCCTATAGAAAAGTCATCCACAGGTCCCCGTCCCCATAACACTGTCAACCAAAGATCCCCCTCCCCATAACAGTGCCATCCACAGATCTCTCGCCCCATAACAGTGCACAGATCCCCCTCCCCATAACAGCGCCATCCACAGATCCCCCGTAACAGTGCCATTCACAATTTGTTTTAATATGGCCTTTGAACATAATTTTTCAAGTAAAATCATATAAACCCCCCCCTTTTTTTTTTTTTGGTGTTTTTTCCAGATTAATTGATGAAATTATCGACAACTAATCGATTATTCAAATAATCGTTAGCTGCAGCCCTAACAGGGATAATACACACAGTGATGTCACAGTACAGAGATAACGCACACAGTGATGTCACAGTACAGGGATAATACACACAGTGATGTCACAGTACAGGGATAATAAACACAGTGATGTCACAGTACAGAGATAATAAACACAGTGATGTCACAGTACAGAGATAATACACACAGTGATGTCACAGTACAGGGATAATACACACAGTGATGTCACAGTACAGAGATAATACACACAGTGATGTCACAGTACAGGGATAATACACACAGTGATGTCACAGTACAGGGACAATACACACAGTGATGTCACAGTACAGGGACAATACACACAGTGATGTCACAGTACAGGGACAATACACACAGTGATGTCACAGTACAGGGACAATATACACATTGATGTCACAGTACAGAAATAATACACACAGTGATGTCACAGTACAGGGATAATACACACAGTGATGTCACAGTACAGAGATAATACACACAGTGATGTCACAGTACAGGGATAATATACACAGTGATGTCACAGTACAGGGATAATATACACAGAGATGTCACAGTACAGAGATAACAAACACAGTGATGTCACAGTACAGGGATAATAAACACAGTGATGTCACAGTACAGGGATAATAAACACAGTGATGTCACAGTACAGGGATAATATACACAAAGATGTCACAGTACAGGGATAATAAACACAGAGATGTCACAGTACAGAGATAATAAACACAGTGATGTCACAGTACAGGGACAATAAACACAGTGATGTCACAGTACAGGGATAATAAACACAGAGATGTCACAGTACAGGGGTAATATACACAGTGATGTCACAGCACAGGGATAATAAACACAGAGATGTCACAGTGCAGGGATAATACACACAGTGATGTCACAGTACAGAGATAATACACACAGTGATGTCACAGTACAGGGATAATACACACAGTGATGTCACAGTACAGGGATAATACACACAGTGATGTCACAGTACAGGGATAATAAACACAGAGATGTCACAGTACAGGGGTAATAAACACAGTGATGTCACAGTACAGGAATAAATGCACACAATGATGTCACAGGACAGAGATAATGCACACAGCGATGTCACAGGGCAGGAGTAATGCTCACATGCGCGAGGATAATCCACACAATAAAGGTCCCCGTGTAGCACAGTGACATCACCGTATATATGAACAACTATTAGTGATGCAATAATGCAGGTATAATATGCACATGATATACAGAGCAGGAGTAATGCGCCGGGTGCTGGGGGGATAGCGCACACCACAGGACGGGGCCCTATAGTAAAAGTTGGAATGGGTCTGCATCGCCCATAGTCATGCCTGGTACCCTGCCATGGTATTATCTCTATTTGCTATGCAGATGAATGGCCACTACTGTTTTCTGTTATCAGCCATGTCAGAAATGTCTGTCCAATGATTGCTATTTAAAGGATCTTTCCATCACATTGGAGGTAATGGAAGAGGTGGGGCCCCTCTATTCGCCATGGCTGAGATCTGCTACATAGAGCTGGTTACAATGGGCGCCATGTAATTTTTTTTTCGATAGTAATTAAACATGGCGGCCAGTGTCAGACTGGGGCACCCTGGAAGTCCTCATGGACTCTGCTGTATCTGAGTACACTGACACCAGGTATGGCAGTGTGAAGGACGCCCTGCTCACGCTCCCTCTGTTAATAATTAATGGATGATCGTCTGTAACCACCGCTTTTTCTTTTACCTCCACCGTATCCCGGGAAGTTTCCACGTATTCAAGAAGTGCAGAATTCACCTCACATATAATGAAGCGTCTGTATTCACCTGAGGGTCACCGCGGATGGGTGCAGTGAGGGGTGACACCTACTGACCCGTGTGTCCAGCGGGGTGGACACCAAAAATGGGAACACTTATGTGGCCCTGAATGAGACAGTGTATCTAAGCCTATAATATGTACTTCTCTGTAATGAGCCAGTGTATCTAAGCCTATCATATATACTTTTCTGTATTGAGTCAGTGTATCTAAGCCTATAATATATACTTCTCTGTAATGAGTCAGTATATCTAAGCCTATCATATGTACTTCTCTGTAATGAGCCAGTGTATCTAAGCCTATCATATATACTTCTCTGTAATGAGCCAGTGTATCTAAGCCTATCATATATACTTTTCTGTATTGAGTCAGTGTATCTAAGCCTATAATATATACTTCTCTGTAATGAGTCAGTATATCTAAGCCTATCATATGTACTTCTCTGTAATGAGCCAGTGTATCTAAGCCTATCATATGTACTTCTCTGTAATGAGCCAGTGTATCTAAGCCTATCATATATACTTCTCTGTAATGAGCCCGTGTATCTAAGCCTATTACGTGTACCTCTCTCTGATGAGCCAGTGTATCTAAGCCAATCATATATACTTCTCTGTAATAAGCCAGTGTATATAAGCCTATCATAAGTACTTCTCTGTAATGAGCCAGTGTATCTAAGCCTATAATATATACTTCTCTGTAATGAGCCAGTGTATCTAAGCCTATAATATATACTTCTCTGTAATGAGCCAGTGTATCTAAGCCTATAATATATACTTCTCTGTAATTAGCCAGTGTATCTAAGCCTATCATATATACTTCTCTGTAATGAGCCAGTGTATCTAAGCCTATCATATATACTTCTCTGTAATGAGCCAGTGTATCTAAGCCTATCATATATACTTCTCTGTAATGAGCCAGTGTATCTAAGCCAATCATATGTACTTCTCTGTAATGAGCCAGTGTATCTAAGCCTATAATATATACTTCTCTGTAATGAGTCAGTGTATCTAAGCCTATCATATATACTTCTCTGTAATAAGCCAGTGTATCTAAGCCTATTACGTGTACCTCTCTCTGATGAGCCAGTGTATCTAAGCCTATCACATATACGCCTCTCTGAAGGATCAGCGTATCTAAGCTTATCGTATGCACTTCTATCTGATGAGCCAGTGTATCTAAGTAAGGCCTCACGCACATGACCGTTGTGTGTTTTGCGGTCCGTGTGCGTTCCGCAATTTGCGGAACAGCGCCAACAGCCATTAATATAACTGCCTATTCTTGTCCGCAAATCGGACAAGAATAGGACAGGTTATATTTTTTTGGAGGACTACGGAATGGAGCAACGGATGCGGACAGGACACGGAGTGCTGTCCGCATCTTTTGCGGCCCTATTGAAGTGAATGGGTCCACATCTGACCCGCAAATACTGCGGCTCAGATGCGGACCAAAACAACGGCCGTGTGCGCCCCGTGGCCGTGCTGTGGCCCGCAATGCACGAACACCCACCGTGGGGCAGCCCCAGCGGATCGCGGACTCATTCACTTTAATGGGTCTTCAATCCGTCCGTTCCGCAAAAAGATAGGACATGTTCTATCTTTTTTGCGGAACGGAAGTACGGGACGAAACCCCACGGAAGCACTCCGTAGTGCTTCCGTTCCGCATCTCCGGATTTGCGGACCCATTGAAGTGAATGGGTCTGCATCCGTGATGCGGAATACACACGGAATTGAGCCCCCATGTATTGCGGGTTCGCAATATGGCCACGGAGCGCACACGTGTGCAATAAGCCTAAGTCATATAAACGTCTCTCTTATGAGCCAGTGTATCTAAGCCAATCATATAAACTTCTTTCTAATGAGTCAGTGTATCTAAGCCAATTATATACTTCTGTCTGTCAAGTCAGTGTATCTACACCTGTCCTATATACTTCTCTCTGATGACTGTATCTAATCCTATTATGTGTGATACAGCCTGCTGAGTCTGAGCGGCTAACCCTGCCGTAAGAGATACTGTCTGCTGAGCTGGTGTATCTAATCCTTTTAAATGTAATATTGTCTGAATCTATGTATTTAAGGCTATTGTGTGTGATACAGTCTGCGGATCCAGTGTATCTAAGCCTATCATTTGTGATACGATCTCCTCAGCCTGTGTATCTTTGCCTGTTATATAAAGTGTTGTTAGATTTTTTGATGTATCTAAGACTATCATGTATGATACTGTCTGGTTAGCTGGTATATCTAAGCTTATCATGTGTGATACAGTCTCAGAGTGTCACAAGGCACTACATTCCCCATCATCTAATACTACTTTTAGAACAGCTCCTGGTAAGTGCCCCAGACAAGGTACTTATCCTCTGTGCAATCCCGATGATAGGGCTGATCGCCTTTTTGGTAGACGGTTATCCTGCACGTATGCATCAGCTACAGCAGCATCAGGAAGCACACGGGTGAGTCATACGTGTCCACACAATTATCTACACAGTTCAGCTACGCTGGGAACGTGCATGAGTGCTAAGGAGGAAGCTGTCCTGTTCCAGGAATCACAATAGAGGGACGAGCCGCCATGTCCAGCAATCACTATAGAGGGACGAGCCGCCATGTCCAGCAATCACTATAGAGGGACGAGCCGCCATGTCCAGCAATCACTATAGAGGGACGAGCCGCCATGCCCAGCAGTCACTATAGAGGGACGAGCCGCCATGTCCAGCAGTCACTATAGAGGGACGAGCCGCCATGTCCAGCAGTCACTATAGAGGGACGAGCCGCCATGTCCAGCAATCACTATAGAGGGACGAGCCGCCATGTCCAGCAATCACTATAGAGGGACGAGCCGCCATGCCCAGCAGTCACTATAGAGGGACGAGCAGTCATGCCCAGCAGTCACTATAGAGGGACGAGCCGTCATGCCCAGCAGTCACTATAGAGAGACGAGCCGTCATGCCCAGCAGTCACTATAGAGGGACGAGCCGCCATGTCCAGCAGTCACTATAGAGGGACGAGCCGCCATGTCCAGCAATCACTATAGAGGGACGAGCGGCCATGCCCAGCAGTCACTATAGAGGGACGAGCCGCCATGTCCAGGAATCACTATAGAGGGACGAGCAGTCATGCCCAGCAGTCACTATAGAGGGACGAGCCGCCATGCCCAGCAGTCACTATAGAGGGACGAGCCGCCATGTCCAGCAGTCACTATAGAGGGACGAGCCGCCATGACCAGCAGTCACTATAGAGGGACGAGCCGCCATGTCCAGCAGTCACTATAGAGGGACGAGCAGTCATGCCCAGCAGTCACTATAGAGGGACGAGCCGTCATGCCCAGCAGTCACTATAGAGAGACGAGCCGTCATGCCCAGCAGTCACTATAGAGGGACGAGCCGCCATGTCCAGCAGTCACTATAGAGGGACGAGCCGCCATGTCCAGCAGTCACTATAGAGGGACGAGCCGCCATGTCCAGCAGTCACTATAGAGGGACGAGCAGTCATGCCCAGCAGTCACTATAGAGGGACGAGCAGTCATGCCCAGCAGTCACTATAGAGGGACGAGCCGTCATGCCCAGTAGTCACTATAGAGAGACGAGCCGTCATGCCCAGCAGTCACTATAGAGGGACGAGCCGCCATGTCCAGCAGTCACTATAGATGGACGAGCCGCCATGCCCAGCAGTCACTATAGAGGGACGAGCCGCCATGTCCAGGAATCACTATAGAGGGACGAGCCGCCATGTCCAGGAATCACTATAGAGGGACGAGCCGCCATGTCCAGCAGTCACTATAGAGGGACGAGCCGCCATGTCCAGTAATCACTATAGAGGGACGAGCCGCCATGTCCAGGAATCACTATAGAGGGACGAGCCGCCATGACCAGTAATCACTATAGAGGGACGAGCCGCCATGTCCAGTAATCACTATAGAGGGACGAGCCGCTACGTCCAGGAATCACTAAAGAGGGATGAGACGCCACGTCCAGTAATTACTAAAGAGGGACGAGCCATCATGCCCAGCAGTCACTATAGAGGGACGGGCCATCATGCCCAGCAGTCACTATAGAGGGACGGGCCGTCATAGCTGGGCGCTGGTTTGGCTGTTTTCAGAAGGCCCATAGTGGAGAATGGAGAGGCGGCCGCTCATGTGCTGCTTGTTCTCCAGTCACTGCTACAGGATTTCTGAAAAGAGCTGTTGACTTCAGAGCCCTGTTCTGGAGAGAAGAGGGGGTCCCAGAGATAGGACCCGCACGGCCGCACCTATAGGACATTTATGCTTTATGCTAGTGATATATACCATAAATGTCCCAGTTGGGAATACCCCTTTATCCTCAACCCTGAGAAAATCACAGAGACGCAAAATAAAGACACAGAAGACGTTAATTGGGGGATAAATGGCCAAATTGTTTATAGTAGAAATGGCAGAACCCCCAACTCAGGAAGAGTCGCCCATCCAGCACCCAGGAGAGGAAAACCCCATGTGGAGGGAACCTCAAGGAACCATGGCTGGTGGGCCGCCCTTCTCTTGGGTATAGAGGGTAACGCCCCCATGTGGCTGCCACATGAATAGAGGGGGGGTGCGGCAGCCGGGCTGATCTGGGTGGCCCTTTTCCCCCATTGGGCGATGCGCTTCCTGCTAGAACTTCCAAATTTCACCAAAGTGCGGTGGGCGTATGTGGGTGGTCAAGTGCAAGGTCTTCAGGCCATCAAGTGTGGCACCAAATATGGCCTCCTGCCCTCTGTTCATAGGGGTTCTTCTCTTATGATGTCACAGGTGTCTATGACTAAGGCTACATGAACACGAACATTGTTCGTTCCCGTGTCCGTTCTTTTTGCGGATAGGATGCGGACCCATTCATTTCAATGGGTCCGCAAAAAAACACTGTGTGCTGTCCGCATTAGTATGTCCGTTCCGTAGCCCCGCAAAAAAAAAATAGAAATTGTCCTATTCTTGTCCGTTTTAGACATTGTTACAATGGATCCGCCCCAAAAAAAAAAAAGATGTCATACGGCCGTGTGCATGTAGCCTAATGTTCGTGATGTAACCTCGCCAGCAGGGTTATGAAAGGTTAACCCTTTAGTGACCATCAATGTGCCTTACTGCAGAGGCCTTTAACCCCTTCCTAACAGCATCCTGTCAATATACACCAGTTTGGATAACAGCTGTATACTTATGGTCTCCGACAATCGCAGGGTTTCTGGTTGGGGGAGGCAGGTATGTTCTGTAAGAGCTACTGATTAAGGGTCCATTCACACGTCCGTAGTGTATTGCGGATCCCCCATAGAACTGCCTATTCTTGTCTGCAATTTCGGACAAGACTAGAACTTGTTAAAAAAAATTCGGACCGGAAGATCGGGGCCACGCTCTGGAAATGCGGATATCACACTGTGTGCTATCCGCATCTCTTCCGGTCCTATAAAGAAAGAATGGGTACGGATTCGTTCCGCAACGTTGAGGAACGGATCTAGACCCATTCTACGGACGTGTGAATGGACCCTTAGGTGGTGACACTGAGCACCCGACCAATGGCTCTTATTTAACCCCTTCCAGACCGCAGCATGTAAATGTACAGACTAACAGCATGGTCTCAGTCAGATTTATGTTTGACCCTTGACCTTATTTTGGGACCCCACTTGAATATGGCGCAGCAATGGGACGCGGACACTTACATCCTGACTTTACTCCAGCAGGGGGCACAGTGCTTAGCGGTTCCAGTCACCATTGGTACAATTATAAGTTGGCGGTTACTATGGGCGGCTGAACGGTCCATCAGGTAAGCAGCTTGATGGTTTAAGTTTCTCACTGAGGCACACCGCCCTGTGGTTATAAATCTCACCCTGAGGGCACTCGGCCACAGTCTCTGACAACTCACACTAACAAGATATGGCTCAGGGCTCTCTTGTCAGGGCTCCGCCATGGAGGGCATAAGACGCTCTCTCCTCCTGGCTCCCAACTGTCACCTTCCCCTCATCTGCCTCCTGCTGTCTCCTCCCCCTGACTGATCCTGGACATCTGATTGGCTCCTGCATAGGGCCACACAGTTCAGGGGACAGGGACGGATTTTCCTGGCTCTGTGGTTATTTGCTTCTCCATAAGAGCTCATTCCTGACCCCGTTCACACCTGAGGCCAACGCAGCATAATCAAAAATGACTGGAAAACAGTTTTATTTTATTTAAGAAATGGCGCAAAACTAAAAATACGATCAAACCATCAGTGTCAAATAACGCCCCCCAAGCTATTTCCACTTGAGGGCGTGTCCCACCTAAAGGGGTGGGGCTTAAAATCAAGACATTATAGGCCTCATTTATCAAAACTGTCTCACTTGCCCCTAGCAACCAATCAGAGCTCACCTTTCATTTCTTAAAGTGTGCTGATAAAATGAAAGGCGAGCTCTGATTGGTTGCTAGGGGCAACTAAGACAGTTTTGCTTAATAAGGCCCTAACACTTTTCTCAACGTCTCTGGTTTCCATAGGCAACAGGGCAGCACACCCCTCACAAACTTCCTTCCGGTGTAAGCGTTGGCGGATCCAGGGGGGGCTACGGGGCAATTGCCCCCCCCCCCCCTCGAGAATGTAGTGAAACATTCCAGGGCCCGGCGGCGATGGCAGCGGCAGGGAGAGATGAGCGCTTCCATTGTGGAAACGCTCATCTCCATATTCATCTGTATCGCTGTATCTGTATCAGGACAGCGATACAGATGAATGGTGCGGAGGAGCAGGGGAGAGGCGTCTCCCTTGCCCGTTCCTCTGATAGGCACTAGGCCTGCAGCCTATCAGAGGCCGGTGCAGGCAGCGCATTGACGTCATCGCGCCGCCTGAGCCGTACAGAGCGGGACACAGGCCGGAAGAGACCTGCATCGCAGTGTCATGGAGGTAAGGATAAGTGTTTATTGTTTTAATTATTTTTAGTACAGTATGGCAAGAAGGGGGTTGGGGCACTATATACTGGCACATTATGGAGGGGAGCTCTATGGAGGGGGGGGGGGGAAGCACTATGGGGGCACTATATACTGGCACATTATGGAGGGGAGCTCTATGGAGAGGGGGGGGGGAGAAGCACTATGGGGGCACTATATACTGGCACATTATGGAGGGGAGCTCTATGGAGAGGGGGGGAGAAGTACTATGGGGGCACTATATACTGGCACATTATGGAGGGGAGCTCTATGGAGAGGGGGGGAGCACTATGGGGGCCCTATATACTGGCACATTATGGAGGAGAGCTCTATGGAGAGTGGGGGGGGAAGCACTATGAGGGCCCTATATACTGGCACATTATGGGGGAGAGCACTATGGAGAAGGGGGGAAAAGAACACTATGGGGGCATTATATAAGGGCATTTAATACTGGCACCCATTTTGGTGCCACTATGGGGAACAGGGGAGAGAAGCATTATGGGGGCATCTATGTGGGGCAGTCTATAGGGGCATTTTATACTGCCACATTATGAAGGGCACTATGGGGGCATCTTCTGGGGGCACTATATAGGAGTATTTTATACTGGCACAAATTATAGGGGCACTATGAGCACCGGTTGCTGGGGGCACTAAGTGTTTTTTGAAGTGGCACACAGTACGGGTCATTGGATCACATGAGGGCACTCTTGGGACATTGACTTGGGGCACTAAGAGATTTTATTTATTTTTTTACTGCCACACACAGAGCATTTTTTGGTACTAGCACACATTATAAGGGGGCTTTATTACAACGGGACTATGGGAGCATTATTACTTCTGAGACACCATTACTGTTGTGGGCACTGTAGGAGCACTATTACTACTAAGTGCACTCTGGAACAGAATTATTACTATTGTTGGGATTTTGGGGAGCACTATTACTATGGGGGCACCCTGGCACAGTATCAGCTTAGCAAAGTTATTTTTGGGAGACGTTATGGTTACACTATTAGTGTTAGGGGCACTATTTGCTGGGTGCAGTTATTTTTTAGGGCATTGTGTTTCAATAATTATTAAAGGGGGCGCTATCTGTGTGCAACTAGTATTTTCAGGGGGTTTCTGTTTCTACAGTATAGTTTTGGGGGGCGCAGCGTCTCAGTATTGGGGGTGCATGATGGGATGTTGAGAAGGTGGGAGGAAAAGTAGGAAACTAAGATGTCTGTCTGTATGTCAAACTGCAGAGATGAGAGATGGCTGAAAGAAATCATCATGGTGGTCTGGTCTGAATGGAGAAGATGAAGAAAGAGAACATCTACATCAAAGGAGACGTCACTGGGTGTAAGAGGTATGGGCGCGATATATATCGGTGGGGCTTGAGGGTGGGGGCGGGGACACAGGGGCCCATAATCTCCTATTTCCCGGGGATGTGCCCCTCCCGAGACCAGTCTCTGTATCCGCCACTGGGTGTAAGTACAGACAGACAGAAATAAATAAAAAAACAGCTACTCACCGGCAGATCAAAAGGAACTTCAGCTGGGAAAACTGCCTCCCTCCCATACATGAGAACAAACGGAGAAAATTTGGTTGTGGTTTGGACCTTTGATCTGATGGAAAATAATGTAGCTTCCAAATACACGTCCCAGTTGTTCTGTTTTTCATTGACCAGTTTAGAGAGAGCTCTAGAATGGATAAAGAAACAAACACATTTACAAAACTCTACAAAGTAATGGTAAATGTATAGCTCTAACCACTAATAGAAACATGTGGAATGTAAGAATAAAATTAGTTCAACTGTAAGGCTCCATTCACACGTCCGCAATGTGTTTTTCGGATACACGGATCCGCAAAACACGGAAAGCGGCAATGTGCGTTCCGCATTTTGCGGACCGCACATTGCCGACATAATAGAATATGCCTGCTCTTGTCCGCAATTGCGGACAAGAATAGGACATGTTCTATTTTTTTGCGGAAACAGAAGCACGGATGCGGAAGTGCGGATCCGCAAATGTGGATGCGGACAGCACATTCCATCCCCATAGAGAATGAATGGGTCTGCACCCTTTCCGCAAAATTGCGGAAAGGATGCGGACCCATTTTGCGGACGTGTGAATGGAGCCTTACCTGTGAAGAAAAGTTTTAAAAAAACTTGAATGAAACTTACCTCCTAATATTGTCATTTGTTTTCTCATCCAGACTGTTTGTCTGCGGATGATACGCCGCTGTCACGCTTCTTTCTTTGCCTAGAACACTGCACATCTGGTGATTAAGCTTTAAGAAAAAAAACAAGAAAAAAAACACAGGTATATAAAATTCTCATTTAAATAAATAAAAATTAAAAATAAATAAAAAAAAAGGTTACTAAATCAGTTGTACATGTATGGTAGATGGAATGTAAACATACTTGATTTACAAATTCTCCGCCCTGGTCAGAAAGTATCCTTTTTGGGCAACCATGTCGGTATATCAAGGAACAAAGATGACGTCCCACCTCGGCAGCAGTTTTTGTCTTCAAAGGAAAAGCCTCTACCCACTTGGAGAAGTAATCTGTGGCCGTTAAAATGTATTGGAAGCCATCCACTGTCTCTGGTATAGGGCCTGTCAGGTCAATCCCAACCAGCTCCCAGGCAGCAGACACCTAATGGGTGGGAAAAAAAAGATATATATTTATTTGCAATAGACCAATGTAATAATAACGGTTATGTAATTATATAGTAGACATTTACCTTAAAACACTCTAACGGCTGGGGAGCTAACGGACGCTTTCCAACCACCTGGCACTTTGCGCATTCCTGGATCTGTAAGAAATCAGTTGTTAACCTATGTACGGTATTCCTAAAAATTGCAAACCAAAAAAATAATTACTGTGTACCCAGTTCTCAATATCTTTTGTCATTCCATGCCAAAAAAATTGGGAGGAGATTGCCAACCGCGTCTTCTTAATTCCTGAATGGCCACCAATCGGTGCAGAATGAACTTCATCAAATATCCTTCTCGCTTCTTCTTTGCATTTTAAGACTGTTTTTCCGCCGGCAAAGAGCTTTCCTTCTGTAATAAAAGGAAACATTCAAGAGCAACGTTCTTCAAAAGCAACTAACATTGCTCATATAGATGATCCTCACCCTTTATTGTATATTTGGCAGTGGAGTTTCGAAAGCATTGCCTCTGCGACTTATTATACCCGGACGGGTAATCTCCTACTGAGAGGAATTGGAAGATTTCTTCATACTTCTTCTCCATACCTAGAAATGTAGAATGCAATTCTTAGGTAAACTATTACAATCCTTCACAGCCGGCTGCTCAGATTAATAAACTATCGACAAATGTAGACAATAAAAACTACCCTAATTACCCTATGAAAGGGATTAAAGGGAGTCTTTCACCTAAAATGACCGTTATACACCACAAACATCATGATATCCATTACATTCCCCATATTATAATCTTACCTTTCATATTTCTGCCCATCGCCTATTTTCTCTTTTATTCCATATGCTAATTAGCTTCTGAAGATGCCCGGGGGCGGCTTTTATGCGGCCGGTGCCCATGCCCCACGGCGCTGTTCAAATCAAACTCCTCCCCTTTCACCCCTCTGGCCCGCCCTAGGTTCTTCAGATTCCATCCTCCCGTCATTGACAAATTCGGCACCTGCGCCGTTCAGAATAATCCTCGCGCCTGCGCACTCTATTACCCACTATGGGCAGAGGCAGCAGAGCGTTTAATGCGCATGCGCCAGCCCACACCCCCCAATCTTGCGTCAGTTTACTGCCGCCGGCTAGATCAGGAGGTGAGGGCCGGCGCATGCGCATTAAACGCTCTGCCAATAGTGGGTAATGGAGTGCGCAAGGGCGAGGACTATGTTGAACGGTGCAAGCGCCGAATTTGTCAATGACGGGAGGATGGAATCTGAAGAACCTAGGGCGGGCCAGAGGGGTGAAAGGGGAGGGGTTTGATTTGAACAGCGCCATGGGGCATGGGCACCGGCCACATAAATGCCGCCCGCAGGCGCCTTCAGAAGCTAACAACCCCTTTTTGGATTCGTACAGAATTGGATATAAGATTCTGACAAATCTACCTACCCGAGTGCGCACGCGCAGTATAGTCCTATACAGCCGCGGAAATATGCCCAGCTGTGCCCCCTCAGAGCTATGTCCAGTATTGTGCCCCCACAGAGCTATGTCCAGTATTGTGCCCCCACAGAGCTATGTCCAGCTGTGCCCCCTCAGAGCTATGTCCAGTATTGTGCCCCCACAGAAATATGCATAGCTGTGCCCCTCAGAGCTATGTCCAGTATTGTGCCCCCACAGAAATATGCATAGCTGTGCCCCCTCAGAGCTATGTCCAGTATTGTGTCCCCACAGAAATATGCCCAGCTGTGCCCCCTCAGAGCTATGTCCAGTATTGTGCCCCCACAGAAATATGCCCAGCTGTGCCCCCTCAGAGCTATGTCCACTATTGTGCCCCCACAGAAATATGCCCAGCTGTGCCCCCTCAGAGCTATGTCCAGTATTGTGCCCCCACAGAAATATGCCCAGCTGTGCCCCCTCAGAGCTATGTCCACTTTTGTGCCCCCACAGAAATATGCCTAGCTGTGCCCCCTCAGAGCTATGTCCAGTATTGTGTCCCCACAGAAATATGCCTAGCTGTGCCCCCTCAGAGCTATGTCCAGTATTGTGTCCCCACAGAAATATGCATAGCTGTGCCCCCTCAGAGCTATGTCCAGTATTGTGCCCACACAGAAATATGCATAGCTGTGCCCCCTCAGAGCTATGTCCAGTATTGTGCCCACACAGAAATATGCATAGCTGTGCCCCCTCAGAGATATGTCCAGTATTGTGCCCCCTCAGAACTATGCCCAGCTGTGCCCCCTCAGAGATATGTCCAGTATTGTGCCCCCTCAGAACTATGTCCAGTATTGTGCCCCCACAGAAATATGCCCAGCTGTGCCCCCTCAGAGCTATGTCCAGTATTGTGCCCACACAGAAATATGCCTAGCTGTGCCCCCTCAGAGCTATGTCCAGTATTGTGTCCCCACAGAAATATGCCTAGCTGTGCCCCCTCAGAGATATGTCCAGTATTGTGCCCACACAGAAATATGCATAGCTGTGCCCCCTCAGAGCTATGTCCAGTATTGTGCCCACACAGAAATATGCATAGCTGTGCCCCCTCAGAGATATGTCCAGTATTGTGCCCCCTCAGAACTATGCCCAGCTGTGCCCCCTCAGAGATATGTCCAGTATTGTGCCCCCTCAGAACTATGTCCAGTATTGTGCCCCCACAGAAATATGCCCAGCTGTGCCCCCTCAGAGCTATGTCCAGTATTGTGCCCACACAGAAATATGCCCAGATGTGCCCCTTCAGAATTATGGCCTGCCAGAATACTATACCTTAGCAGAATGCGGGCAGAATGCTATACCTTGGCAGAATGCTATACCCTCATCACTTCCGGTGCGGTCAGTCACGTCACTTCCGGTTATAGCATTCTGCCAAGGTATCACGAAGGCGATTGTTATGCTGTCACATCAACAACACGTCTCCTGTCATGAGAGGATGCCCCGCCCCTCCGCCGCCCAGACGAGGAGTGGGCGTGGCCTTCATGTGTTTATAGACACGTACCGCTCGCTGCACACGTTTACGTCACGCGTGACGTCACGGAGAGCCGGCCTTCCCTGCCCAGGGCCTCTTCCGGGTTCTGGTGGAGCCTTCAGAGTGATGCTGCTGCAGGGAGTCAAGGTGGACATGAGATCCGTCATCCTCCTCGTCGTCCTGGGCTGCCTGCTGCCATGGGAGGCCCAGCCGCACAGACCGGGCTCTGCTGCCCACAGCTGCTTCTGCCAGGTGAGTGGTGCCATGAGGGGGGGCTCTTTTCCTTTATTATGTATGAAAGTATTACAATGTTATGTATTATATTGTCATGTTTTCTATACATACACTATAAACTGCTTATTAATTGCCTTATTTGCCCTGACGCGACACCAGAATACAATGCGGGCTCCTCGCTATCGAGCGCGGCGACTTGAGTCAAGTGACACGGTTTTCGAACTCTTCACGTTGGCCCTAATTCATCTGTCTCCCACCCTAGAACTCCATGGAACTTTCCAGACGCTTAGGTCGTGTGAAATGGCGCAAAAGTTTTAGGAAGACGCGTTATTTTTGTCTTTGTACATATGAGAATAGAACAGCGTCCTAGCTAGGTGACCCCCGGGAAGCTTTGGGCGACGACGGCTAGAATAATATAAACTCAGAGCCTTAAAGGGCAACTCCAGCTAAAATAAAAATCAGCCAGTGTAGATTTCTAATTCTAGATGTCTTTGGATTTTTCTCCGACGTCAAGTTTCCACAAATTATTTTCAGCCATTGGGTGACGACGGGTAGAATTGTGAAATTCTGAGCCTTAAAGGGCAACTCCCCCAAAAAACTATTATCTACACGCCCTGGGTTATTCTGTTTAGCCCCCATTTTATTTTTTATTAAAAAAATATTTTTTATAACTTTGTTCTCTAGGAGTTTGACAACTCAAAATAGCAAGCATTATGTATATGCGGGGGTTGTCACCATCGTAGATTGGATACATCATTGATACTTTGTTGCTCCTGTATTGCCAGGCAGAAGTTTAGGACAAACCGGTGACAACCCCTCTAGTAGCTGGAGCTGGGGGGTCCAGTTGTCGATTTGGAAATAACTTGATGAAATGGGGCATATTCATAGGATACCAAGTCGGATCACAGGAGGTGTTAATGGGGTGTTTACAGCAGCGCCCACGTCCTCTTACTGCCCACGCAGCTAGAATCGGGAGCATTGGATCCTGTAGAGGGCGGTATTATATTAGTATAGCGGGATTACATGGGGCCCTCACACAATGCATTGCCTCCACATGGGTTGCCCAGCAGAAGTACTGTATTTGGAAGATTCTTTAAAAAAAACAGCGCCACCCTGTGCACAGGTTGTGTGCGGTATTGCAACACAGTCCCATTTACTTCAATAGAGCCGAGCTGTGATACCAAAACACGACCTAGGAACAGGGGTGGCGCTGTTTCTCAGAGAAAGCAGAATTTTATTTTTTGTTTACATTCTGAATATTTGATCAGAGGAGATCAGACTGCGGGACCCCCTTTGTGTTTAGAATGAGGGCCCCGAGGCCTATACAGAGGCTTAAATAGCCATTCCCGGAGGAGTGATCTGCATATATGGGCAACATCCCAGGCAGTGAAGTCTGCTAATCCCAGTATTTTAGGGATTTGCTATTTAAGCGCTTCCTATGAGGTGAAGTCCTAAAAATGGGGTTACACCTGGTTACAACTTTTTTTATTTATTTTTTTCTTTCTAGGTTGCCGGCTACCTGGACGATTGCACGTGCGATGTGGAGACCATAGACCAGTTCAATAACCAGAAGCTGTTTCCCAAATTGCAAAAACTACTGGAAACCGACTATTTCCGATACTACAAGGTAAATCCGCGTGGTGCCGGCAGAACGCGATGTCATTGGGTGGGGGGTGGGACGTGGCACCCTGCACCCCATCCGCGAGTGATTAAATAGCAAATGTGGTCTCTTGTAGGCGAATCTGAAGAAGCCGTGTCCGTTCTGGAAGGATAACAGCCATTGTGGGATCAGAGACTGCGCGGTGCAACCTTGTCCTACGGTAAGAGCGCGCGCCCCCCTGCAATCTGCCCGTGGGACTACCAGTCCCAGCCTGTCCAAACCCTTCGACACTTGGAAAGCCGCAGGTTTTACTTCTGATTTAATACCCTGATTCGCTGCTGGGTAGGAAACCTGTCGCCTGCCAGCTGCTACCGAGCGACATCCTCCCACGGGGAATTGTAGTTTAGCAACAGCTGGAGAGGGGCGGCCGGCCTGCAGGTGATCATGTCGTCTAATGTGTGCACAGCGTGACTGTGAGGATAGGGACCGTGCACGGGGCGCTTAGAATTATGCAATCAAGAGACAGGATGCCGGCGTCTATGAGCAACGTCTGTATATACCTGCGGAGATCCAAATTGGCCATCTACATGACTGCACCTAACTGCAAGTGCCGTCATTTGGAATTTCTCAGTAGTGCAGCCTCAGGCTTTGGGCCTGTACAATACAAGAGCTAGAAATTAATATTGCTTTAAAGCGCAGAATCATGTTTTACAAATGAGACCTGGATACACTGTAGGTGCAGGATTCGGGGGTGCAGCACTGTTTAAAGTCAGGGTGGAAGGGCAGGTTTGATACGTTTTGTTCTGTGTAAGGTGGGTGGGGGGAGCTGCCAGTGGGAGCAGGAATAATATCTTCTCCAGTTACTCCAGGGGGGGATATACAGGAGCTTTTTCTTTGTCGTTGTCCCCTCTTGCCCTGTGCAGCCCCCAGTCGTGAAGGGGGAACGTTACAGGAGCTTTTCTTCATGTCATCACCTCCCCCTTAGGTTAAATGTTTTTTTTTATACTGAGGAGGTGAGTAGAGTAGTTACTCCTCTAACCAGATCCGACCATAATCTGTGTGTATAGTGGTAACTGGACCATGTACTAATCTACTGTGTTTTCTATCTAGGATGCGGTTCCACCCGGCATAAAATCTCCAGGATTTAAGGTTAGATTTCCTTTCGTTTTTCTCTTTTCGTTGCCATCACATTCCTTTAATTTGACATCTGATAATCCAGAAAAAAAAAAACTGGTGCTACTACTAGCATAAAATGGGTATTCCGGTTCGATCAAGTTATCCCTTATCCACAGGATAAGGGGATTAAAGGAGGTTCCCCGACCGTTTCACCTAATTAGTGGTTGTAACTAACGGCTCATTTAGAGGAGCAGACAATGGTTCAGGCGATTGGTGACGACGCCTTTACATGCGGGGAGTATCTTGTACACATTCATTCCTATTCCATTGTATACTCTGATCGTTCCCGGTGTTCAGACAGGTCCAGTCACCGTGCCATGGGTCACGTGATACACATTTACATTCCCACCATTAGTCTCTGCAATGGCAGCGCTCCTAGAGGCTCATTTGCATATATTAAAACCTCATTTTTCTCAGTAATGCGGGCACATATGAACATGGGACCAACACGGATGCCTTCAGCTGCCAAGTGCACATGTACCAGGTCAGCCGGTGTCATAGGGACAAATCTGCTGACAGATGCCCTTTAAGGTTTGCAGGGGACATGCCCACCGTGTGCGTGCTGTGGTTTGTGAAGATCCGTATCTTCCACTAATGTCGTCTTTCATAATCGTGTGGGGATAGGTTCCAAGAAGAACTGTTATCTCTTTGCAAAACTTCCTTCCTCCTGATTATATGTAGCTGCCCGTCCTGTGGTCTGGCAGTGAGCGAGCTTTACAAAACGGTACCCCAGGAGAGGAGGCCTCATGTCGAAAATCTGCAAGAAGGAAGGGAGCGGAGCCGTTGCCCAAAGCAGCCAATCAGAATGCTGCTTTTATTTTCAAGCCTGCGCTAGCGGAGTGAAAGCTGGCTTCTGATTGGCTGCTGCAGACCACACCTCCAGTCTGTGGCCGCACTGCCAGAGACTTGTAATGTTGTGGTCCGGGCCTCGTCAATACCTTCCCTTTAATTCCCCCCCCCCCCCCCTCCTTTGCAGGACCCTGCCCCCCAGAAATGCAAATTTTGGGTCTCCTATGCATAAGTTACAAGAATTGTAGGCAGTATGCGTCTAGTAAAACCAGGTGACTGTGAGGTTCCGACTGCTGCATCTTTGACCCGCTTTAACAAAAACCGCCACAGTCGTGTCTGATTGCTGCAGTTAACCACGCTTTGACCGCATCATGTGAATGAGAGTAGGAAAAAGATAATTTTACTAAGCAGCAGAACTCTGCTGACAACCCCTCTGGGAGCTGTAATGACTGCCCTGTGGGTTGTCGCCCAGTTTTAGCAGAGACCACTGAAACTGAAAAATGGAGACGGCGACTCAGAATTTCCTTATCTTTACTCCTGGGATCGTGGCCGATCATGGGAGCAAAAAGAGCGAGATCCCTTCTGGCAATTCCCTGCCTGGCGCGGACAATCGCTGTGCGGGGAATTGCAACACCGTCCTATTCATATAAAGAGGAAGAAGCTGCAGGGTCATCAGGGAAGTGCTCGGTAACCTGATCTGATCGAGGCGATCAGGTATGAATGAAGCAAGCTTTGTGCGGCTGATGGCAGCTGGCAGTGCACACCGCAGAGCCTGCTTGGCGACGGTACACGTGTATGTATGTACCCGCCAGGGGTTAAAGGGCCATCCCTTATAAACCAGAAAAGAGAAGTCTTCATTACTGTCGAGTTATTACAATTTTCCATTTCATCCACCATGACGGCCCACATTGAGATTGACCCTTGACCTCTGTAGGGGCAGGAACACATAGAGAGTTTAAGAACCCCCCACCCCTCCACCTCCTCAGTGCTTTCCTGCCCCTACAGGGGCCAACACGTGGAGAGTTCCTCCTTCATGGAGGATGAAATAACCTTATCTCTCTTACAGGTTCTCCAGCTGGCCTCCCGCGGCAGGGGCCAAGGCTGGCCAGCTAGGAGCATCGAGGACCCTCGTCTTGGCTTATGCCGAGGCCTGTGGTCCTCCCCATACCTTCGGACTTCCTTCCCTCCTTGTGGAAGCAGTTGAAGGTGCCGGCTTCTCAGCGCGCGCGGCGCTCGGCGTCCTTTCCTTCTGGAGGACCGAGCTCTGGCGTCCGGCAGGGGGAGCAGGTGCGACGCATGGAGCGTCTCTACGGGCGGGCCGGGCGACGCACGCCTCTCTTAGTAGGCTAGTGCGGCGCAGGCCTACGCCGTCATGCAGGGCGCAGCTAGATGACGTCAGACGCCGGGAATTTTAAAAAAAGAAGACCGCGGTTCCTTTCGGCACCTCACCTGTCACACCGCGATGTCTGAGACACCTGCTCCCCGCCAGGAAGGTCCTGATCCTTCTGCCTCCAGCACCGTGAGTCCCCTTCTGGGGGGTGTATATTTCAGTTTTTGTAAACTTGAATTACTAATGCTGGGTTATCTGGTTGCTTCCTTCTGCAGGGCAGCAAGGAGTTAAAATCTAAAACAAAACCCTTAAAATGCTGTGCTTGTTCCAAGCGTCTCCCCGAAAATTATAAAAAGAGACTATGCAAACCTTGCACTTCGGAGATTTGGAAAGAGGAGCAACCAGATATACTCTCGGAGATGAAGTCCTTTATTTCTGACGAGATTAAGTCCTCTTTAGCCTCCTTATCTACCCCTGCCAGCGACCCCATCCCTTCTAAGAAGCGCAAAATATCCGTTATTTCTTCTTCTGAGGGTGAAGAGGTTGAAGTGGCCTCTGCCTCGTCCAGACAATTTCCTAATGAGGAACCCTTGTCGGACGGAGAGATTCTGGAGGAGGATAAAAGATACTTTTTTTCCGCTAATGAAATGGAAGAGCTGCTCCGAGCAGTCAGGTCCACTATGGGTATTGAAGATATTCCTAAACCCCGTACGGTTCAGGATGAAATGTTTGGGGGCCTTAGAGCTAGGTCTCCTATTGTTTTCCCCATCAATGAAAATATAAAGGAAATGATATTAGAGGAATGGTCAGATCCAGAAAAGAGACTTGGCGTTCCTAAAGAATTCAGGAATAGGCTCTGCTTTGACCCGTCTGAAAGTAAAATATATAACCAGACGCCTAAGGTCGATTTGCAAGTATCCAAGGTAGCAAAAAAGACCGCCCTACCCTTTGAGGATTCCTCTCAGCTAGGTGATCCTATGGATAGAAAGGCAGATGGCCTTCTTAAGAAATCCTGGGAAGCGGCGATGTTTGGGGTAAAAACTAACATTTCCGCTACATCCGTTGCCAGAGCAATGTATATATGGCTTGGAGAACTAGACGAACATCTGAAGAACAAGACTCCAAGAGAAGAGATCAGGGAATCTCTCCCCCTTCTCCGCTCCGCCACGGCATTTTTAGCCGATGCGTCTGCAGAGTCCATCAGATTTTCCGCCAAGGATGCTGCCCTTTCTAATGCTGCCCGTCGGGCTTTATGGATGAAAGCCTGGTCCGGAGACAAGGCATCCAAGGCCAAGCTTTGTTCTATCCCCTTTTCAGGGGAATTTGTCTTCGGCCCCACTCTGGATAAGATCCTAGAGGGCGCAGCAGACAAGAAGGGTTTTCCAGAGGACAAAGAACCAAAAAAGAAGCCCTTTCGGCAGTACCAGCCCCAGCAGAGATCCTACAGGGGGAAAGGGAAGTCTGGCCGATGGAGTTATCCAAAAGGGGGGAGAGGAAGAGGCTTTATCCTCAATCCCCAGAATAGGCAACCTAAGCAGCAATGACGCCAGGGTAGGGGGGCGACTGATGGGTTTTCTATCCTCCTGGAGTCAGGTAACTTCAAATCCCTGGGTGCTAAATATAATCTCCCAGGGTTACAGGATAGAGTTCACATCAGTCCCCCCAAGAAGATACTGCATTACACCTCAGAGCAGATCAGATCTCCCGAAAATCTGGCAGGGCGTCCAAGACCTCTTAGAGCTAGGGGTAATTCGAAAGGTTCCTATCCCAGAGGAAAGGAGAGGATTCTATTCCAGTCTTTTTTTAGTAAAAAAACCAGACCAATCCTTTCGCACGATAATAAACTTAAAACCCCTAAACAGGTCTATCTTATACAGGAGGTTCAGGATGGAGACCATCCCATCCACAATCCCTCTGATTCCAAAAGGAGCATTCATGTCGTCAATCGATCTGAAGGATGCTTACTACCACGTCCCCATCCATCATCTTTCCCAAAAGTATCTAAGATTCGCTCTAAGAGGACCAGACAGGTCTATACATCACTTCCAATATGTCGCCCTCCCTTTCGGTATCTCCTCGGCCCCCAGGGTCTTCACAAAGATCGTAGTAGAGATGGTGGCCTGCCTTCGTCAGGAAGGAATCACAATTATTCCTTATCTCGACGACTTTTTAATTCTGGGCAAGACAGAATCCGAAAACCTTTTGGCGACCCAAAGATTCTCGGAACTCTTAAAGAGCCTCGGATGGATTATAAATATAAAAAAATCCACCCTAACCCCGTCCATGAGAATAAAGTTCCTGGGCGTGGAATTAGATTCGTCCCGGCTGATGACCTTCCTCCCTCAGGACAAAGCTACTGCCCTGACAGAGAAAGTCAGAACATTCCAGAAGGCTCGCAACTGCTCCATCAGAAAGGCCATGAGTCTCCTAGGAAGCCTAACCGCCTGCATCCCCTCGGTGGCTTGGTGCCAAAGCCACACAAGAATAATCCAAAATTGGATCCTAACTATCTGGGACGGAAGACAGTTAAGTCTAGACAGGGTCTTTCGGATCCCTCAGTCTGTAAAAACAGATTTGGATTGGTGGAAAGTAAAAAAGAAGACTGCTAGGAGGCCTTCAGTGGCGGAATCATCCCGTCATTCAGGTAATCACGGACGCAAGCCTCGGAGGCTGGGGAGCAAAGATAGGAGATCATCTTCTACAGGGCACCTGGCCCGCCGAGATAAGAGACAGATCCTCCAACTACCGAGAGCTTTACGCAGTCCTGGAAGCTTTATTAAAAGGAGAGTGCCTTCTAAAAGGGCGACATCTAAGAGTAATGTCAGACAACACTACAACGGTGGCCTATCTGCGTCACCAGGGGGGAACAAGATCACGGCCTCTTGGCGAGATAGCAAAAAGAATTTTCTCCTGGGCAGAAGTAAACACTTTATCTCTGTCCGCCATCCACCTAAGGGGCTGCGAAAACACAGTAGCAGACTTTCTGAGCAGAGAGATAGTAGACCCAGGAGAATGGTCTCTGAACAGGAAGATCTTCCAAAAAATCTCAGAAAGATGGGGCTGTCCAGAGGTAGACCTATTCGCCACCAGAAAAAATGCGCAGGTAGACTGTTTTTGCTCCCTAAACCCAGGGGACAATCCATGGGCAATCGATGCTCTATCAATACAATGGAATTGGAGACTAGCCTACGCCTTTCCCCCAATACCACTACTACCTCGGATCGTCCAGAAGCTCCTGGAGGAACCGACTACTCTCATCCTGATAGCCCCTCTATGGCCAAAGAGAAGTTGGTTCTCCACTCTAAGACAGCTATCGCTGGAGGATCCGTGGGAGATTCCCTTCCAGAGGGACATTCTAGTCCAGGGCCCTCTTCTTCATCCAGACCCAGGCATGTTCAGGCTGTCAGCCTGGATCCTGAGAGCGAGACACTAAGAAGCAGAGGACTTTCGGAAAAGGTGATACGTACTCTGAGGGCAAGTAGGAAAAAGGTGACCTCCTCCATCTACCTCAAGATCTGGAAGAAATACTGTTCCTGGTTAGGAGTTGAGCGCCCAGACACCACCTCTCCTCCCATCAACAGAATTTTGGACTTTCTACAGTGCGGCCTTGAGTTAGGCCTTAGACCTAGTACTTTGAAGGTCCAAATTTCTGCCCTAAGCTCCTTCTATGACTGTAGCCTGGCCAACCACAGATGGATCAGGAGGTTCTTCAGAGCGGTTGCAAGGTTGAGACCCTCCCTGAGATCCAGAACTCCGACCTGGGATCTTAACACCGTACTAGAGGGCTTAACAAAACCTCCATTTGTACCTTCGTCGGAGATCTCTTTAAAACACCTTTCCCTTAAGACTGCCTTTCTGATCGCCATCACCTCAGCCAGACGCATCGGGGAGATCCAGGCTTTATCATGTAGAGAGCCCTACCTCCAAATTAACAAGGATCACATCCGTCTAACTCTCGACCCAGGCTTTCTCCCTAAAGTAGTCTCTCCTTTCCATCTAGAGCAGGAGATCTTCCTACCCTCTATCCCTAGGTCCGATCATGCAGGGTCTAGTGATAGGTTACATCTCCTGGACGTTAGGGACATAGTTATCCGTTACCTGGATTCTACCAGAGATTTTAGGGTGGATGACAATCTCCTTATTCAGTTTTCAGGGAAGAATAAAGGAAAGAAGTTAGCCAGGTCTTCCATAGCTAGATGGATCAAATCCACTATTGAATGTTGCTACAAGATCCAGAACAAACCCAGTCCTGGTAATGTTAAAGCCCATTCTACTAGGGCCACGTCCTCTTCTTGGGCCGAGAAAGGAGGGGTCTCGCTGGACCAGATCTGTAAAGCCTCAACCTGGTCTAGTGCTAATACTTTTGTAAGACACTATCGTCTTCCGGACGCAAATGAAGCTCTTTTCGGTCGGAAGGTTCTACAGGCGATATCCCCACCCATTTAGTTATCTGATATGTCTCAATGTGGGCCGTCATGGTGGATGAAATGGAAAAACCGCAATTAGACTTACCGGTAATTCCGTTTCCTTGAATCCACCATGACGGCCCATACTATTCCCCTTCCCAAAAAAAAAAAAAAAAAAAATATATATATAAAAAAAAATAAAAAATAAAAAAAAAAGGGATTTTTGGATTTATGTTGCATATACATGCAGGAGTTTAAGGGTATGGATCAATATCCTTTTACTTTTGTTCCACCTTTTCGGGTAATTGTAAAGCACTGAGGAGGTGGAGGGGTGGGGGGTTCTTAAACTCTCTATGTGTTCCTGCCCCTACAGAGGTCAAGGGTCAATCTCAATGTGGGCCGTCATGGTGGATTCAAGGAAACGGAATTACCGGTAAGTCTAATTGCGTTTTTTTTTTTTTTTTTTTTTTTATTTGCTGGAAAAGCTGGGTGAAAGTCAACATGGCTGCCGCTATAAAGTAGGGATACTCTTCCTCGCTGGTCTCCAGGTCCCATATCGACACACAGGAATTGTCTGCCCAGCCTATCGCTGGCCCCAGCTGTGACCTGCAGGCGTTTCCTCTGAGGCCTGGACTGAACCCTTTCTAAACCCCCCCCCCCCTCCTGGAAAACTCCTTTAAGGGTACATTCACACGTCCGTGTGTGTAATCCTTTTCGATTTGCGTTCCGCGAATAACTAAACCGCGTCCCCGCATTTTGCGGACAAATGACTTCCGTATGTCTTCGGTTTTTTACGGTCCGCAAAAAACGAAAGGGGGAAAAAAAAGAGGGCCTTCAAAAATACGGAAATGGATCCGCAAAAAATGGATGACATACGGAAACTATTCCGTATGTCATCCGCAATTTGCGGATCCATTGACTTGAATGGTGCTGCGGACCGATCTGTATGGACAATAGTAGGACATGCTTCATATTTTTGCGGAATAGAAATGCGGACAACATACTGAATGTTGTCCGCACATTTTATTCACCCATAGGAATGAATAGGTCCTCTTCTATTCCGCAAAATGCGGATCGGAGGTGGAAAAAATTATGCGGTTGTGTGAATGTACCCTAAGGCATATTAGACATTTAGGCTTTTGGGAAAAATGACTGACCGCCCCTTTAAAGCATGTTAGATGTTCAGGACACTGTGAAAGCTGAGTGACTGCACCGTTAAGGCATTTTAGATGTTCAGGAATCTGGGAAAGTTGAGTGACAGCCCTTTCAGAGCTCTCCAATAAATATGGGGGGGGGGGGGGTACCCTCCACAACAACAAAAAACGATTGCCCCGGGCTCTGTATAGTCACAGGTTTAATTAGCAGTTTACATTACTAATAATAACAGCTGAACCACAAAGGGGAAATGAAAATGCGGTAATTGCTGTTTATGGCTGGCTGGCTGCCTCCGTTAATATTTACACTGATTAGTTGCCATGGCGATATCGCTAAATCTATTACACGGCAACGGCGGTGAGTGGTAGAAGCGCGTACTTCTCTTTCCCTGTGCGGTACATTGATGCATGAGGGTCACTCCACCGCAAGCTCAATGATTGTTTCATGTCAACCAGCAGAATAGTGAGTGCAGCTCTGGAGTATAATACAGGATGTAACTCCGGATCAGTACAGGATAAGTAATGTGTGTACACAGTGACTGCACCAGCAGAATAGGGAGTGCAGCTCTGGAGTATAATACAGGATGTAACTCAGGATCAGTACAGGATAAGTAATGTATGTACACAGTGACTGCACCAGCAGAATAGGGAGTGCAGCTCTGGAGTATAATACAGGATGTAACTCAGGATCAGTACAGGATAAGTAATGTATGTACACAGTGACTGCACCAGCAGAACAGTGAGTGCAGCTCTGGAGTATAATACAGGATGTAACTCAGGATCAGTACAGGATAAGTAATGTATGTATACAGTGACTGCACCAGCAGAATAGTGAGTGCAGCTCTGGAGTATAATACAGGATGTAACTCAGGATCAGTACAGGATAAGTAATGTATGTACACAGTGACTGCACCAGCAGAATAGTGAGTGCAGCTCTGGAGTATAATACAGGATGTAACTCCGGATCAGTACAGGATAAGTAATGTGTGTACACAGTGACTGCACCAGCAGAATAGGGAGTGCAGCTCTGGAGTATAATACAGGATGTAACTCAGGATCAGTACAGGATAAGTAATGTATGTACACAGTGACTGCACCAGCAGAATAGGGAGTGCAGCTCTGGAGTATAATACAGGATGTAACTCAGGATCAGTACAGGATAAGTAATGTATGTACACAGTGACTGCACCAGCAGAACAGTGAGTGCAGCTCTGGAGTATAATACAGGATGTAACTCAGGATCAGTACAGGATAAGTAATGTATGTATACAGTGACTGCACCAGCAGAATAGTGAGTGCAGCTCTGGAGTATAATACAGGATGTGTGTAGTGACTCCATCAGCAGAATATAATTATAGTTTCTATCTCTTATCTCTGTCATCTGTGATGCTTCCTTGGTACATGATACTGATGCATATGTAGGCCAGGCGGTTTGTCACGTGTTTCTCTGTGCTTTCATAATGACTATTTAATTGACATTATTGACATTTAATCATTGTGTTAGTGTCATGCTTTTTGATCAGGTTTGTGGTGTTATTGCTGTACCCACTTCAATTTTTATTTTTTATTTTCTTCTTCTTACAGCAAGATCCTCCCTACTACACTTGGTTGAGCCTGCTGATTTTAAAATATCTGTCTTGTGAAAAATCAGTTGTGGCTTTCCTGACAAAGATATATATGCAAATGATGGCATCAGGGCCATTTTCTCAAGAACTCTGCAACAGATTTTTCACAAGATGGGTATCCTTTTAATCAGCAGGATCTATATTACCAGACCGTATGCCTGGTGTAATAGAGTTGATGCTGCTGAACGGTGCTTTTTAAAAAAGACAGGCCTTCCCTTATATGACCAGTGACTATTATCAGTCACAGGAACTTTTGGCTGCTGGGTAAGTGACCAGTTTCCCCCCATTAACACGTTTGATCTGGTTGTTCCAGTGGGGTCCCACAATGGGATCAGTCTCCAGGGTGTATTCACATTATAAACGCAAAAACACAAATGCAATGGCACTCTGCAACCAGCACTCTGCCCTGCCTCTATGCTGGATGTTGAATAAGGCATTGGTGTACATTTTGGCCAAAGCTTAATGAGCCACTCGCCACATCAAGGTCTCCTCCATGAGTGGTCCCTAACACTAGTTCCTACCTGTTATGGGCCATGACAGCCACACAAAGTCCAGGGAGCACAGGTGTGTATTTCGCCATAGCAATGTGCACCTGCATACAGGGTTGTGCTGACTTTGTAGTATATTTTGGAGGCGTGGCGATCTCCATGCAGTCATGCACACCTGACCAGTTAGTCTGCCCTGGAGGCTGGTTTTAAAGTCAGTATAAAACTGAGTCTGCTTTTATAGCGCCTACCAGTGGCCATTTGGCTCCAGGAGAGGTATATAGTGGGCTCAGCATGCATGTTGGTACTTGCATCCCTGGATCCGATGAAAGCTGTAATGGGACGGGGTTAAAAGCAGAGTGTGCATGCTGTACCTGCGCTCCCTGGACTTTGTGTGGCTGTCATGGCCCATAACAGGTAGGAACTAGTGTTAGGGACCACTCATGGAGGCAACCTTGACGTGGTGAGTGGCTTATTACGCTTTGGCCAAAATGTACACCAATGCCTCATTCAACATCCAGCATAGAGGCAGGGCAGAGTGCTGGTTGCAGAGTGCCATTGCATTTGTGTTTTTGCATTTGTGTTTTTGCATTTGTATGTGTATTTCACCATAGCAATGTGCACCTGCATACAGGGTTGTGCTGACTGAACCCCCCCCCCCCCCCCCCCCCCCCCACACACATTTTTTTTTCTGGTAAGGTTTGTCTTTTTGCTGATGACACAAAGATATGTAACAGGGTTGATGTTCCTGGAGGGAAACGCCAAATGGAAAAGGACTTAGGAAAACTAGAAGAATGGTCAGAACTCTGGCAACTGAAATTTAATGTGGATAAGTGCAAGATAATGCACCTGGGGCGTAAAAACCCAAGGGCAGAATATAGAATATTCGACACAGTCCTGACCTCAGTATCTGAGGAAAGGGATTTAGGAGTAATTATTTCAGAAGACTTAAAGGTGGGAAGACAATGTAATAAAGCAGCACGAAATGCAAGCAGAATGCTTGGATGTATAGGGAGGGGCATTACCAGTAGAAAGAGGGGGGCGCTCATGCCGCTGTACAGATCACTAGTGAGACCTCACTTGGAGTATTGTGCGCAGTACTGGAGGCCATATCTCCAGAAGGATATAGATACTCTAGAGAGAGTTCAGAGAAGAGCTACTAAACTAGTACATGGATTGCAGGATAAAACTTACCAGGAAAGGTTAAAAGACCTTAATATGTATAGCTTGGAAGAAAGAAGAGACAGAGGGGATATGATAGAAACTTTTAAATACATAAAGGGAATCAACTCGGTAAAGGAGGAGAGCATATTTAAAAGAAGAAAAACTACCACAAGAGGACACAGTTTTAAATTAGAGGGGCAAAGGTTTAAAAGTAATATAAGGAAGTATTACTTTACTGAGAGGGTAGTGGATGCATGGAATAGCCTTCCTGCAGAAGTGGCAGCTGCAAATACAGTGAAGGAGTTTAAGCATGCATGGGATAGGCATAAGGCCATCCTTCATATAAGATAGGGCCGGGGCTATTCATAGGATTCAGATATATTGGGCAGACTAGATGGGCCAAATGGTTCTTATCTGCCGACACATTCTATGTTTCTATGTATTCACATTATGCATGCAATCTGATGCACCTAGGATCAAACTCCGGCCTCTGTGCCATAGACATATGGTTTATGCATCTGTGCCGAGAGGGCCGCCGAGGGTACGGTTGTATATTTGGAGAGGGTTTATCACGTTTGAAGGTCATGGAAAGTGAAGGCTGCCTCGTGTTTCAGGTGTTCTGGAAAGATTATGGAGCAGGTGCCTAAGAGATATAATGGGTATTTTGAAACATCATAAAGGGAAGTTTAATCCGTGTTTGAAGGTTAAAGGCCGGCTGAATGTGAACCGTTGCAGTCATTCCTGGTGCTAATTATACGTTGTTCACCTCTGATACATTGTAACAAGGGGAGGTTTATGCTGCTGAGGATTGTCTAGACTAGATACATTGTAACAAACTAACAGAACAGGGGAGGTTTATGCTGCTGAGGATTGTCTAGACATATTATGGCAGTATTTAAACTAACTACTTTAACATTTAGGACTCCTGCAGACGAACGTGTGCGCCCCGTGGCCGTGCTGCGGGCCGCAATGCACAAACACCGACCGCGGGGCAGCCGCAGCAGATCGCGGACCAATTCACTTTAATGCGTCCACGATCTGCCTGTTCTGCAAAAAGAATAGGACATGTTCTATCTTTTTGCGGAAAGGAAGTTCGGGATGTAACCCCATGAAGCACTCCGTAGTGCTTCCGTAGGGTTCAGTTCCGCGACATTCCGAATCTCCGGATTTGCGGACCCGTTGAAGTGAATGGGTCCGCATCTGTGATGCGGAATGGACACGAACGATGCCAGTGTATTGCAGATCTGCAAATGCGGTCCGCAATACGGCAACCGGACACCTACAGTCGTGTGCAGGAGGCCTTGTGCTGCAGATTTATGCGGCTCAGAGGATTGTCTAGACCAGATACATTGTAGCTAACCTTCAGCAGGATCTGGACATGCAGTGTTGAAATTTGCAGTATGATTCAATATATGCAATAATGTATAATATTCTGACCCGTCTTGTGATGACATATTTTACAGTATACAGAAACTGCTAACATGGGCAATGGAGAACTGGAGTGTGAGAAGGAGAAGAGACTGGGGGCCGTGGATGAATCCTTGAGGTGAGGGCCTATGTGGAGGGGTATGGGCCAGAGAGGTGAAGCTTGGGGGCCCCCAGGATAACATGTGTATCAGGATTCCCCCCCCCCCCCCCCCCCCCCTCTTTGCACTCATATGCTATTGATATTACCGTCTAATATGGCAGAGGGGCATTTGGAGACCTCCGCACCCACAGCTACACCCCTGTTCCCATTTTGTAATGTCTTCTATGAAGCAATTCCTTTCTCAAGAACAAAGCCACCTCAAACGTGAAGTCTAAAATTTATGTTAAAATACAAATATATATTTTCTTTTTTTTTTTTTCTTTCCCACTCTATTATACGATACACATTTTTGCCCAATAAACAGTGGGGAAAATAAAAAATATATAATTTCTCCTCCTCCGGCCCCTGCCATTTTTTTTGGTCCAAGATGTGTCTTGCATAATAGGAAAAAAATAAATATATATAGCTTGTGGGGCCAGGTGCGATAATTCTACAGAAACCTGGTCCTTTCAATCTTGAAGGAGCTGGCAGGGTGAGCAAGGTTGCACTTAGTGGCTTGGGCTGTGCACTTAACTGCTCATTTGTATATGGATTAAGTCATCTTTTCCAGAATGATGCAATAGAGGCATGGTTCCGGGTTTTAACCGTGAATTTCCTGGTGACACACTCCCTTTTTAAAAACATTCTGGTGACCCAATCTTCTATACTAGAAAACCCCCAAGTCCCATCTTCACAGTGGCTGATGTTCATGTCATCTGCGTGTCCCTCGTACGAAGCATGAAGTGATCGCTTCTGTTTTGCTCTTGCAGTGAAGCGGCCCAGGAGGCGTTCTTTCAGTGGAATCAACACGACGACTCCGCAGATGATAACTTCTGTGAGCACGATGGTATGTACGGTGTGTTATTTCATGTCAGACGGTAAAGCATTACGAGGAAGCAGATTCATGTAGTTCTGTTTCCCTTTAAAGTATTTGCTCTTAAAAAAAAATTATTGCAAACTGTTTCTGGAAATGACTGTCCACGTCTTCCGTCTATTTTCAGATGAGGAGTCGCCTGATGCGGAATATGTCGACTTGCTGATTAATCCTGAACGTTACACCGGTTACAAGGGAGCCGACGCCTGGAAGATCTGGAACAGTATCTACGAGGAAAACTGTTTCAAGTATGTAATTAAGAAAAACAATAAGTAAACCGGACGTACTCCGCAGCATCTTTCTTGTTGAGGGGTTGGTCGGTGATGCCTCTCGATGCTCTGTTTTCTTGCAGACAGAATTGCCCCATATAACTCTGCACAGCTCCATTCAGGTCTATGTAACTTGAGGAAATGGAGCGCTGTCTCCGTCAGACTCAGAAGTGCACGGAGCAGTGGCCATGGATGCTCATTACCACTCCATCCACACGAGACCTAGGGACTTCACTTGTGATTTCTAGGGGTCTCAACAGTCACACTTATTCCCCACTTCATTCGGGCGTTTTTGGGGCCATACTGTAGGTGTTTAAAGAGGATCTGGAACCTGGCATGTCTGTTTTGCTTGCATTTTCCATGCAATAACAATTTTGTCGTATCCATTCATATGCCATTCCTCCATTATTACTACTAGAAGTTAGAAATCAATTACTAGCCGTTTGCAATGAAGGTCCATGTGACTGTTACCAGTTTGGGGGGGGGGGGCCCTGGGGCCCCCTGCGTTTTCCGACAGTATCTGATCAGGTCTGCGTTCGTCAGACTGTGCAAAGACATAGTCCCAACTGTTAACACCCATCTGGTGTTTTATTTCATAATTTCTTACACATAAGTTGGTCGTCTGGGTCGGCCGACCCAAGTCTATTGTGTATGACCACTATTTGTTTTCTTATGTCTATCGATATTTAATTTGGAGAGCTCCTCATTGGGCTCTTATACATTATATGTTCTGTACATTATGCAGTCTGAGCTTATTTCATGTTGGTGCTGTCACAATCTCTTCCCCTTTGTCCTCGTACACAAGTATGTATTACAGTACAGTCCACGCGAGTATGCCGAGCAGTTCTAGATCTGGGTCTGTTTAGTGTGTGTGCTTTGCTCTTTTATTTGCTTTTTTTGTTGGCAAGTCTTATTTGCCTCTGTAGATAAACATAAAACTGCACGTGTTGCTCAGGACACCATCCGTCCAGATCAGAGATGGCGGGTAATGAACAGCCGCAGTTGGCACCGTAACTCCAGGTCTTTCCTATTCATAGACTTGGAAATGTTCCGGCGATTCATTCTGTGGGCTGCAGAAAAAGCACAAAGTCTAAAGTCCCCCAAAAAATCTTTTTGAATGAGCGTAGATTATTTCAGCATGAAGCGCTGCAGCCACATTTTGTCACCCTCTTACTTGCACAATGCAGAGCAGAAAGTTTCACATTTAAACATTTTCGTTACTCTACAGGAAAAGTTGAGTCATTTTTGTAAATTCTTTACTTATCTTGCACAGATGTTTGACCTGTGACTTTTCCTTCCCCTCTTTCCTTCCCCAGCAAATGTAGAAATTCTTCTGGCTGTCGGCTATTCCTTCTGCCCCTCCATACACATGCACACATTGCCCAGCTAAGCATGCATGTGTTCTCAGAGGGGAGTAAAGCCGGCCGTACACATTAGATGGCTGTTAGCCGAATGCTTGTTCGGCCATCTTCCCCTGTGCACATACAAGTTCATCCGAGCATGCATGTACCCTAAACAGGAAGAGGGATGCTGAAAGACACCCCCCCCCCCCCCCCCAGCAGCAAACTTTCCTCTGCTTGTCATAGAGATCCATCCTGGTGATGGTCACGACAGCAAGACCCTCAGCAGTTGAACAGTGGGGCTTTTTATTTTGGCAGGGAAAAAGTGGCGACTGGGCCAACACGCCATACAGTTTGTCACTTACTCCATTAAAGGGGTTGTCCCAGTGCTTTATACTGATATATGACCTTTAAGGCTACTTTCACACTCGCGTTTTGGGCGGATCCGTCATGGATTTGCAAAAATAAAAAATGGATTTGTTACAGTAATACAACCACATGCATCCATCATGAACGGATCCGTTTGTATTATCTGTAACATGGCAAAGACGGATCAGTCATGAACTCCAGTGAAAGTAAATGGGATACGGATCCATTTTCTATTGTGTCACAGAAAACGGATCCGTCCCCATTGACTTACATTGTGTTCCAGGACGGGTCCGTTTGGCTCAGTTTTGTCAAGAGGACAGTAAAATGCTGTAGGCAGCCTCCAGAGCGGAATGGAGACTGATTCATTCTGAGCGGATCCTTTTCCATTCAGAATGCATTAGGACAAAACTGATCCGTTTTGGACCGCTTGTGAGAGCCCTAAACGGATCTCGCAAAGGGAAAGCTAAAACGTCAGCGTGAAAGTAGATCAAGATGGGTCATGAGTATCTGATGGGTCATAAGCTCGCCAGCGGGGATCCAGCACCCTCGTCAGCTGTTCGGTGCTGTCCGGTTAGCACAGCGGCCTTCTTGCAGCTTACCCTAGGCTAGCGACGTCGCCGTACATCAGACATTAAGCCGAGGTGCAGCTCATTCCCAGCCAAGTGAATGGGGCTGAGCTGCTATACTTGGAACAACTGCTGTCCGGTAAACTGCACCGTGCACCGCTGCCTCATCAAACAGGTGGTTGGTGGGGTCCTGGGAGTCAGACCCCAACCAGTCAAATACTGCCGATCTATCATATAGGCCCTCAGTATATAGCACTCAGAAAACACTTATCTACCAGTTTTTTTTTTTTTTTTTTTTTCTCTTCTAGGACGTGCATGACCTGGGTTAGGAGGCAATAAGCTTGTATCTTGAATGTTGATATTGTCTCATAAACACTGGTGGTATACCGTGATCCCTCAAGATACAATGGCCTCAGGATTCAATATTTTCAACATACAATGGTCTTTTATGACCCACCGTAAGTTGAAACTAGACTTAACATACAATGTCTCAGACCCAGATCCAATTAATCAAAGCCGCTTCTGGTAAAATAGCTGTATGGATCCGTCCCCCATTGACTTTCAATGGTTTTCAAGACTGATCCGTTTTGGCAATGTTAGAGATAATACAAACGGATCCGTTCTGAACGGATGCATGCGGTTGTATTATCGGTGCAGATCCATGACTGATCCGCACCAAACGCGAGTGTGAAAGTAGCCTTACTCAACTTACAATGGTCGTCCTCAAACCAAATAATATTGTATCTTGAGGTACCACTGTTTATCGGTAAGACACATCACTGATGTCTAATATAATACAGTAGCAGCGGCGCTAGGAAAGTGCAGCGCCTCGTGGTTGACCCATTATAATCCATATTCTAGTGATATGCCACCAATATCTAGATCTCTATCTCGCGTTGCACTTGGGATCACCTTTGCTGGGGTCAAATGACACTTGTCTGTTCCCTCCGATTCAGATCAAAAGCCGAACGGATACGGAAGACATACGGATGCATTCCTTTTTTTTTTTTTTTTATTTGCGGACCCATTGACTTTAATGGAGCCACGGAACATGATTTGCGTCCAAATATAGGACATGTTCTATCTTTGCACGGAACGGAGAAACGGAATGCATACGGAGTACATTTGTTTGTTTTTTTTTTGTTTTTTTTTTGCGGACCTATTGAAATGAATGGTTGCGTATACGGAATGCAAAAAACGGTAGTGTGAAAGAGGCCTTAAGCTGACTTGTAGCCAGGTTTATTCATAAGGTTGCAAATAAAAATAACAAAACCGCAAAAGAAAACCTATTGGGCGTTTTCATGGGCCTCTTGTGGTAGGACTTTAAATTTCCAAGAAAAGAAAATGTGCAAAAAAAAACTGCTTGAAACACGTGTCAAGTGTAAAGGAGCCTCTGGTCTGGTTGATGGATGCAGTAGATTACTGGGTTATAATAAAACTAAAGCAAAAACTTTTAAACTGCAGAACTTTATCCTCTTCTGGGCGGCTTCCTGAGACGGTCGGGGCACGGTTACATAATGTCGGCTGATTGCTGCCAACCCATCAGCTTGGAGAAGGCTCCAGCAGCCAATAGGACTTTCATAATATTTTTATTATGAAGATTGAAATTCTGTGTGAATAGACCCCCCCCCACCACGCCTGAAACCTGCGGCGCTCAAAGTAGGATTGACTATTCGGAACTGACTTTCTTATTTTAGCCAATAGGACTTGGCCATGTGGCAGCTGTTAGTTGTGTGCGCGCCGTCACGGGACGTCTGACCCTGGAAGGTCGAGTTCTGCAGCATCTGGCAGAAACTCTGCTCCCAGTAGATGGTAAAAACAGCAGCAGAGACACAAGGGCATAGAAAGCACTCGGGACAGCGGGGGGCGGGCGCTTGCTCTGGATTAATAGTTGTCTCAGTATCTATTGCATTCAGAATTTCTAGGCTGCCAATTGCTGGATAACTAAAATGTTACTTTACCCAGAGGTGCACTTAGAATATATACGTCCCAAAGAATACCGCGACTAGCTTTTTTAGAAAACCAGTTACCCGTCAGGTCACAAGGTTGCATGCAGAGCGTCATAGGAAAGCATACAATTTGGAGGGTGGTTGCAGTAATTCAGTTTTTTTTTTTTTTTTTTTTTTTGTTTGTTTTCAATGGCTGTTTGCAATCTAGCATAATATAGAGCCATGAAATCTGTACAAGGGGTTTTACCATGGGGTGACACCGGACTCCAGCAAGCAGCTGTAAAATTGCAGCATTAGTGTTTGCCTATGGGGGCAAAACGGCAAGTCGCCTTGTGACATTAAAAGAAAAAGAAAAAAAAAATCCTGAGTCCTAGGCTGAAAATGACCAAACCAACTAAAACCACAACTGAAACAAAAAATGCAGTATGCTGAATATATTGCTGCATTTGCCTCTGAGGTAGACGGTAATCCTGTGGCTTATGTGATCTGATAAAGGTAATTCTGCAGATAACGGCCGCTCCGGCTTTTGTGGTGGATTTCTCAACGTTGCGACTCTCCGCGTAGATTGCTGTTAGGTTGCGTCACTTTACCATCTGCCGGATTGTGGAAGGTGGAGGAAGGACGCTCGCCTTATTACAGTCATCTTCCCCAGCCCCCCAGCCATGTCTCTGTATTGATGCAGAGTGACTCCTGCCCATATTTACAGCCGGGGTAAGTGGCGTTTTGCACAGGGCGCTGATCCGGCATAAACATTTGTCCGAATCATCACCCTGTCTAAACATGCTGCCGTTCACACAATAAACGAGCAAACGCACTTTAGGAGGCACCAAAACTCCTCCTTTACCGCTTGCACATTGCTCCTTGTAAACATAGGACGTGCTGCTGACAGATGAAAGCTGTCCGGGGATGAACGATCATATTACCCATCATTCATCCTCTGTACTAAAGAGAATTGCCGCATGTATACGGCAGTTAACAAGACAGAAATGCTGTATTGGCGATCCGTGATTAGTTAACGGTCAGATATTAATCTCTCCCCGCTTTACCGTGGTAAAACTGATTAATACACAACAGGTTATCTATAGCCATGTTGGTCTCGCCCCCTACATTCAGCGAGACTGCTGTGGGGGGGAGCTTGCCCATATATTGGGGGTCATGAGATGGAATCGTGACTTTGAGGCATACCCACCTGCATACGGAGTACTGAGACCATGCACGGATAGTGCCGCCACATGGGGCATATCTATAAACGCTGTCCTAGATGAGACAAATGTCTAAAATGCATCATTTTGGTACACAGCATGTATACTATGCAATTTGAGACAGAATTCTGTCATTTTGCAAATTTCCACCTTTAAACAGGCTCTACAGCAGGCATCCTCAAACTGCAGCCCTCCAGCTGTTGTAAAACTACAACTCTCACAATCCCCTGCTATAGGCTGATACCTGTAGGCTGTTCGGGCATGCTGGGAGTTGTAGTTTTGCAACAGCTGGAGGGCTGCAGTTTGAGGATGCCTGCTCTACAGGATCCCCCCCCCCCCCCCAGCGCTCCCTGTGAAGAAGGCTAAAACTACCTGCTCCATTCTGGCTCCCGGCCTGTCTTCACTGGACTTCAATCCCTGTCTGTCAACTTCTGCATAGACTGGTTCATGTCCACCACCGCAGCCAATGCCTGGTCTCAGCAGCGACAGGTCTCCAAGCAGAAAGCCTCTGTTGGGTCGCTTGTTGCTTGGAGACCGGTTACCGCTGAGGCCAGGCATTGGCTACAGCAGCAAATGTGAACCCATCCTACCAGACTGGGACCAGAAGTCAAGTGAAGACGGCCCAGGAGCTGGTCCAAAAACAAAAAAAATAATGGACAGCCCCTTTAAGGGCATGTTCACATGGCAGGTTTTCTCACAGAATCTGCTTTCATTGTTTCTAATGGGAATCCAAGAAGGGACATGTGTTTGGAAACCGTGGCAGGAGTCCGACATAGACTGGGACTCATCATGCAGTCGGATCTGCACCATTCAACCTATAAGCCCGTGTCAGAAATCTGAGGGTCGGCCACTGATCTCTGCTGCGGATGGCACATATGTCTAGGGGGTTATGGGATGTTTCAAAACAATGAGTTGTCGCCAAATACTAGATTATTCAGCAGGTTTGATATTTTTTTTTTATTTCTTTTTTAGGCCCAAAGCAGTGAAACGGCCCTTGAATCCTCTGGCGTCTGGACGAGGTAAATATGGAACCAGCCTCACTAGGCCTCAGGTCTAAACACTGCTCTGAGAATCCATGTCACAGTTACCCATAGCAACCAATCACATTCAAGCTTTTATTTTTCCACAGCAGCTTTGGAAATACAAGCAGGGATCTGATTGGTCGCCATGGGCAACGCGGCTTCTCAGAGCAGTGTGTAGGCCTGAGGCCTCTTAGGTGATAACTACTATTATACGGTCCTCGTTTGATTTACTTTTATCTCTTGCTTTTAGGTGAAAATGACGGTAAGGAGGATATAATGTCAGTCCTCATGCTATGTGCCACCAGACGGGTCCTGTTTGAACCGGCCCATGTCCACGTGACTTCTAATACTGCGGAAACTCTCCTAGACCAGCGTGTGTTTCCTGCTTGACGAGGAGCAAAAAAAAGTGTCAAAATAATTGAGTCCCCTCCAATGAAACTCCAAGGGATAGTGGGAGTAGTAGTCATGCTGGGCTTTCTTCCTGTAGGCTACCTTGGAAGTATTGTCACATATCGCCCCCTGCTGGCCAGATGTGGTATTGCGCTCCTTTTATAAGGCCTCTTTCACACAAACGATACGGATTGACTCCAGATGTGTTCAGGGATGCATTCAGTGAAACTCGCACCGTTTTGCAAGCAAGTTCAGTCAGTTTTGTCTGCGATTGCGTTCAGGTGTTTTATTTTTTATTTTATTTTTTGCTTTTTCTGTCCGGGTGCAATGTGTTTTGATGCGTTTTTTTCACATGCGTGAAAAAATACTTGGCAACCATCAGTGAAAAAAACGCATTGCATCTGGACTGCTTCCCGATGCAATGCTTTTTTTACTGAAGCCCCATTCACTTCTATGGGGCCAGGGCTGCGTGAAAAACGCAGAATATAGAACATGCTACGATTCTCGCACAATGCAGAAATGAGGTGTGGGGGGGGCGGACGCTCATGTGCACAGACCCATTGAAACGACTAGGTCAGGATTCAGTGCGGGTGCTGTGCGTTCACGTCATGCATCACACCCGTGGGGAAAACTCGTGGGTAAGGGACTTAACAGTAGCTGATACATGTTGATGATCACGTATAGGTAAGAGTCTGTTCCCCCTGCGCCTGGAGCGTCCATCAGAAGGGTTTACCGCTGGAAACCTTGGTCACAGTAGATGCTACTGAGTGGCATCCATTATACATAGTCAACCATGTTAAAAAATATATGCTGCAATATCTTTTTATTTTTAATATATCATTTTTACTATTTTTATTTATTTTTAATATATGTTAACTAGATAGCCCTGTATGGAATAGCGCAGTCTATTCCCCTATTCCATACAGTGGGGGGGAAAAACATAAACTGAAACCTGCCAATGGCGGTTGAAAGATAACTCTTCTGGTAAATGTCGATATAACGGGTCCGTTTAATGTAGGCACCAACCACCGCTTTCTGAGTGCAGAGTGTTAGCACAACGTGCCAGAAGCGGCAGATTGCATCCTGTGACCAGGGACAACTTTTTTTATATCACTTTGCCATGTTGGGGCTCTGTAGCACCAGCGTAATGTACTGCTGTGGTATGAAGCTTCAGAATAAGCGTCTTTTATAACGAGTATAACCCGCTACACGTCCATATAACCATTTCTTCTGGTATTTTGCAGAGGTCCTGTTCTACAGCTGGTTGGAAGGTAAGTCCTCGGCATTTTTGCAGCAGTTTATTAAGCTGATTGATTTAAATGGGGGGGGGGGGGGGTCTCACAATTTAACACTTGTAATTCTAAAAAGTTGACCTTAAAGGGACTCTGTCACCAGTTTCTAACCCCCCCTTTTAAAACTATTGTTCTCTCCATGGTGCCCTTGTCATTACAAAGCTGTTAAGATAAATCCGCCGTCTAGTTTTGATAAAAATCGCTTTTATCTAACCTGTCAATCTTCTGGATAAGGTGCCCAGGGCGTTTCTGAAGGTCTGAATCTGCCGCTTTCCGCCGCCGCCGTTGGTGCCCAGCTCCTCCCATGATCCTTTCAGCGCCACCTGGATGTAATGAAATCCGCCTCCGGCTCTCCTCAGTGCCCCCTCCTCCTTTTCAAAGATCCCGCGCGTGCGCACAGGCCTGTGCCTGATGCGCCCGTGCGGACTTTTAGATTCTGCCTCGTTGAGCGAAGTGCGCATGCGCGCGAACGCCCTGGGCACCTTATCCAGAAGATTGACAGGTTAGATAAAAGCGATTTTTATCAAAACTAGACGGCGGATTTATCTTAACAGCTTTGTAATGACAAGGGCACCATGGAGAGAACAATAGTTTTAAAAGGGGGGGTTAGAAACTGGTGACAGAGTCCCTTTAAAGGGTTGTTCCCATCTCAGACGTTGATGGAATATCGTTAGGATATGCCACCAATGTCTGATAAGTGTGGGACCCGCACCTATCTCTAGAATGGGCGCAAGCGTGGCGACCCTCCATTCACTTCTATGGGAGCGGTGAAAATAGTCGCTTTCCGGAACTCCCATAGAGGTGAATGGAGAGGCAGCTACGCATGCGCTGTGCACTTTCCTTCACTTTGGAGGTGTGGAACCTGCATATATCTGACACTGGTGGCATATCCTAGCAACATGCCACCAATTTGTGGACTAGCTGTCCTCTCTCCTGACATGCCGGTATTGTACTTACTTGAATTCCTCATGTAATAACAACTCTGGCGCATCTAATCCTTATGACTCTGTGCCGTTCATCTATTATTCATACTAGAAGGTTATGAATGAATTGCCAGCAGTCTGCCATAAAGTTCCAGATGGGTGTTACCCGTGGGAGGGGTGTCCCTGCACAATCTGATATTATATTATTTAATCAGTGCTGCCAGTGGAAAGTCATTCATAAAATTCTAGTGTGAATAATAGAGGAGTGGCACAATATAGTCAGCTTAAGAATAGATGCTCCAGAATCGTTACAACATGGGGGTTGTAAGTATTATTAAAACAGACCTAGCAAGAGATTTACTTTAATAATTGGTTACACAGTCATTGGGTAAAAGACCTATGTATATAGCAGCGGCCATATCTGGTACTGACAGTTCTGTTTCCTTCACTTGAATCAGTAGAGCAGTTTGGCGAGAGAGAAAAGAGAGGGGAGAGGCGCTCATAGGGTGGTGGGTAGCGGTTGTGGTGTTCTGCGTAATGGTCGAAGTGTGCTCACCTTTTGGTGTTGTGCTGGTTGGAGCTCAACGTCTGTGAAGGTAGGTACACGTGGAGAAATAGGGGGGCGTTGGTTATTTTGGAAAGGTCGGTGCTGCCAATACCCGTTCGGTCCCTTAGGTGGAGTTGCCAGGGACTCCTAGGGACTGAAGGAAGAAGTTGCTGGTTTGTGTGCGATTGCACACAGTAGGGTATTTGTTTGGCGCACAAAAGGACGACCTCAGACAGTGGACTTTGGTGAAATAGCTGTTTTTATTGTTCAGTAGACAACGCGTTTCGGAGTTTATAACTCCTTTATCAAGTCTTAATCGGGCGTCGTCAGCAGAGAGACAGGCCAGATGGCTGGAGCGTCTGGTTTGTGCTGGGAACGCCGCTGGTTTGTGCTGGGAATCAGTAGAGGACACAAGTGCGCAGACATGGACGTGCTGACTAGCGGGGCTACTGAGGAATGTTCCCCCACTAATCAAACCAGGGGCGGACATAGACCATAGAGGGCTCCTTATTGTGTAACAGCTAACTTATCAAGTGAGGGGCTCCTTACTGTGACGCTCGATCCATCCATCCGATTTTGAGCTTGGGGAACCTTGGTGACATTTTTATTGGGGTGTGGGCTCTCCTTGCCTAAAGGGCCCCCGTGCACATTCACCAAAGAAATGTCTGCCCCTGAATCATACATGCAAGTGTCTTTCCAGAACATAAATTCCATTTAATTTTATAATATGGATTCAAGGAGGAGTTGACTTGTTTTTGTCTTTTTGGTGTAGGTTTTATTACGTCTTAATTATATTTCTTTTTTCATACATTATTATTACTTTGGTCTCCTTTTCAGGCCTGTGTGTGGAGAAGAGGGCTTTCTACAGACTCATCTCAGGACTTCATGCCAGCATCAATATTCATCTCAGTGCAAGATATCTGCTGCAAGGTAAAGACGAGGAAGCTTTAGGCCTCTTTCGCACGAACTATACGGATTGTGTCAGTAGTTCAGTGAAACTTGTACCATTTCGCAAGCAAGTTAATTCAGTTTTGTCTGCAATTGCGTTCAGTGATTGAGTTTTAGACGCCGGTCTTGGTCTATGTCCACTGTCGATTGATGTGCCTAAGTTATGTAGAGGCACCGGCCCCTACATCACTTAGTCGCTGGCCGTGCGACTTGCTTAAATTTAAGTCCGCTCCCTTGCTGGTGTAGATTTGTCATTTTCTACGCCAAAAAACGGCATAGAAAACGATAAATGAGACGGGCCAGCCATGTGATGGGAAGAGCAGCTCCATGAGGCAGGTGGTGGATTACAGACTACCGTAGACTCCATTAAACAGTGCTGCTCGGCTGGAGTCGCTGATCATAGCGGTATACTGATGGAGCAGAGCTCAGTGTCACGGATGACGTTAGCGCAGCAGTAACCACTCTGCATCTAATATGTTCTTTTTCCATAGACACGTGGATGAATAAAATCTGGGGCCACAATATCACAGAATTCCAGACCCGCTTTGATGCCGTTCACACCCAGAACGAAGGCCCGAGGCGACTGAAGAACTTGTACTTTATTTATCTCATTGAGCTTCGAGCCATTTCCAAGGTGCTGCCCTTCTTCGAGCGCCAGTCTTATCTGCTGTACACAGGAAACAAAACGCTAGACCTGCAAACCAAGGAACTCCTGCTCGACATTCTCCGCGAAGCCAAGTAAGGCCCATGAACTTGCTCTAAGTTTTCTGCTGCAGAGATCTGTGTGCCCTGCGGGTGCATTTTACATTCCTCTGTCCTTAGAACCTCACAAAATACCTGTAAGCCGCTACCACACACACAGCTTCAAAAATTGCCTGACTTGGTCAGATTTTTTTTATTTATTATTTTTTGGGGGGGGGGTGGCTATTTGAGTTTTTTTTGCACATTTTACCACCTACAAAGTGTGTTTTGGTTTTTTTATGGCGTTTTTGTATTTATTTGTTTTGTAATAGGAAAACGTGTGCCAGTGTGTAATGTTAGTTGCTCTATAGAGCAGTTTAGGAAAAATTCATCTGGGACCCCACCCCTGCTTTCTTTATTATTACATCTCCACTTCTATGGGCCGCCCTATTAATTCCCCCCTTTTACGCAGTTGCACTTTCCCCAGGGGGCACCTCGCTCCTCCTGCGCATCAGCTGACCAACGATGGAGCTGTGCCTCTCACCGGATTGGCTGGACGAGCGGAGGCACACCTGCGGGGCGTTTGCCCTTTAAATCTCAGCACATTGGCGGCCGCTTCCCGGCTATCACAGTGCCGTGGCTTACATCAGAGCCACACCAGCACGCCGACTCTCAAACTAGAGAAGTGCGGCTTAGGCAGGCTTTAGTTTTTGGTGCTATATGCATTATTGGCTCCTGAGGAAGTGCACAGAAACGCGTCGAGCCCCTATGATGCACACTCTGGCCAGTCTGTGCTGATGTTTGGCTGTATATGAGCCATATCAGCTGTCCATCTGAGTGAGGCACCATTGCAATTGCCCTCAGTGGGTGGCAGAGTGCACGGCCATCTTCTGGGTGATGGGTGTATATCCAGCAGCTACACTGTTGCGCTCATTGAGCACTGCGCTGGGTACTCTGTCTCTGTCCAGAGGTTCAACCCTATTGAACATTTGGGACATAGTGGTATAGCATACTTTAAATACCACGCGTTGCCCAATGTGATTTATATATTATCTGAGTCCTAACCTCCTGGTATTGAGGTCCTTTTCCTTACAAACTTTAAGTATTTCTTTGGCTTTTAAACAAGTTACATGTGTGTACAAAAATGTCATTAGGTCCTGGTGGGAGTTTCAGTCACTAGATACATGCATCAAGAATAAGATCGTCCCACGGGTCTGCGTAATCCTATTATGCCAGCGGCTCGTCTCGGGTCCACAAAAGGTTAATGAAACTCCTTTTTAAAAGGAGGAAAAAAAACATGTCGGCTGTTGAAAGTGACCTGAATGAGGCTGTTGAACTAACAAAAAAGTTCAGTACCCATTCAGATTTCAGCAAAAAGGAATCTCTCCTTCAGGCATCAATAGAGAAGTGCATCGCACAATTGAAAGAAAAGAAGCACGGTTCAGTAGGGATAGTAAGGACTTTAAAGACTGCAGGATTTTTTACTATAGTGTAAAACACTCTGACGCACTCGCACTAGACACTGGAGCATCTCCGTCAGAGTGAGACTGAGCCTGAATCATCAAGGAAAGGACCGAGTTCCCAGGCATACAGGAGACCATACGGTGGTGGGGGTAGGAGAGGACGTGGGGGTAGAAGTGGAAGGGGGGGTTTTAGACAGTAACCCCCCAGTAACCCAATACATGCTCAGGAACAAGAACTAAGTTCTGTTAATAAACAAGCATTGTCACCCCGTTGTCCTACCTTCAAATAATAAATCTGTCACCCCCGTAGCCTGACGGATATCGAGATGCAGGTTTTATTTAAGGGTCTCTCATTCGTCCCCATCCGGAGATTTCATGTTTTCGGGTGGGTGAAAGACCTGCACCTTTTCGCACGTAAACCCAAATGGCGAAAATTCTTTACCCGTGATCGCCGTAAATGCGAAGAACTGGGGATCGATGAAAACTATCTCCCTGATGTGCAGCTCCTGGCGGACCTCAATACGGAGGACAATAAGAACCAGATGAGGGTCCTTTCACAAATTGACGTCTCCAGTCTAAAAAAAATTAACATTTACCCCCCCCCCCTTAGTGACAGTACCCCCAACCGATACCTTTGTGTTGATAGTCGCCAACAAACTCCACTTCTTGGAGACACAGGCGTGTGTGTTGGACAACCTTAGGGAGGCTCTCGGAGGGCTCCAGCTGGATAGTGAGGTTATCGTCAAACCCAATGGGAACATTGTCATTTTAGGGCACGGTCAATATCAAAATGTGTGCCAGAAAATTCCAAGTGACAAACGGACCTACAGACAACTAACGTCTGACCCCACACCAAGTTTTAGGAAGGAACTGTCATCCATCCTACTAAGAGCCCTGGAGACCAAACTTATTAATAAAACAGAATATGCATCTCTCCTCCCAGGGCATCCTGTCATGGCTGTTTTTTATGGCCTACCCAAAGTCCACAAAGGTTGTGACCCTTTAAAAGGCAGGCCAATTGTGTCCGGTATGGGCAGTCTTACTGCCAACATCAGCATGTATATGGACATTATTCCTAGGCCGTTTGTGAGGGACACTATGGATGTGTTGGGCCGCCATAACTATATCCACTGAAAAAGGCACACAGTTGGCTAGCCTGGATGTGGAGGCCCTTTACAGTGCTATTCCTCATTCTCTTGGCTGTAGAGCGGTGCTCCCTTTCCTGCAACAGAGGGGGGAGCATTGTGGACGACGTAACCCATTTGTGATGTTGTGCGTCAAAATAAAATCCAGTAACTCCATGTTTCTATTTGACGGCCAGATCTTCCACCAGCTCAGGGGAGTCTCGATGGGCAGACCCTGTGCCCCAACCTTTGCAAATCTTTACCTAGGCTGGTGCGAGATAGAGATTGTGTTCTGCAATGACCTGGAACTATTTACACAATCTATCCCTCTATGGATTACAGCGATGTGCTGGTTCTGTGGATGGGAAGTAAGATACAGTTCCAGGAGTTCGAACAACAACTGTTTAGGGCTGTTTCACGTCTGAATTCGGTGAGAATCAAATCTCCTTCCTTGAGCACTTCTGGACAGATTATTAGGAACCTATTTAGGAAGCCCACCGCCACCAATAACCTCCTGAAATGGGAGAGTGGACACCCAGCGGCCCTCAAAAGGGGAATCCCAAAAGGACCGTACTTGAGGGTCAGAAGAAACTGCTCCCAATTAGCTGATTTTCAGATCTGCTGCAAAAGAACTACAACAGAGACTTGTGCATGGTGGTTGCCCACACAAGGTGCTTAAGCAGGCGTATCAACCTTCCCTGAGCACCAACAGGGGCCAGTTACTCTCTCCTAAAAATGGAGAACGTGGACGAGGTTGCAAGAATCAATGGGACCTATGACTGGGCTCATAAGGAAGTACGTCAGGTCCTGGCTGACAACTGGGACATCTTGAGATCAGACCGACATTGGCAGCCGTATTACTTCGGAACCGGGAATTTCATATCGCCGTAGCCAAAATATACGGAATCTCCTGGTCCATAGTTTTTAATCGGAGTCCCAAACCTCAATCCTGGCTACGGAACACCCTGACTGGCACCTTTCCGTGTGGGACATGCAAGTTCTGTAAATGTATCAACAAAACCCAAGTCCTTCACTGGCAGTATGCCTAACAAAACTTACTACACCAAATCCTTCAACTGTAAATCAGCCGGGGTGATCTACCTACGGACATGTATTTGCAGCATCTGTATATGCCCACATGTATATAATCATTTATTCCACTGTGGGGCACTTTTCTGTGCCATTAAGTGGTTAACTGATGGGGGAGCGTGCCTGCCCCTATTCTGTATAGATCTACAGGTTGTCCGTTATTGGAGAGTCACTGATTAGCTCCATTTTGTATGCTGACGATTATGTGCCATCGTGTCGGTGTCCTCGCATACTACCTCTTAGTATAGATGAGGTATTTTGTTCTGTTTTTACTTCCTGGCTTCATCTGGGGCCACCCCTGCTTTCTTTATTACATTTCCGCTGTATTTATTCCCCCATGTACCTTTTTAGCGCAGTTGCATTTTTCCCGGGGGGCACCTCGCTCATCAGCTGACCAGCGACGATAGAGCTGTGCCTCTGGCTGGATGAGCGGAGGCGCGCCTGCAGGGCGGGGTGTTTGCCCTTTAAATCGCGGCACATTCGGGGCTATCACAGTGCTGTGGCTTACATCAGAGCCACACCAGCACGCCGACTCTCAAACTAGAGAAGTGCGGCTTAGGCAGACTTTAGTTTTTGGTGCTATATGCATTATTGGCTCCTGAGGAAGTGCACAGAAACGCGTCGAGCCCCTATGACACTCTGGCCAGTCTGTGCTGATGTTTGGCTGTATATGAGCCATATCAGCTGTCCATCTGAGTGAGGCACCATTGCAATTATCCTCAGTGGGTGCACGGCCATCTTCTGGGTGACGGGTGTACATCCAGTGGCTACACTGTTGCGCTCATTGAGCACTGCGCTGGGTACTCTGCCTCTGTCCAGAGGTTCGACCCTATTGAACATGTGGGACATAGTGGTATAGCATACTTTAAATACCACGTGTTGCCCAATGTGATTTATATATTATCTGGGTCCTAACCTCCTGGTATTGAGGTCCAACCACATAACTCTGCTCACCCATTGGGCATTTACGATACTGGGGCATAATACGCTCAATATACCACAAATTGCTCAATGTGTTTCACAACGCCTGGTGGTGTACCTCTGGAATTAATACATCACCGGGTTCATCTGAACGACATGCGTTCAATTGGTTTTGAGCACCTAACCAGTGCCACACATATGGTTCATAGTGAACCATATGAACTGGTTATCTGACCCTAAGTCGGCCCATCATTTTCTATGGTTTTAGGTTCTTAATATAGATCATTATTAATCTTTTATTTTTAATTTTTTGAGTTTTAGCGTCCTAAATTTGCCGTACTTACGAATTGCATGGATGTTTACCTTTTCACCACTTTATTCGTTTTTCTCACTTTCTTTAAAATACATTGGTACAAAAAAGGGTGAACAGAGCCTTAGATGACAGGTTAGGCTACTTTCACACTTGCGGCAGGACGGAATCCGACAGGCTGTTCACCCTGTTGGATCTGTCCTTTCGCGGTGAGAGGCCGCCGGACTAAAGTCGGATATGCTGGACTTTTAGTCCGGCGGCCTCTCGCCGTACTGCGCCAGAGCTCCGCCCCCCCCCTCCCATTATAATCAATGGGGACGGAGCGGCGGCACGACGAAATAGCGGAATGACTGATCTGACAGGGTGAACAGCCTGTCGGATCCGTCCTGCCGCAAGTGTAAAAGTAGCCTTATTGGATTGATTTTTTTTTATTTTGTTTTTTAATTTATTTTTTAAAGCTCCAACCTATTCCATAGCGATGTATATGTTAATGCTGCTTATTCATTTATTGTAGGGATTTTCCTCTGCACTTCGATGAAAACTCCCTTTTTGCTGGGGATAAAAAACAAGCCGACAGATTGAAGGTAAACCAAATGGAAAAGCTTTTCCTCCACAATCTAGGAAATGGGTGGAAATTCAAGTTGTGCTCCTGTGTCTTTTCTTATGACATTCTACAAATACAGAACTAATGTATTAAAGGGGGTTATCTCCTCTGAGACAATGGGGGCATATCGATTTGTCTGATGGGTCTGGTCCCACCTATCTCAAAAACGGAGCTGGCCAAAGTAGTGGAGGACTCCGGTCCGGCCACCACCAAGCGCTCCCCCCCTTATAGAAGTGAATAGGAGTCCACCGCGCATGACCGGCCACCGCTCCCATTTCAGAAGCCCCATAAAAATGAATGGAGGTCACTTTCGGGGCTCTGTTTAGGAGATAGGTGCAGGTCCGCTGGGACCCACACCTATCAGACAATAAGGGCATATCCTAGCGATATTCCCCCATTGTCTCAGATGAGAGAACCCTTTTAATCTGGCCTGTTATTCACAGCCACTAACCCCCTCCCTCTCTCCTACTCCTTTGTCTCTGTCTTCACTGGGTTTCAGTCTTTACTGTAGTCCTTGCGTTCTATTCATGACCCTGGTGTCTCATCTGGATGACATGAGACTATTAGTTCAGTAGTCGGTGATCGGTGGATGATGGACTACACCCCAGACTGGTCTGTTTACGTGTGACAGCAGAGTAACGCCCCTATTAAGCCAATTATCAAGGGCGAGCTTTCATAGGAACACTTGTTCCAGATAATCGACTGCGAGGCAATCAGCTGATGAACAAGCGATCGCTCGCTTATCCACTGATGGGCATGGCTGTAAGATGCCCGATTGTCAGCATCGCCTCTCCCTGTGTAATGGGGATGTGCTGCAGATTATATACAGAAGAGAATGAAGGAGCCGCAATCTGTCCTCCCGCATTCGGGAGCCTGTGTAATCAGGGCAGTGAGTGCTGATGGAAGTTTTATCATCCATTGGCGATCACACAAAACAAAACTAACTCTGCCCAATCCCGCCACAAGCCGTGTGAGGGGCCTATGGCTCCAAAACGTGGGGAGACCAGCGCCCTGCTTTGTGCTTGATGCCTGCATGTAATGCTGTCTTCTCCCTTCTTACAGGAGGAATTCCGGCAGCACTTCCGTAACATCTCTAGGATAATGGACTGCGTCGGCTGCTTTAAGTGTCGGCTTTGGGGGAAGCTGCAGGTGGGTGATGCGACTATGATTGGGGAGGTGAAGGGAAAATTAGAGCCTCCTCCGGAGATGATTCATGATGTCTGAAGCCGGTGGTTATCTGGATCTTAAAATATCTGCTAGGATGTTACCTGGCGGGATCAGGTGACTACTGCAGCTCTCCATCCCGGAGATCCTGCAGATACCTCCTGTCCTATAGATGGGCGACCATACGGTCTCCTCCACCCGCAGCGTCCAGTGCTTTCTTCCATAGGAAAGGAGCGTTCTGTATGTCAGCAGGAAGTGGTTACCATATTTAAATAAACCAATCGGATTTATCTTTTGGTGGTAAAGGGGGTGGAATATATATATATATATATATATATATATATATATATATATATATATATATATATATATATATATATATATATTATATTCACATGACTATGACAATTGTAGATTCACACTGAAGGCATCAAAACTATGAATTAACACATGTGGAATTATATACATAACAAACAAGTGTGAAACAACTGAAAATATGTCATACTCTAGGTTCTTCAAAGTAGCCACCTTTTGCTTTGATTACTGCTTTGCACACTCTTGGCATTCTATTGATGAGCTTCAAGAGGTAGTCACCTGAAATGGTTTTCACTTCACAGGTGTGCCCTGTCAGGTTTAATAAGTGGGTTTTCTTGCCTTATAAATGGGGTTGGGACCATCAGTTGCGTTGTGGAGAAGTCAGGTGGATACACAGCTGATAGTCCTACTGAATAGACTGTTAGAATTTGTATTATGGCAAGAAAAAAGCAGCTAAGTAACGAAAAACGAGTGGCCATCATTACTTTGTGAAATGAAGGTCAGTCAGTCAGCCGAAAAATTGGGAAAACTTTGAAAGTAAGGGCTATTTGACCATGAAGGAGAGTGATGGGGTGCTGCGCCAGATGACCTGGCCTCCACAGTCACCGGACCTGAACCCAATCGAGATGGTTTGGGGTGAGCTGGACCGCAGAGTGAAGGCAAAAGGGCCAACAAGTGCTAAGCATCTCTGGGAACTCCTTCAAGACTGTTGGAAGACCATTTCAGGTGACTACCTCTTGAAGCTCATCAAGAGAATGCCAAGAGTGTGCAAAGCAGTAATCAAAGCAAAAGGTGGCTACTTTGAAGAACCTAGAATATGACACATTTTCAGTTGTTTCACACTTTTTTGTTATGTATATAATTCCACATGTGATAATTCATAGTTTTGATGCCTTCAGTGTGAATCTACAATTGTCATAGTCATGAAAATAAAGAAAACGCTTTGAATGAGAAGGTGTGTCCAAACTTTTGGTCTGTGCTGTATATATTTGTATTGTATTTATATTTTTTTGATTTTCATTCTCCACCCTACAGACTGAGGGGTTGGGCACAGCGCTGAAAATCCTTTTCTCAGAAAAGCAAATCCAGAGAATGCCGGAGATCGGCCCTTCGTACGGATTCCACTTAAAGCGTCAGGAAATTGTGGCTCTTCTCAATGCTTTCGGAAGGTCGGTGTGCTCTTTTCTTATGGGGGAGGGGTTTATTTATATATTTATTTATTAATGTCAACTTTTCAATATACTTGCTATGAATGTGAGGGGAAATATTTGCGTTGAAGTTCTTCTGACACAGATGGGGCATTACTATTGTGAGGGGGCACAATGTGGATATTAGGGGGCACATATCTGCATATAACTACTGTGAAGGTTGTACAATGAGGGCAATACTACTGTGAGGGGGCACAATTTTTTTTTTTTTTTTTTTTGTATTTGGGTCTTCTCTCTGCCCCCTTCCCCCAAACACCTGAGGCACACCACTGCATCTTGGGCTTCTTCCTACTGAGTTTCTCTTGACTACTGCTTGTGAGCAGACCGGTTAGGCAAGAGGAGCTAACACATTTTGGCTTAGTGTCCGCCTCCTTGTGGCAGCGGCTATACCCACGATCCTATGTCCCTCAATAACCTCAGTGACAGATGTTACAATTGACCAGCCCTATATTTATCTAACTTTTAACCCTGGGATCTTTTGATCCCTTGTCCCATTCACCCTAATTGAGATGCTATTGGGGTGAATGGGATTTTGACACTCTCCCTGCTGAGCTTTGCCTTATGCACAACTTAACAGGGATCTTATGACAGTCTGGGAAGCTTCAGAAGCATTCAGGCTGCCATGGTAACCAATCGGAGCCACGTTACTGCGGGGGCTCAGATCAGAAGGCAGAGGGAGCCGCATCCTTCTGCTTAACTCCACAGATGCCATGATCTGTGTTGAACGCAACTTCTGAGGGGTTAAATGGCAGGGTTCGCTACGATTGCAGTTTCCCCGTCATTGAAGCAGAGTGCCTCCTGTATTATAATAAAGTTGACACCCCCCCCCGCTTCTTCGTGCCGAAGATTTATTCCTCCTGAAACTTCACGCCAGTGCATGCATGGGTGCTGTTTTAAAAAAAAAAATTATATGGCGATTGTGCAAAAAAAAAATCAGTCGCCAGAATCAAAACGGGTGAATTAATCAAATTCATTCAACTAATCACCCAGCTCTAGTCCTATGCAACGTGATGCATTGTGATGCTTCCAGATACTGTGCCAAATGACAAACTTGTCTCTGCTACATCTGTGTTCTAATACATTTTTTTTTGTCTCCTTTTGCAGAATTTCTACAAGTATAAAAGAATTGGAAAACTTCAAAAGACTTCTGCAGAACGTGTGATGAGAAGGAAGGGGAATCTGGGAGGACAGACGTTTGCACTATCGAGGCCCCGACATGTTTGACAATAACTCTTGGTCAAAGTCTGAGAATCTTACATTCTCACTGTGAAAACTGGTCCTTGAAGGACCTTCCTGTGTATATTGTAAAAAAAAAAAACGCTTCCGATTTTCTATTTAGTGTGACTTTTAGCTGCACTTCCACTGAATCTCCTGATAAAGCGCTGATTGCCTTTTTCACGTTAGGATAGGTTTTTCTATCCTAAAAAGTTGCGCCCAATATACCTCATCCCTTTCTGTCCACTATCCAGTCTTTAAAGGAGTTGTCCGAGCTATGTAAAAACTAGGGCAACCCCTGTAAATGGCCTAAAATGACAAATGATCGGATACTCGCCTGTTTCTTCGAGCGCTGTGCGCCGGTCCTCCCGCTTCTGATGTCATCCCCTTGGCTGCAGCAGTGACGTTCCGTGCACAAGTCACCACTGCAGACAATTGCTGGATCCAGCCGTGCATGGACTGAGGCCAGTGATTGGCTGCAGCAGTGACATTCCGTGCACAAGTCACCACTGCAGACAATTGCTGGATCCAGTCGTGCATGGGCTGAGGCCAGTGATTGGCTGCAGCAGTGACATTCCGTGCACAAGTCACCACTGCAGACAATTGCTGGATCCAGCCGTGCATGGGCTGAGGCCAGTGATTGGCTGCAGCAGTGACTTGTGCACTGAATGTCGCTGCTGCAGCCAAGAGGATGACATTCGCAGCGGTGAGGACCACAGCACAAAGAGATGCAGAGGAGGAAACAGACGAGTATCCATTCTTTTATTTTAGGCAGTTTGGGTTACCTTAGTCTTTATATAATCCGGACTAATCCTTTGTCTTGTCTGCACCCTATATATCCTGTAGTTTCCAACCCTGATATTATTGATCGTACATTAACCAACATTGGTTACAAATGCTACTGCTTAGGTATAAAATTAACCCCAGAGCGCTGGCCTATAGCAAACGACATGGTTCGTGCAGCCTACTGGTATGACGCAGAGCAGCCCTATTGAATGTTTGGTTTTTTGCTTTGTTACAAAGACATAACTTGATTTTTTATTTTCTGTACATTTGTTCTCCCTGTGGAGGTTTTGGGGAGAGATTGAAGGTGTTGTACATACTACTGGTACTCAGGGACCACTAACCGTTCACATTCTTATTGTACTCCAGTTTCTGTGCAGTTAAAACAAAAAAAAAAATTGCATGATTTTTGCAATGTTTTACTTGGAATTAGATCGGTGTGTGGTAATGCCTCCATCTAGTGGTAAACCTGTGATACTGCATTCCTGCTGTTCTCGCGTGCAGTGCCATGGATTCACCACCAGATGGCAGGGGCACTTCAGAACAAAGTTCACAAATGCTTAATTACCTATTAGTGTCTGCATGTAACTTTCTTTTTCCTTTTTTTATTTTTAACTTTTTTTTTTCTTGTCCATTCCAATGTCCTCCTTCAGAGCTGTGTCTTAAGATCTCTGAACGTAGTATTTGTAGTTCGTGCCATTTGATTGCTGTCGGACTTGAATTTTTTGCAGCTAATACAGAATGCCTCTTAAGAATGAGAACAGGGAAGCTTTGTCTAACATACAAAGCAGATCACATGCAGTCATTTTGTACTCTTTTCACTATAGATGTAGCAGAGCCGAGTTTGCCCTGATTTGCATAGGGCTGCAGCTAAACTGTTGCATTCTCTAGAGACCTTCAGGGCCGTGAACCTAAAAAGCAGCCCCCAGAGACCTTTTCAACCCTGCTACATTTTGTAGATTTCAGAGCTGATTCTATATAGGAAGCTTGTGTCCCACTTTCAAGCAGCTGTCATTCCCATAGCTTCAGGCTGAGATCATCATATTTGACCACCATGCTTTATACCGCGGGTGGAATTTATTAAAGGATCCACGTCAGTTTTCTGCCACAGAAAAATTCCAAAAATGTGTGACTTCTCCCATTTTGTGCAATGCTTACTACTTTACCTGGGCCACCAGATTGACATTTGCTAGTTTTATGATGCAAGCTGCTTTCTATCCTGCGTAGATTTCAGATTCTGGTGCATGGGCCTGCTGAGGTGCACCAAAATGATTTAGCGGCGTGCATCTTTTGATAAATTCCTCCTTTGTAATTCATAACTGTATGATCCCAAACCAGCCTTTTTCCCTATACCAGTGGTCTCCAGCTGTTTTAAAACTACAACTCCCAGCAGTTAACTATTGATTTAGATCTGAGTGGAGTAGAGCATTAATGAGCAGTTTCCTTTAAAGGGTCCTTACCTTGACACATTGCATGGCTTCCTAAAAACATGGATTTTAGACTAGGCATCCTCAAACTGCGGCCCTCCAGCTGTTGCAAAACTACAACTCCCAGCATGCCTGAACAGCCTACGGGTATCTGCCTACAGCAGGGCATTGTGGGAGTTGTAGTTTTACAACAGCTGGAGGGCCGCAGTTTGAGGATGCCCGTTTTAGACCCTCATACCGGAACAGTTCCCTTCTTGAACGCGGTCTCATGCCCTCAGAATATTATAAGAACCCACGGCCGAAGGACTGTCTATTCTAATTATACAGCCATATACGACAGTCCAGGCTCCATGATGCCTCAGCGTGGCGCAGAGCATCTGCTATCCCAGGTACCGCAACCACCTCATGTCACCGCGTTCTGTCTCTAGATTGCAAGCTCCTGTAATCAGAACAGTCGGCACCATTTTGTACTTGTATGTTATGTTTGTGTATTTATTAACCCCTTCCTCTCCAGCTGTACAGAACTTTTTGCGATGTTGGCACATTGTAATAAATTTTATGTCTGTAACATTAAGTCTTGTCGTCTTCCATTGCACGGTGTATGACTCTCAGTCACGTGCTGACAACCACAGCTCCAAGATGAGTTGTCACCTTCTATTTCCCTCTATGGCTGCAAGGAGGACTGGGAGGCCTAGGGTTTTGGTGTCCTGCTGTTAAAGGGGGACTCTCCCCTCATCTGCTTCACCACAGGGTGGAGGGGGAATGAGCCAGCGCTCTGAATCCAGATTTGGGTTACTAGGGATATATCGCATAACAACCAGTCTTTTCAATGTGGTTGTCGGGTAGAAAAGCCTTAGCAACCAGTCTGAATACTTGGGTTAGTTTTCTACAAACATTTCTTAAAGGCTATGTCCATTTTCATAACCAATGAAGCAACATTGTGATCTACTTTAAATAACTTTGCACGCTCACCTCCCATCATGGCTGCACCTGTCCCCAGCGGGCCACTGACCTCAGCATTAGGCCTCATGCACACATTTATTCCGTGAATTGGGGATCACAATTTGCGGCCCCCAAGGCATGTGTGGCCGCTGCAGACAGATCGACTCATTCAACTTGAATGGGTCTGTGATCCATCCGCACAGCAAAAAAAAAAAAATTTTTTTTTTGTGGTGCAAAGGAACAGGCAGAAACCCCCCAGAATCTGTAATCCCTCTGTCCCGCACCTTCCAGATTGCAGGCCTGCATCCGTGATGCGGTGCACAAATGGCGTCGCCTGTATATTTCAAAGCTACACTATGGGCACGGCCGTGTGCATGAGGCCTTAATATGTACAGAGCAGCTTTTTTGTGGTTTCCCTCTGCTCACTTTTTTGGGAGGATTTGACCATCTTGTTACAATATTAAGTTATGCTTACCTGTTCAAACACTCATTGCTCCAGGCATAAGGCCATGTTCTTAGCTGCAGCAGTGACGGGCCGGATATTGCTCCTGACTAGTGTTGAGCGAACTTGTCCAAAGTTCGGGTTATCAAAGAATCCTGTTATGGATTCCAAATTCCGTTATGATCAGGGGTAGCGGAATCCATAACTGGATTCTTCGATAACCCGAACTTTGGACTCTGAACTTAAACCACAAGTTCGCTCAACGCTACTTCTGACCACTGGAACCAATCACTGGCCTCAGCAGTATAAGCCAAGCCCAAAAGGCAGTAGCAGTGACAGGGGGCACATCATATATAGGACGGCAGCAGTGGTGCTTGAACGGAGGGGTGTTTTTGTTTTTCTTTACTCAAGCCCATTAAAAAAAAATCTATATAAATCAGCAATTTGGCTTATTTCTTCTCCAATCACATGTAAAGCAGACTCGTTTTCTGTTATTGGAGAGCAGTGCATTGTAGGAGCTCGTGAGAGGTGCAGAACTGAGCTGTTGGGTCACATGTCTGACAGCAGGGTGCACCTGAGCTGTTGTCAAGGGCAACCAGCAGAATTTTTAAAAGCACAAATCAAAGTGCAGGTAGAACTTTGTCCTGTGACTGGTGCAGCATGATGCGTCCATCCTCCTCCAGTCCAGAAGGCAGATCCTCAATGGGCAGTATCTGAGCAGGGTAATGTCACTCAAAATATACACACGGGGGTGATTATAGTGCAGATCAGTTTATTTCAGGATGGTAGTGCTTCATTACAGGTTTAGTAAAATAACTGGACATTCATTGGCTGCTGAAAGTTAAAACAACAAGTCAAACACTGGTAAAAATCTGTTTCCATAGGTCTCGACCGATCGCCGTTTGTTGCTGGCACTCAAAGGGTTAAATGCTAGGAGAGCACCCGGGCTCATACCCCAAAAAAAATAATTAAAGCAGTCACCACAGCAGCCAATCAGATCACAGCTTTTATTTTATTTAATCACACACAAAGCTGATCTGATTGGCTGCCATTAGACTCCTCCCTGCTCCTGTGCCAATTGGAAAACAAGACCCAGTTTTCATATAGCAAAACTGCTTCCGCCTAGAAAACTGCCTTCAGGCTAAAACATTAAAGTCTAGCATTCATAATAGGACAAATCTCTAAACAATGGTCGAGGAAGAGAAAGACAGATCCAAAATATACACCTCCCTGAAATAACTCTGCTCTTAAAGTGCCTAAGAACGCACCGGGGGAAGAAGCCAATCCAAAGTCTTTGGCATAAATGAGAGCGTTTTCCAGTCTGAGCGGAATGCAACCGTGTCCATAATAAGCTCCGGTTTATGCTGCGTTATAATCAGGGCTGTGGAGTCAGTCGTTAGAAATGTACTAACCACAGCTTTAAAAAATTGTTAATGTGCAGTTGATTAACATTTAAACTAGTTTACAATTGTGTATATACAAATAAAGACCCTTATTTATCCATCACAGTGATGATAGACAATCAGTTCTCTCCTGTCCTTATACTACAATCACTGATATGTAGGGTGTTCGTGATTATAATCAGTTCTTGCCTCTCCTGTCCCTTATACTATAAACAGGGTATTCTAGTGGTGATAGACAATCAGTTCTCACCTGTCCTTATTCTACAATCAGTGATATGTAAGGTGTTCTAGTGATAATCAGTTCTTGCCTCTCCTGTCCCTTATACTATAAGCAATGATAACCAGGCTGTTCTGGAGGTGATAGATAATCAGTTCACCTTTCCTGTGTTCACTCCTGTCCCATAAAATCTATACCAGGGATCAGCTGCTGTGAAACTACAACTCCCAGCATGCAAACATGCTCAGCTGTTCTTACAAGCCCTATAAAAGTGAATGGAGCATTCTGGGAATTGTAGTTTCAGAACAGCTGGAGTGTCAGAGGTTGCTGATCCCCACTCTATACCTTTATGTTGCTCCAAGCTCCTTAGTTACAATGCCCGACACTGTGCTGCGCATGCGCAGGCATGAAGACCAGAAGAGGAAGTTCACAACTAGTCATGCCTGCAGTCACCGAAGACAGAATTAAACTGCGTTGTCTATGAATAAGTAACTGCAGCCTCTGCTATGGCAAGAGCCATACTTACACAAGTATGCAGGACCAGCGTAGGTGCGTCCATCATCCAGTCCGCAGCTTGTTTTATTTGTCCCCGGTGCGGTAATGATCATCTGCCTCGCTGCAGCCAGTAACGAACTTCACTGGTGATGTGTCTCTTGTGGACACCAATCATTGTCTGCAGTGGAGCAGATGATCATGTCCGTGCCAAAAGAGGGGAGAGGCGAGTGCGCAGGAGCAGAGCTGCAGGTAAGTGACTCTTTCTATAGCAGAGGCTGTGGACTCCTGTGAAAAAAAAGTTACTAATTCCCAGACAACCCCTTTAAGAGGAGAACTTAATACAGCGTTTTTTTATTCCCATTTAGACTTGCACAGAATTCTCTGCGTCTCCAGCACATACATATAGCGCTTCGCTGAGGACAAATCCATACATTTCTTACAATATGAAGCGTACAACAGTTTTCCAGTTATTAAGTGTATAGAGCATTGTGTATTTACTTACAGGAATTTAGATAATGTCAGGAATTCCAGAAATTGTGTTCCAATAAGTATGGTTTAGGTTCAAAGTAGAGATGAGCAAGTGTCGTATTTTGAAATCCATTCACACTTCGTTTGGTGGTTAAAAAAAAATGTGAATTGCATTATGGATTCCGTTACCACGGACCATAACGCAATTCTATAACAATGCCTTTAGAGGCATTCCATCATAATAGAAGTCCATGGGCTGCGAAACAGATCCGTCCCATTATGCAGCCCATAGACTTCTACTATGATGGAATACTTCTAAAGGAATTCTGTTATAGAATTGCGTTTTGATCCGTAGTAACAGAACCTATAACGCAATTCTGCTTTTACCACCCCAAAAAAGTGAACAAATTTCAGAACATAAGATTCACTCCTCTAGTTCTGAGTCACCGATTACTTACACAATAGTAAGAAAAAGGCCAATGTCACCGTTTTACTACAGGGAAATTATTACTAAATTACTGGCCATTTATAAAAGAGTTTGAGTCTGAACTTTGGCTTCTCAGCTCCACAGCCCTGGTTATAACTCCATTCACACTGCGACATGACCTAGTGCAACTAATCAAAAGCCGGCAAGGGGGGGGGGCCCCCTTTAATTAGAAGTGTATTATTAGTGCACATCAATGACAATATAAACTAACCAACAGTTACAACTAAAGTGACGCTCCGCCTTAGAAGAGCAAGAAAAATTTAATTTTATTTTTTAAATGAAATTTCCCCCCCCCCCACAACACCTTTTACATATTTCTGTTATAGGAAAACCAGCAGCACAGTCATGTGACAGGATAAACTGTCATGGAATCCGTTGACCCCCTATTAATGGGATCTGTCAGGTTTCAGTCATGGGTTAAACAGGGCAGCATGCTGTATGACTCTCCTAGCACAGTTTTGCCACATTAAGATCCGTTAAAAGCAGCTTGTTGACTGTTTCCATGTAGCAATAGAGTCAGACACTGAAGAGTAAAAAGGGACATAAAACTCACAGAAAAGGTGAAGATATTGCAAATACACAGAATTTTAAACACACGGATAAAAGCCATTTTTAGATGGCAGATGTTCCCGTGAGAATGGATAAGAAATTGAGATAAAAAAAAAAATAAAAATAAAAAATCAGTGCAAGTAATTCTGCAAGGTTAAGACAGGGTCAGCGAGTACAATGGAGACCCTGGTATTCTGAAAGGTCCTCCCGAATATTTACAGAAAGTTAAATGATATGACTGCTGCCAGGCGGCTTTACCCCCTCTCCAATGTCAGCACAGGATTGACAGTCTGGTTGCTAGGGATTCATTGTCCAACAACATCCATAGCAACCAGTCTGTCTCACCCTGGATGGGGCAGGTAGAGGTACTCTCTAAACAGCTAATGCTCCACCATCCATTATCGGTACTGCCGCCCTAGTGCATGGCCCTGGAGAAATCCAGCTCACCCGAGTGCAAATATTAAATTGTCACCATTTAGTAAGGACCTCCAGGCTGTACAGGACAAGAAAAACATGGCTGCTTTGTTAAAAAAAAAAAAAAAAAAAAAAAAATACAAAATAGCGCCACACCTGTCCATAGGTTGTGCGTGGTATTACTACTCGGCTCTGTTCACTTCTGTGGACAGGGCAGATGCTGGAAGAAAGCAGCAACATTTTTCTAATCCTGGACAACCCCTTTAACACCGTTCAGTGCCTGCACCACCGATGAGGAGCATGGGCTTCTTTAGCGCAGTCTGTCCCCGATGCACAGCAAGAACACCCAATATATAGACATGGAGGTACTTTATGCCTCATACCTCACAACCCAGTCCTTATAAAAAGGCCCTTTTCCATGACAACATTGGCATCAGCTGCAACATGCATAAATGGAGGAGACCTTTAAATATACTTAAACCCCCCCCCCCCCCGCTGACATAAAGGCGTTCGTTGTCCAGACTGCACAATGCACAATTTGTTCACTTGTTTGCAATGCAGAATTTGTAAGAATATTCAAGCAGCAAAAACCTTTACTAATTAGTTAAGAAACTGCAAATGGAAACCTGACAAAGAGAGGGAGGGGGGGGAATGTTAGGGCAAGGAGTGTAATTTCTAGTACTTGCTTATAACTAGCGCCATTCCCTACACAACCAGCAGAGGGAGCCATTCTATAGTAGGTTTGCAGATGTCAGGGTTTTCTGCTGCCTGTCGTATCCTTCGTACATAACAGGACACCATTGTCTAGAAATCCCTGTAAACAGTGCCGCCCCTGCATATGGGTTGTGTGTTGTATTGCAGCTCGGCCCCATTTATTTGAATGGTGAAGAGCTGCAATACCACATAAGACCTATGGCCAGGTGTGGCGCAGTTTTGGGAAGTAAGCAGCCCTATGTTTCCAATCCTGTGCAACCCCTCTAAAAGTATGGACTTTCAAATATCTGCAGTATTGGGTGGCTCCTGAGTCTGACCTTTAAGATTACAGCGCCCTCCTTTCCACTGGCTGTATGCCGGTACTGCAACCCCCACACAACACCTATGGGGGGGGGGGGGGGGGGGGGGGGTCACATATTGCACCTAATGGCTTTCATTTGCACCGGGCTAACATTTCACCTGCTGCTGTGGTTTGTTCCATCACATCTGCCACAGATTCAGTACAAAAAGAACTTAATACTGAAGTAGTCAAAGTAGTAAAAAGGACTTTACTTTTAGTACAGAAAAAAAAAATACACAAATAAATTAGGTTCTGAGAGCACGACTGTGGCCGTCACCTGCAGTAACCAGACGTTAGGATGCCACCACTCAGATTCCCTGACCCATGGGGCAAGACCGGTTTTCAGAGACAAATCTATTAACCCAGTAAATTGTTTCTGAAAGCGAAACAATGGCACGTTTTAAGTGACAGCCAGATGCGGCAGGCAAGTGCACGGAAATCACTGCTGCAGTAAATGCCATAGATGAGAGGTTACCAAAGTCACAAATGCATTTAAAAAGGGCATCTGTCAGCAGATTTGTACCCATGACACTGGCTGACCTGTTACACGAGTCAGGGGTATGAAAAATCCTGGGAAATATCTCCAAAGGGGTCCGGGAATAACTGCAGGGCACCAAAGGACGGACGAATATGGATGCGAGCGTAAAGGTGGTTGTATATGTAGGGTGTGCCACTACATGGGCAATTGTAATGTGACGAACAAAAGAATGGAAAATAACCCCAATATTGGCACCAATCCCATGATGAATACTACAATAAAGAATGATAAAATGCATAATAACTTTTTCACACCCACCTAAAAATCCATATATACACCTTAGTTAAAATAGTGTAGTAGACTATAGGCATAAAATCATAGTAAAAGGAAAAAAAAAAAAAAAATGGTGCGACCAAAGACTCGCTTCACCAGGGAGGTGTTTTGTGGGATAAAGCTCAAGACACTCACAAAACTAACCTGCCTCGCCTGGATCGCTCGTAGAATCTTCGGCAGAACGGCACTCGCTTTGTGACTGCTCCTGATAAAGGGGGATTAATGTAACCCCGAAACGCGTTGAGCCATACCTGTGCTACTATTAAAGGAATTTACAAGTAGTCCCCACTGTGGAGTGCCATTCTTCCTAAGATTCTACGAGCGATCCAGGCGAGAGGTTAGTTTTGTAGGCGTCTTGAGCTTTATCCCACAAAACACCTCCCTGGTGAAGAGAGTCTTTGGTTACGATTTTTTTTTCCCTTTTACTATGATTTTATGCCTATAGTCTATGACACCATTTTAACTATGGCATCTATGGATATTTAGGTGGGTGTGAAAAAAAAGTTAATTTATTATGCATTTTATCATTCTCCGTTTATTGTAGTATTCACAGCAATAATCATAGGATTGGCGCCAATATTGGGGTTATTTTCCATTCTTTTGTTAGTCACATTACAATGACCTGTTACATGTGCTCTTGGCAGCTGAAAGCATCTGTGTTGGTCCCATGTGCATATGTGTCTGCATGGCTGAGAAAAATTATGTTTTAATACATGCAAATGAGCCTCTAGGAGCAATGGGGGCGTTACCTTTACACTTAGAGGCTTAGCTCTCTGCACTTTGACAGGACCAGGAGTGACTATGTTTACACTGCCTGGTCCTATCAAAGTGCAGAGGGTGTGGCAGTTGCAGAGAGCAGAGCCTCTAGGTGTAATGGTAACGCCCCCGTTGCTCCTAGAGGCTCATTTGCATATAGCAAAACAATTATTCTCAGCAATTAGGGCACATATGAACATGGGACAAACAGACGCCTTCAGCTGCCAAGTGCACATGTAACAGGTCAGCTGGTGTCCTCAGTACAAATCTGCTGACAGATGGACTTTAACACATATGGATTTGCAGCAGATGCCTCATGTTGTGCCCAATAACCTCTGAATGTATCGTTATAGGGCTCGGATTTCCACTTTGCTCATACAGAGCTCCAAATCTCCTGCATGGATCTGCATGTAAAATATAACACTGCTGCACACAACGCCCACTAGAGGGAGCTCACTGCATCTATTATGAAGCTCAGTGGATTTATGCAGTAAGCTCCCCCTAGTGGTGGCTGCAGGAAGCAAGAATTTTACCATGTACCTCCCTCAATATGCCAGAGATTTGAGGATGGGGGGGAAGGGGGGGGGGGGGAGCATTACATCCACGTTGATGCGTCATGACGTTAGGCTAGTTGCTCCTCCATTTTATTTTGGTTTAAACTGAAGGGCGGCAACTTACTAGTGCAGAACCTAGAAGAGACACCATCAAGCCTTCTGGAGAATTTGCCTGCAATGATGATTGAAGGCATTTCAATCCTTTCGGTTTCCTGTGTCTGGAGATGGCAGGAATCAGTCTTTCCACATGAAACACTAATGTGCAAAAAAAAACAAAAAAAAACAAAAAACGCACGGTTACAGAATTCCTTAAGCGAGAGCTGCCGGCTGCCATTCCGCTCCTGAAGACCTCTCCAATACCTCAGCAAGTCTCAAGGACGTTTGCAACCAAGACCGGGTGTCAGTCTTGGGGAAAAAAATAAAAAATACGGAATGTGGAATTCACAAACGCGGCGTTAACGTAAACATAAGTTATCGGACGCGCCTTACTGTGTCACAGCAGCAGGCGGCTGCAGAAGGTGCACACGTCATTGTCCTGTCAGTAGGGTCACGCCAGCGTATTCGCTCCACATGTGAACAGGATAGGAGTCCCTGACGCCGGCTCGCTCAGTAGAGGTGGGGCCAGTGCACAGCTGCTGGTCGGACATATTGCTCCATACCATCCGGAGGATTTCGGGGTGGATGACAGACTGAAAAAAAAAAATATATATATAAATCATAAATCAAGCCAAAATACAGTGTGTCATTCCAGAAAATTCATCAAGGGGTCCTCTAAAGGGTAATGCTTAGATTTAAAAGTCTGGGTCAATGAGGCTTGTAGGGTCTCATCCACTTTGCTGTGGATATCCTGGCCACGATTTTGCAGAGTCTGTCGTGTGCTGCGGGAAAAGTTGTAGTTGCTAATGGCGCCATTTTGGGGTACACAGTTCTGCCACTGCATTTTTACGTTATAATATTTTTTTTTGCAATAAAACCCCTTTTTAAAAACATATTTTTTTTGCATTGCTGCTTCCCAAGACCCATAACTTTTATTTTTCTTTCTATAGAGGTGTGTGAGGGCTTGATTTTTGCGGAACGACTTGTATTTTTCATTGGTATCATTTTAAAGTAAATAAAGCTTTTTCTACGGCATTCACCGTAGGGTATAGTTTACGTAATATTTATGTAGTTTGGGTCGTTAGACGCGACAATACCAAACATATGGGGAAGATTTTTTTTGTTGAAAAGCGTATTTTCAATGGAGAAAAAAAAAATTTAAATAAAGCGTTTATGGATTTTTTTTTATTTAAAAAAAGTAGGTTTTTTTTACCACATAAGGGGTTGTCCGAGTTTTTTTTATTGATTACATATCCTCAGGATAGGTCTTCAATATCAGATCGGCTGGGGTCCGACACCCGGCGCCTGCCGATCAGCAGTTTGAAGAGGCGCGCGCCGTGGCAGCGCTGCCTCCTCTTCACTGTTTACCTTCTCGCCGTCGCCTCTGCAGCGGTGAGCAGGTGTAATTACCTGCCAACTGTCCCATTCATTTCAATGGGACGGATCGCTCCTATACAAGTGTATGGGAACGATCCGTCCCATAGAAATGAATGGGATGTTTAGGTGTAATTACACCTGCTCACCGCTGCAGAGGCGACGGCAGTGCTGGCACGGCGCGCGCCTCCTCTTCAAACAGCTGATCGGCAGGGGTGCCGGGTTTCGGACCCCAGCCGATCTGATATTGATGATCTATTCTGAGGATAGGATCATCAATAAATAAAACTCGGACAACCCCTTTAATAGAATAACAGACAGTATTTTGATTGCAATGCATTTTGATGGCAATGCTATTCTGACATTGACCAGCAGGATGCGCCACAGAGGCGCAGCCTGCTGGAAATTACTCAAGGCTGGTCTGGGGCCTACACGAGACCACAGCCAGCCTTCACACATATTGGAACTCCACGATCACATTTGCACCATTGCCCGCAGCATGTAAAGTGTTAAACAGCCCGGATCGCCACTCCTGCTGGTCCGGGCTATTATAGCAGGGCTACGGCTCTCATGTGAGAGGGACCCGTGCAGCGTTTAGACTGGGCCGCCGTAAAAAAGCGGCAGCCCAGCCTAAGGCCCCTTAGTGACCGCTGTAAAAAGGCGTATGGGTGGTCACTAAGGGTTTAAAGGGGATTTCTGGGACTCAGGTCATTAATATCAAACTGGTGGGGCTCAGACTCCCCGCACACCCTCCAATAAAGGCGTTTTAGGCAGCCGCCAGCACAAAAACTATACAACAGAAGTCTACATCCACTGTAGTTTCCGAAGCAGGCATTACTACAGCTCAGCTCCAATTTGCTTGAATGGCAGCTGAGCTACTGTACCCCAGTATGGCCATCCTTCAACCACCAGTGGGGGTGCCAGGAGTCGTTCCCCCCCCTTATCACCACTGATCTCATACTGATTACCTATCCTGAGGATAAGCCATCAATATCCAAGTTCCAAGTCCCAGCAAACCCCTTTAACTGCAGTAGTCCCCCGTGAAGTTCTTGTTTTGAGCACAAAGTTCTACACAAATTTCCAGTCCGAATGGTACTTTGGGTCTTACCTTCCCCTCTCCGTCCTGGCACCCGCCAGTCTGGGCAAATCGTCATCGCTGTCGTATCTTCTAGGATTGTCAAAAAAGTACGCTCTTGACCCGAAGCTGTGACTATTTACCATACCAGCTGGTTCCTATAAAAACAGAAAAATCTGGATTAGTGGGGTACATAGACGAGCGGGGCCCACAGAAATTGGGATTCTATTCCATTGAAAAAAAAAAAGTCTTAAAGGCTACGGACACCTTTGACATGGAAAAGGTTGCCCTAGGTTTCAGGTTGTAATCTTCACTCCCCATACCCAAATATTCAGTTTTAGACTGTTCTCGTGTGGATATGTCCCTCCAGTAATGTTGGATCTGTGACTCCAGAATGCTGCTGTCTTCACCAGCTCTCATTTATCGGCAGAGTTTAATTTCTGAGCTAATTTATCTTTATACAACTCCTTGTTTCAGACTGTTCTTGTGTAGACATGTCCACCACTAATGTTGGATCTGTGACTCCAGGATGCTGCAGTCTTCACCAGCTCTCATTTATTAGCATAGCTTCATTTCTGAACTGTTATCTTTTTACAGCACATAATCACCTCTCACTTGTACCGAGACACCGATACCCAGAAATGCGATCCTCCCTCACCCCGCATAGTCTGCCATTGTTCCCTGCGTTCTCTACAGGATATGATTATTCCACTAAAAAAAAGCCTTGTGCGCTTTCCTCCCCATCTACAAGCTGTGTGAGCTGCCCTCCTTGGATGAATTCACCCCTCCCCACACACTGATCTGCTGTGTACAACCTCCTCCCCCTCCCTGCTGCTTTCTCTAAGACACAGAAGGGACGGGGACAACAGAGAAAGCTGTCAAATACCGAAGCAGTGAGGTGACAGATTTATGTCAGAGTCAACAAACTCAGCGGCTAAGTGAAGGATTTACACTCCGCAAAGCAAAACGGTAGGAAGTTTTTAAAATTTAAACCATTAGAAAAAAAGTTGATAAATAAAATATCCATCCATAGCCTTTAAAGGAAAAGACTGACTGGCCACGGAAAATGAACTCACCAAGTTTTGGCTCAGCTTCTTGGCCTGGAAGAAGTATGCCATCAGGCTCATTGGCAGGAACTCGCAGACCAGGAGAACAATCTCAAAAATCAGATATTCCAGACTATTAGTCTCTTCTGTAACAGCCTGGAGGAGACATTAGGGGGGAGTCTTCATATTAACCCTTTCTACCCCTACATGCAGAACCCCCTCCCAACAGATGTAACAAATGCAAACATTAGCTATACAGGATCACAGCATTAAATAATAAAATTCTGGCAGCCTAATGCCATCACTAGGGGGCGCTCATTGTATACAGATTGTTTATAGAGCAGATCCTTCAGGCTGAAGGCATCTTGCTGGGGGGACCCTCACTCAAATCAACCACTATCTCCAAAGAGCAATGCTGGGAGGTGGCCGCTCTATAGTCTGGCTAATAGGGTGGCCACAACCGTTACCGCCACGCACCCCAAAATAAGCTTATCCATTACACAAATCCCATGTGATATACTCCAGAGGGCCCTCGGGGTATCATAATCCAACATTGGCGATTACTCACATGATCAGCGAAGATCCCGCTCCAGCCATAACTGAAGGGGCTTGGCTCGTCTTCTGGCTGGATGGAGACCACGACCAAGTTGTACAAAGCTCTCAGAATATACAGTACGCTGATTATGGAGCCGGTTATAACGGCTTGGCTTCCAGAGGTGCCCTAGACAAAAAACAGATTAGGCCTAAAAACACAAAACAAAAACGCTCCCCTTCATTGTTTACCAAGCACAGCGCCACACACCTGTAGTGGCTGTACCCGGTACTGCATTTCTATACCTTGGATAGGGCCGAGCTGCACAGGCATTACTAGAGTCGGACCCCCACCCATCTGATATTGAAGAAGACCTACCCTAAGGAAGGGCTATGAATATTGAGTTCCTGGTAAACCCCCATTTATAGGCACAGTATTGGGTATTGTGTGATGCCTTTCGAGTCTGCAAAAGATAGGACATGTCCCATCTTTGGCCACATCTTGCGTATCCATTGAAATCAATGGGTCTGCACCACAGTGCCGGGTACACACAGCCGGCGTCTGCTGTCCACAAAACAGACATGGCCGTCAGTCGTGTGAATGCGCTCTTAGGCAAAAAAAAACTTCTCCGCTACATGAGGACATGGCTATAAATTGTGCACTTTCCTATTAGAAGCATAGGCTTTTGCTCTGTACATCCCTCATGCTTTACACTGCAGCTGTTCTCATTGCATACAGGCTGCTGTGTACATGCAAACGCTCAGCAGTAAGGCAGCATGCAAGAGAGAACCCCCCCCCCCCCCCCCCCCCGTGGCCTCAATAAAGGAGAGGGGCCTAGATATGGTTTTAGGGTCATCTGCTAGGACTTTGCCATCAGTAAAGCTATAAAACGCACAGAAGTCACTAATAAGCCGATACTGGAAATTTTTTTCAGTTTCACACACTATTTTCAGCTGCCGTGGACTCTACGCGCCACAGTCTGACCGATTCTGAGAAATCCTGAAGTTTTAATTTCCATGTCTACCAATGCATTAGCCACAGTGATTTATATAGGACTTCTCCTTTTAAATATAAGCCCTTTAAATTGGGGGGGCAGCCTTTATATACATCTAACTAATTTTAGATCACTTTCCTAGTACACCTTTTGCAATATTGGTGATCTGTAGTATATGTACTTCAGTATCTCTCATCCTCATTTTGTATTGGATAACTCCTGGCATGGCAGGTTTCCTGGCTGGTGGCCTTAATACGGATTCATGGCTTAATGAAGCCAAGGAAGTGTTCTCTGAAATCATTTATGTCCAAAAGAAGTTCACTTCACCTTTCAAAACCGCATTCAAAGAATTGAACAAACTATACAAGGAACATTCGTAATTGTCACCCTATAAGACGCACCTAGGTAATTTCCATTACACCTCAGGTCAGACCTCAGCTTACAGCCCCATTTAAGCCGAGCCGATGACCAGGAAGCAGTGAGTACAGAGCCTTCACCGCTTCCAGGTCCTCTGGTACTAATGAAGCGCTTCATTAGTATTTGCCCATAAGACGCAGGGGCGGGAGTGCGTCTTATGGGGCGAAAAATACAGCATCTCGTTGGTGGGAAACCCAGAGTCTCAACAACTACATTAAACACAGGATGGTCCCTAGAGGCCTAAGAATCTTACTAATCGCTGTGAATAAAAACACAGAAGTCCCGGGTTTAATAGTCGCTGGGAACAATTAGCTACCACTAGTTCCCTGCATTTCATGACATTGTTACTAGAAGGGGAGAAAATTACTTTGGAAAAACTCAGTGGCAAATTAAAAGCCCAAATTGAGGTCCCAAAATCATTCTCTCAGGACCCAGATTTCACCAGTAAAAGAAAAGCAATTGCAGACCGACCGCTGTTGAAAACGTCAATACTATTTAAGAGAACGCAAGCACAGACCGTACAGAGATCTTGCCGAGTTTAGAGAATAAGGGGCTGGAGGCCGGCAACACTGTACTCTTACACCAGGCCCCGCCACACACACCGCAGTATCCATATGTAAACTGTAATCATTAACCTCTTAAACTTTAAAGTAGCGCTATCCAGTGTACTACCACTTACTATCAAGCTCCCGTAGCAGGCAGAGCGGCCGGCAGCTGTAACGTCACTCACATCCCGTGCATGCTCCTCCCACTATGAATAAAGCAGGCACGTGACGTTACGCTGCCGGCCGCTCTGCCTGCTACGGGAGCTTGATAGTAGTAGTACACAGGATAGCGCTACTTTAAAGTTAAGGATTACAGTTTACATATGAATACTGCTGTGAGGAGGGGCAGGGATCTGTGGATAGCACAGATGCCCCCCCATAACAGCGCGTCATCCACAGATGCCCCCCCATAACAGCGCGTCATCCACAGATGCCCCCCCATAACAGCGCGTCATCCACAGATGCCCCCCCATAACAGCGCGTCATCCACAGATGCCCCCCCATAACAGCGCGTCATCCACAGATGCCCCCCCATAACAGCGCGTCATCCACAGATGCCCCCCCCATAACAGCGCATCATCCACAGATGCCCCCCCATAACAGCGCGTCATCCACAGATGCCCCCCCATAACAGCGCGTCATCCACAGATGCCCCCCATAACAGCGCGTCATCCACAGATGCCCCCCCATAAGTTCAAAACCCACCAAAAGCAAACCTTTTGGTTCAAAATATTTTTTTTTCTTATTCTCCTCCTCAAAAACCTAGTGCGTCTTATGGGGTGCGTCTTACGGGCGAAAAATACGGTAACTTATAAAAGACTGTTACATCCTGTTAAAACGTTTTAAGTAAAGGTCTCGCCTTCATCCCGACACGTCGCTTTGATGTCTTTACTTGGATTAAGGACTTACAACTTTTTGCCCATAAGTTAAGATTGCACAAATTCTTTAAGAATAAGGATAATCGGCAGAGTCAGGACCTGGGGATCCCTTTGGATTTACTCTGATAATTTAATACAGTTTGGCGGAAGGAAGTCGCCATCCTGAGGGAGAGGGTCCATTTACCTCACTAAAAATAAATAAAAGTAAGATATATATGTCACTGGAGAGGGGTATCATGTCTTGATGTTTTCTATCAAGTTGTATCGGCAGATTTATCTAAACTACCTTCACTACCCCACCACGAAATTGCTTCCCATTCCTCCCGTGTACAATCAACTCCTTGAGAAATGACCCCTTAATTGCTATTAAACCCTCTGATGAGGCTCCAGATTCACACGTCCGCAATTCTGTTCCGCATTTTGCAGACTGGAATTGCGGACCCATTCATTTCTATGGGGCCGCACATTGTGCGGCCTGGATCTGGAAATGCAGACCCGCACTTCCGGGGCCGCATTTTCGTTCCCGAAAAAAACTGAACATGTCCTAATTGGACAAGATTAGGCATATTCTATTATAGTGCAGACGACGTGCGGGCCGCAAAATGTAGTAGTCATCCTACACCTCAAGAGAGGCCTTCCATGTGGACAATATCTGCGCCTCCGCCGAAACTGCTCTGAAAAGACAGAATTTGTTCAGCAAGCAGATGATCTGAGGGCCAGATTTTTATCTAGGGTACCCCGACAATGTACTTAGAACGGCATACCAGGCGGCCATCTCCACAGACCATGCTGAATTGCTGGCACCCAAAAGAAAAACTGAGGGTGACCAAAATATTCGTCTTCTCGCCACATTTGATGGGGCTGCAGACCAAGCCAGAGGGGGGGGGGGGGCCTTAAATACTGGCCCATTCTTCTTATGGATCCCGATATTAGGGACATAATTCATGAACATCCACGGATTACATTCAGAAAGGGCAGTAGTCTAAAGGACCTCCTTGTTCAGTCACTACAGCCCATAGTGGGACTTGGTTGAACCGCAAACCCGAAGGCCGCTCAGATGCAGTGGCTGCGTGGCCTGCAGCACAATACAAACTGGCAAGTCGTTTTACAGAACCAATTTACAACGTGCATGTCCCATCAGGGACTTCATCACTTGTCGCACCCGGGGAGTAATTTATAAAGTTACCTGTGATTACCAAAAGAATACATAGGCAAGACCAGACGTGAATTACGCAGACAACACCGTGGGGATATTAAAAATATGAGGGACTCGGCTGTGTACAGACATATCCATGGATGCCATCATGGTAGCCCCAGGTGCATTAAAGTCACGGACATAGAAGCAGTCCGACCCCCAATTCGTGGAGGCGATTGGGACCGCATTCTTTTACAACATTAAGCCCGTTGGACTTCCACTCTGCGTACAGTCTCTCCCCTCGGTTTGAACGAACAGCTCAACTTAAGGCTACTTTCACACTAGCGTTGTTTAAATCAGTCGTTCAATTCCGACACCGGAACTGCCCGCTGGATCCGGAAAAACATGTGAAAACGGATCACATTTGAATCCTGATCAGGATTTTTACCACAATGAAAAAATGCATTGGAAAACGGATCCGCCATTTATGGACTTTAACTTTTTTTTTTTTCAAATTTTTTCGGGTTTAACATGCAAAAGCCGGATCCGGTTTGACTGAACACACGGTGCCGGATCCGGCGTTAATGCAAGTCAATGGGAAAAAGGCCTGATCCGGCGTTCAGTCAAAGTTTTCAGGATTTTTGGCCGGAGGTAAAAATATAACATGCTACGGTTTTCTGAAAAGCCTGATCAGTCAAAAAGACTGAACTGAAGACATCCTGAACGGATTAGGCTACTTTCACACTAGCGGCAGGACGGATCCGACAGGCTGTTCACCATGTCGTATCCGTCCTGCGGCTATTTTGCCGTGCCGCCGCTCCGTCCCCATTGACTATAATGGGGACGGGGGGCGGAGCTCCGGCGCAGCACGGCGGTGCACGGAGAAAGGGCGCCGGACTAAAAGTACTGCAGGCTTTTTAGTCCGGCGGCTTTCTCTGTGCACCGCCGTGCTGCGCCGGAGCTCCGCCCCGCCCCCATTATAGTCAATGGGGACGGAGCGGCGGTCCGGCGAAATAGCCGCAGGCCGGATCCGACATGGTGAACAGCCTGTCGGATCCGTCCTGCTGCAAGTGTGAAAGTAGCCTTACTCTCCATTCAGAATGCATTAGGATAAAACTGATCAGTTTTTTCGGATTTGAGCCCCTAGGACAGAACCCAGCGCCGGAAAAGAAAAACGCTAGTGTGAAAGTACCCTAGCCGCTTCATTTAAATCTATACACAATGTTTATTTTGTAAACAGCCTCTTTATATTTAGGGCCTTTAATGTCCCTCAAAATACCCCTCTTCCTTCTCTTTATATTCCCCCCGTCTTTTTATTTTTACTTCCATGGCTTTATCTCCTCAATATTCCATGTCCAGTATGTTTGTGCCATGATGTCTAGGTCACCTTATGAATAGTTACGCGTGTCAAATGCCAAAATTCCCTACACGGCCCTATATCTAGGGCCGCATCACTGACAGGACCCCGGGAACGCGTCCCAGTTGCCCGGCAACCCTATCGGAAAGGACCGCGCATGTCCCAGCGTGATCCGAAACAGTGACGTCATCATACGTCACCCCGCCGGAAGAGACGTTGCTACCCGGCAACTTGCGATCCTAAGACCGCGCATGCACCAGTGCGGCTCCACTCAGGGAGCCAGGCCTCATGTTCAAATACCGGCGGGCTGGGCGCTTTATTTAGGAAATACCTAGCCTGGGGGTAGCATCGGGCCCCAGTTTCTGGAGGAGTGGGGCGTTCATCTCCCACCCCCTGTATTTTCTCTGAACTTGAGCCATACTATGGGTTTAGTTCTTGGATCCTTTGAGCATTAAGGTGCTTTGACAGAAACCCATTGCTTGCACTATTACTCATTAGTATTTATTTTTGTATTTGCTCAACATATGCCTAGCAAATCCGTGTTTCCCCTGATGAGCTTTTCACCTCATCTGAAAGAGAAACATGCATGTAGGGATTAACTAGGATAGGGCGAATCAGGGCCAGTCTATTTAGGGAAAGGTTCCAGACAGTGTCGCGGGTGCCCTGTGGTTAGGCTATCAGGGCCAGTTTAGCACCCACACCTGTGGGCAATACCAGGGATAGGCAGTCCCAACTCCCAATTTATTTGCAGCAACTCTACTCCTCCATGGGATATCCTCATCCTGGAACCCACCGGTAGGACAAACGGTTTCCATTTGAAACGTGCCGCCGTGCACTACCTCTCCTACTACACAAAAGGCTTTTTTGTACTATTATGAGCTATCTTGAGGGCCATTTTAAAAGATGATATAATTAAAAGTTTTATATACATCTAACTAACTTTGGATTTTCCTAGTATTGCCATAAAGGTGCAGTGGGACGGCCAGCGTGGATATTGCCGACACGTGGACAATGGGCTCCTTGTATCAGATCTGGGGACGAAGGATTCTGCCATCAGACTGCAGCGGTTTTCTAGTACAGGCAGAACCAAATTGATCGGTTCAGCTGCAATGAGAGGCCCGGCCTCCCCACGACAACACTGACGGTCTATAGACGTACCTTAGATTCTAGGTAAACGTAGGCCGGAGACATGTTGGCGATCCTATAGGTGTTATTGGCCAGGGAGATGGAGCAGGCAGCAAAGAGACAGTCGCTGAAGATCATCCTGACCATGGTGATCCATCCGTGCTGGTCGTCCTCCCCGTTACCAATCAATATGCAAGATACGTTCACTACCAGGAAGGCGAGACTAGTGATAAGAAACCCGAAGTGTAGCGGGATCCTGTAAAAGAGGCAGGGGGGCATTATTATATCCATACAGTAGCCTCTCCCTAAGGAGGAGGAGAAAATAAAAATAAAAAAAATAATTAATGGTATGGCCCAGTTTAGTCCTGTAAAATGCATCTATAGGAGAGCTGGAAGCAGATCTATTTTTCCTTACACTAAACTAGTAAAATTACATCACCAAGAGACAGGTGGACATTTTCCAAATCACCTAGAGACAAGTGGCCATGTAAATACACAGGAATGTAGTTACTGTAATAATCACAAAAGTTATGATTCCACGACTAGTCCCATTTACTTATCACATGGATGTGTCCCGTGTGCTGACCCAGCCCATGTAACACTACTGCTTACTGGAGGTCAGGGATTATAGGATGGGAAGAGTCACATGACCGATGCCATGTTTCAGTTAAGCCATGGATACATTACACAGGACTCCTACATGGGCTATACAATTCTACTGCATATAGCGGTCAACCACCTGACATAAGACAGGTATGCATGTAGAACTTTAAAAATGTAGATAAGAAAATTGTAAGATTACTATTCTATAAACAAATAAATAAACTGGAATATCCCTTTAAGGGAAAATTTTAAAGATTCTATTCATTCAGATTCCCCTTTAGCCACAGATATTCCCTCAGCTTTAAGGGGATTGGTAAAAGTTATCCCTTATCCTCAGAATAGGGGGTATCCAATCAACCACTCTGGGTCGCACTGCTGGGGCCCCCACCAATCACAAGAACGGGTGCACCATACTTCTCGGAGCAGCGGGTTGAGCACACGCACTGCCGCTCCACTCTCCAGGAAGTCTGGGGATTGCAGAGCACAGCGCTCCTCCATAGAGTGCATGCTCGACCTCCTGTGCCGTTCACTTCGGGGCGCTCTGAGGGGCCCCTGTTCTTGTGATTGATGAAGGTTCCAGTGGTAGGACCCCCACTGATATAATAGTCACACCCCATCCTGTGGCTAAGGGGATAATCTACAACAACAAGAATGCTCCTTTAAAGGGGTTGTCTCATGACAGACAATAGGGGCATATTGCTAGGATATGCCCCCATTGACTTATAGGTGCGGGTTCTCCAGCATCAGAAAAACATGGCCGCTTTATTGCCAAAACAGCACCATGGGTTGTGTCTAGTATTACAGCTCCATTCTATCGGGGCTGATCTGTAATACCCCACACCACCTGTGGCTCTGTTTTTCTGGATGAAAGCAGCCTTGTTTTTCTAATTCTAGGACAATCCCTTTAAGACAGACATCAAGCGGCCAATGATCGGGAACTAACGGTTCGATCCTAGTCCATTGCTCTACACATGTAGAAGGGCCCCAAGAGTCAGACCTTCATACTTACTTGTATCTATTGAACTCTGGGGAGCAGCGGGCTTTGAAAATGACCTGGAAAACAAAAGACAGACAACAAGGTTAATAGACGACCTCGTCTCCGGAGCTCACGGCCACAGATGAGAAAAGTCAGAGAGCCTTTACAGACTGTAGGTACGTGGATTACATGCACCCACTAGTTGCACAGCAGAGGACCACGGCTTCGGGACCGACCAGATGACCCTGATGCAGCCAACTGAAGAAGCCCCATTAATGGTGACCACTGGTTTTAAACAGTCATATTATCTGGTCCTCGGTGGAGGATATGGGTAAAAAAAAAAAAAAAAAAAAAAAAGGAAGAAGTCCCATAAACATTTATCACCTGTCCACCATAGTCAGTCCCACAGATAGTAAATGGGGCAGTGGTCCCACAAGCACGCTACCCCTACACTTACACAGGGGACCCCCTTTAGGATGATTGTGGGGGGGGGGGGTCTCTGATAACAGAATGACAACTCGTCCTATGGATCATGAAATGTCAATTATGGTGGCCGATCCCTGACGTTACTGCCCCCCTACCGACAGCGGAAAGAGCCCCCAGGAGGTAAGCCAGCGCCAACTTTTCCCCTTAACCCCAAAGTCATACTTGGCCAGTGCAGATTTATGGGGGGGGGGGGGGGTTGAATGGGATATACAGTCTGCCAAATCCTACCATTCATCCCAGTGACGCCCCCTAAACACATGTCCTCCCAGCATTATATATATATTTCTCACCAAGCCATTACTGTACCATTAACGCTTACATCCAATGCAAGTTAACCATTTGATAGCCAGAAACGCATCAGCCTAGAGTAAGGCAGTGCACGGTGAGCAACATTAACGCCCCCCCAATGGTTCAGCGCGATAAAAGAGGAGGAAAGGAGATTACGCTGCAGCTGAAAGCAGAACCCAGGCGGATGGTGACGTAATGGCTGGCAGGGAGCCATCTGCAACCGCACGGGGGCGAGGAGCTATTGACAAAGATACACATGCACCCCCAGAAAAATAAAAAATAATTAATTCCAGCAAACTCCCCTCTCCCCCTTGTCCGCTTCTTTATAACACGGACAGTGTGTAATAATTTGGGGCGAGCCTTTGCGGGTGACTACAAGACATTGCTGGGGGCAGAGTACTAAAGACGGCTGCCCAATAATTGCATAGCTCCTCAAGTGTCCTTGTACTAACCCCTCAGTAATGCCCACAGTGACATCGCAGGCCGTGGAGAACGCACACAGCAGGATGGTCCCTAAAGTAAAACCCAGTGGGGCAGAATTCAATATCCCACCCTCTTCCATTGGCCATAGCTAACTGCACCTTATACCTGAATGGAGACGGGCCCCTTGAACGTCGGGCCCTATAGCCCGCTATCCTGGTAGTTCCACCCTTATTTTGTTCCTAAGAAGACAACCTCAAAAGTTTTGTTTTTTTTGGTTTTTTTTTTTAAACGAGTTTAGATATTGATGGCTTTTCCTCAGGATCACGAATGCCAGATTGGTGGTGGTGGGGTGACGGGTGACCTTGGACACCCCCCTGCCATCAGATGGGGGGGGCTCACGAGAGAGCAGCAGCCTCTCCGGTGTTTACTGGAGCAGTGTCTTCGTAGCAATGGTGCAGGGTCCCTCAGCCTAGTCCTGATGACCCCCCAAACAGCTGGTTGTCGGGTCCGGCTCTCGACACCCCGACTTCAATGGTCTATTCTCAGCCCACAAAACCCTTTAAAAATATTTGGATGCCCAATGTGTGCCAGCATTTTTCTGATATATAGAGAATGGAGGAGGCCTCAAGTCTCACTCCACCCCCCTCATTCGTAGCAGGTAGGTGGCCATACATGATGAGCTAGAGATAGAGACGACTCCGCACGTGCCCTGCCTTATTCTGCTATGATGGAGGTTCGCGGTGCACGGGAGGTCATCTGTCCACCATAACTGTTGTGGAGGAGACAAGTGTACAGTGTGGACCCGCCGATGGAGTCTGGGGCTGAGCCACCACTGCTATAGATGAAATACAGTAATTTACTGAACCTGGTGCCTACTGGGTGCCAAAAAGTAGGAGACTGAGCAGCAGAAGAGTTTGCTTCTATACTCTACAATGGTTAGGTAGGTGTCACGTCCATGTGATGCCAGGACCTAAGGTTTCCAGCAGAACATTGATGCCTCCGACTAGTCCTAACCCTGGTGCCATCTCTTCTCCAGGTAAGCGGCACACACGTACCTGGCCATCCACATGATTTAATCCGATTCCTCAGACCAGTCCTTACCCTGGTGCCATCTCTTCCCCAGGTAAGCGGCACACACATACCCGGCCATCCACATGATGTAACCCAATTCCTCAGACCAGTCCTTACCCTGGTGCCATCTCTTCCCCAGGTAAGCGGCACACACATACCCGGCCATCCACATGATGTAACCCGATTTCTCAGACCAGTCCTTCTAACCCTGGTGCCATCTCATCTCATGGTAAGCGGCACACACGTACCCGGCCATCCACATGATGCAACCCAATTCCTCAGACCAGTCCTTACCCTGGTGCCATCTCTTCTCCAGGTAAGTGCTGCATATTGACCTGCTTGTCCGCACAATATAATGCGATACCTCAGACCACAATCTTCTTCCATTGCTCCAATTCTGACACCCACATGTGCACTGCCGGCATTTTCACAAGTTGTCAGGCGTCAGCACGGGTGCCCCGATCAGTCTGGAGGTACAAAGCCAGCTGTGACGTCCTGACACCCCTCTATCATCCCTACCAGTAATGTTGTCAGCAATCTGTCTTGACCGTCCGTTACCCGGTCACCACGTCTGGTTGGTAGGTACAAGCCACTACATTTCGGGAACACCCCACAAGTCCGGCCATGCTGGAAGTGTTCTGACCCAGTTGTCTAGCCACAATTAGATCCTTACGCTTCCACATTTTCCTACCACCTACACATCAGCTTCAAGTGCGGACTGGTCACTTGTGGCCCAATCCACCCCCCACAGGCGCCATCGTCAGCAGATATTCAGGTCATTCCCTTCACCCGTCAGTGGCTGATCTCTGCGCACCACCAGTATCATGAGTAATGCCAAAACGACAAACTCAGCTCTGCTATACATTATCACAAAGAAATTACCCTGCAAGATTATAAACCCATTGGTCGATGAGGTTTCCTCCATCAACCGTAACTCAGCATCTCTGCAGGAAGCCCCCCCCCCCCCCCGACAAAGCATGAGTAAGCAGCTCCACGGTGAGGAGGGGGTTAACCAATGAGGTCACCCATTACTGCACATGTAACAGCTGATCCCTGACAAGCCACACGCACGCCTCCTGCAGAAGGAAGAGCAAACACCCTGCAAAGCACCAGGGTGCAAAGAGTTTAACAGTGATGTCACCGAAGGAAAAAGAACATATAATTATAATAATAAATTAGTACGACCCCCACAGGACAGATAGGGAATTGCATTAAAGCTTTGGAAGGCATGCAAGGAAGACAATGCATCCTGGAGGAGAGCAACGCGCCCCCCGGAGGCCACATGGGGAATAACCAGTGATGTCATCCTGAGCTGCACAGTACAGGAAACATTCAGCTTTACCTCATATACTATAGGGGAGCAGCACCCCCCCAACAGTCCAAAGGCCCCCCCAAAATAGACACCCACTTCTGCACCGATAGGCCTGTTAACACACAGGGTTAGCATGCACCCCAAAATAAGCAGAGACTCATTCCTGCACCTATTTACATGTTAGCACGCCCCCAACAGGCCACAGGGGGCACAAACAACCCCTCCTGCACAGATTTACCAGTTAGTAGCCCCCCCCCCCCCCCCCGCAGGCCACAGGGGGCACAAGCTTACACACAGCCCCAGAGAATAAAGAGTTAAAAAAAAAAAAAGCTGTGACGTCACCTTCTGCAAAACAAGAACTTATCTGAAGACTCGAATCACAGGACGGGGGAAGGCGACGACAGCGCGCCCCCTGCCGGCCACAGGCGGAACAGCACCCCCCCATGATAAAAGTCAGCAGAGACGCCCCCCCAGGACGACTCACCTGTGTGAAATAGAGGTTGAGGAGACACAGGGTGAAGAACTGCAGGCAGATGGGGGCGCAATAGAGCAGCCAGTGCGGGAAAGGCTGCAGAGCATTGGCCTGGGCACAGTTCGTAAGGTAGAAGGAGAAGAGGACGGTCCTGCAGCCGGCCCAGAGCAGGCACAGGAACAGGAGCAAGCTCTGGTAACTCAGCCGCTTCTGCTTGTAGCGGAGCAGCAGCCAGAGCTGCACGTAGACCGCCAGGAAGAGCAGGGAGCACAGCACCGTGCACAGCACCGTCAGCCCCAGCTCCACTGCCCAGGGGATGGCAGCGGTCATGGTGAGTCAGGCAGGACGGGGCATGTCACCGCTCTCCTCCGCAGTTCTCCCTCTCTTCAAAACAACTCCGCTGGAAGACATCAGCTGAGCCCGACCATTTGAGGTACTCTGCGGCCAGCCGATTGGCGACTCGTAGACACGCCCCCTAGCGTTTCTGCTCTCTTATAGGAAGCGATGTCTGTCAATCATCTTAGCGCGGACCGGCCTCCCCCGAGCGTGAACGGCTCTGGCGACGGATTGGACCGTGGTGTCCCCGCCCAAGAGAAGAGAAGGAGGCGATTGGTTGATTGGAACGTCTGTCACTCCTTTGTCTGCGGGTTAGAATACGCCCACAGCCGGATGGTGGTTGGTCTGGGGGAGATCGCTATGGCGACAGGTGGGCGGGACTTGTAGGGGCTGTCAGTCTGGTGGTTAGTGGTACCCTGGCTGCTGGGGGGTGAGGAGGCGGGAACGGGACTGATGGAGGAAAGGGAAGTGGCTGTCCGTGAGGGTGAGTGCCAGGGACGGAGAGGAACTACAACTCCCATCAGGCTTATAGATCTCCCATTCATTGTACTGGAGAGGGAATACAGGGCAGAAAATTGGGGTAGGACCAGGACCACCCCTGTTTTTGAGATCCCAGCAGACAGACCCCCGAATAGGACAAGTGGGCCGAAAACGCCTTTAAATTCTTTACTGCTTTCCACATATCTGTTTTCTGTCAGTGAATGGAAACATTTCTGTTCCCATTACAGAGGTTCCCCCATAAAACCACAGAGGTGACAAGTGTCTGATCCCTGGGGCCCCCACCGCTCACCAGGACGGGGGTCTTGGGGTGTTTGAATGGAGCGGTGGTCGAGCTTGTGTGGTTGGCGCCATTCAGTGTCTAAGGGGCTGTCTCTGTGGACCACCGCTCCACAGACCCCTCCTCACTGCTCAAGCGCATGGTGGGAGGGGCTTGAGACTGCTGCTCCACTCAGACTCCTCCTCACTGCACAAGCGCATGGTGGGAGGGGTTTGGGATCTGTTGCTCCACTTAGACTCCTCCTGACTGCACAAGCGCATGGTGGGAGGGGCTTGAGACTGCTGCTCCACTTAGACTCCTCACTGCACAAGCGTATGATGGGAGTGGCTTGGGACTGCTGCTCCACTCAGACTCCTCCTCACTGCACAAGCGCATGGTGGGAGGGGTTTGGGACTGCTGCTCCACTAAGACTCCTCCTCACTGCACAAGCGCATCGTGGAAGGGGTTTGGGACTGCTGCTCCACTTAGACTCCTCCTTACTGCACAAGCGCATGGTGGGAGGGTCTTGAGACTGCTGCTCCACTCAGACTCCTCTTCACTGCACAAGCGCATGGTGGGAGGGTCTTGAGACTGCTGCTCCACTTAGACTCCTCCTGACTGCACAAGCGCATGGTGGAAGGGTCTTGAGACTGCTGCTCCACTTAGACTCCTCCTGACTGCACAAGTGCATGGTGGGAGGGGCTTGAGACTGCTGCTCCACTCAGACTCCTCCTCACTGCACAAGCGCATGGTGGGAGGGGTTTGGGACTGCTGCTCAACTTAGACTCCTCCTCACTGCACATGCGCATGGTGGGAGGGGTTTGGGACTGCTGCTCCAATTAGACTCCTCCTCACTGCACAAGCGCATGGTGGGAGGGGTTTGGGACTGCTGCTCCACTCAGACTCCTCCTCACTGCACAAGCGCATGGTGGGAGGGGTTTGGGACTGCTGGTGTACGGAGACTCCTCCTCACTGCACAAGCGCATGGTGGGAGGGGCCTGGGACTGCAGCTCCACTCAGACTCCTCCTCACTGCACAAGCACATGTGGGAGGGGTTTGGGACTGCTGCTTCACTCAGACTCCTCTTCACTGCACAAGCGCATATGGGAGGGGTTTGGGACTGCTGCTCCACTTAGTCTCCTCCTCACTGCACAAACACACAGATTTTTTTCCCTCTGCTTGTGGATTTCTACCTGCAAAATCCGGACAGGCTATCTGCAGTGTATCCGCACAATGTGAACACGCCCTTACAGAGATCTGTGCTTTTACAAGCCGTGCAGGATCAGGACACATTTTCAGCCTCTGGGTAATTTCATTCACTGACAGCATGCAGTGATCTTGAAAGCACTATAGAGTGGGTGATCCTAGGTTGTCTCCCACCCTGCTGTTATCGGCCGAGCCCATTAAACCATTCACCGGAGTCTGGCAGGCTTCCCCATGATAAACTGCAATTCCGGAGTCCCCCTTTAAGCGGCTCTGATCGTTTATATGTATGACATGTTGACATTTTGTGTCTTGCCTCGTTCCAGGCTGATCCGTGATGACGGGTGACGACGCAGGTGGATGAAGGTGTTTACTTTAGAGACGGTGACGAAGGTTAAAGTACCACAGATAACACTTGCTCCGACTTATAGAAGGAAGTGTCTGCGTTTAATGTTTAAAGGGGGTTACCGCTCATAGATTGGTATGGATCACCATAAAACTGGGATTGGCTGGAGTCCTACTGCTGGGACCGTAAAGATCCCGGGAGTGAGGAGGGTCCGGCACTCAGTATAGGGGGAAGGGGCCACACACACACAGGAGGATGCTGGGAGCGAGGAGGGGCCCCACATACACAGGAGGATGCTGGGAGTGAGGAGAGTCCGGTGGAGAGGGCCACACATACACAGGAGGATGCTGGGAGCGAGGAGGGGCCCCACATACACAGGAGGATGCTGGGAGTGAGGAGGGTCCGGTGGAGAGGGCCACACATACACAGGAGGATACTGGGAGCAAGGAGGGGCCCCACATACACAGGAGGATGCTGGGAGTGAGGAGGGTCCGGTGGAGAGGGCCACACATACACAGGAGTTGGCTGGGAGCGAGGAGGGGCCCCACATACACAGGAGGATGCTGGGAGCGAGGAGGGGCCCCACATACACAGGAGGATGCTGGGAGTGAGGAGGGTCCGGTGGAGAGGGCCACACGTGCACAGGAGGATGATGGGAGTGAGGAGGGTCCGGTACTAATTATAGGGGGGGGGGGGCACACATACACAGGAGGATGCTGGGAGCTAGGAGGGGCCCCACATACACAGGAGGATGCTGGGAGTGAGGAGGGTCCGGTGGAGAGGGCCACACATACACAGGAGGATACTGGGAGCAAGGAGGGGCCCCACATACACAGGAGGATGCTGGGAGTGAGGAGGGTCCGGTGGAGAGGGCCACACATACACAGGAGGATACTGGGAGCAAGGAGGGGCCCCACATACACAGGAGGATGCTGGGAGTGAGGAGGGTCCGGTGGAGAGGGCCACACATACACAGGAGTTGGCTGGGAGCGAGGAGGGGCCCTACATACACAGGAGGATGCTGGGAGCGAGGAGGGGCCCCACATACACAGGAGGATGCTGGGAGTGAGGAGGGTCCGGTGGAGAGGGCCACACGTGCACAGGAGGATGCTGGGAGTGAGGAGGGTCCAGTACTAATTATAAGGGGGGGCACACATATACAAGAGGATGCTGGGAGCGAGGAGGGTCCAGTACTAATTATAGGGGGGGCACACATACACAGGAGGATGCTGGGAGTGAGGAGGGTCCAGTACTAATTATAAGGGGGGGCACACATACACAAGAGGATGCTGGGAGTGAGGAGGGTCCGCTACCAATTATAGTGGGGGGGAGGGGCACACATATACAGGAGGATGCTGGGAGTGAGGAGGGTCCGGTACTAATTATAGGGGAGGGCACACATACACAGGAGGATGCTGCGAGCGAGGAGGGTCTGGTACTAATTATAGGTGGGGGGGGGGGCACACATATACAGGAGTAGGCTGGGAGCGAGGAGGGGCCCTACATACACAGGAGTTGGCTGGGAGCGAGGAGGGGCCCTACATACACAGAGGATGCTGGGAGTGAGGAGGGTCCGCTACCAATTATAGTGGGGGGGGGGGGGCACACATATACAGGAGGATGCTGGGAGTGAGGATGGTCCGCTACTAATTATAGTGGGGGGGGGGCACACATATACAGGAGGATGCTGGGAGTGAGGAGGGTCCGGTACTAATTATAGGGGAGGGCACACATACACAGGAGGATGCTGCGAGCGAGGAGGGTCTGGTACTAATTATAGGTGGGGGGGGGGGGGGCAGGAGGATGCTGGGAGCGAGGAGGGGCCCCACATACACAGGAGGATGCTGGGAGTGAGGAGGGTCCGGTGGAGAGGGCCACACGTGCACAGGAGGATGCTGGGAGGGGGGAGGGTCCAGTAGTAATTATAGGGGGGGCACACATACACAGGAGGATGCTGGGAGTGAGGAGGGTCCGCTACCAATTATAGTGGGGGGGGGGGGGGGGGCACACATACACAGGAGGATGCTGGGAGTGAGGAGGGTCCAGTACTAATTATAAGGGGGGGGGGGCACACATATACAGGAGGATGCTGGGAGTGAGGAGGGTCCGGTACTAATTTTAGGGGAGGGCACACATACACAGGAGGATGCTGCGAGCGAGGAGGGTCTGGTACTAATTATAGGTGGGGGGGGGGGGGGGGCAGGAGGATGCTGGGAGCGAGGAGGGGCCCCACATACACAGGAGGATGCTGGGAGTGAGGAGGGTCCGGTGGAGAGGGCCACACGTGCACAGGAGGATGCTGGGAGGGGGGAGGGTCCAGTAGTAATTATAGGGGGGGCACACATACACAGGAGGATGCTGGGAGTGAGGAGGGTCCGCTACCAATTATAGTGGGGGGGGGGGCAGCACACATACACAGGAGGATGCTGGGAGTGAGGAGGGTCCAGTACTAATTATAAGGGGGGGCACACATACACAAGAGGATGCTGGGAGTGAGGAGGGTCCGCTACCAATTATAGTGGGGGGGGCACACATATACAGGAGGATGCTGGGAGTGAGGAAGGTCCGCTACTAATTATAGAGGGGAGGGGGCACACATATACAGGAGGATGCTGGGAGTGAGGAGGGTCCGGTACTAATTATAGGGGGGGCACACATATACAGGAGGATGCTGGGAGTGAGGAGGGTCCGGTACTAATTATAGGGGGGGCACACATACACAGGAGGATGCTGCGAGCGAGGAGGGTCTGGTACTAATTATAGGTGGGGGGGGGCACACATATACAGGAGGATGCTGGGAGTGAGGAGGGTCTGGTACTAATTATAGGGGGGGGGGCACACATATACAGGAGGATGCTGGGAGTGAGGAGGGTCTGGTACTAATTTTAGGGGGGGGGGGGCACACATATACAGGAGGATGCTGGGAGTGAGGAGGGTCCGGTACTAATTATAAGGGGGGGCACACATATACAGGAGGATGCTGGGAGTGAGGAGGGTCCGGTACTAATTATAAGGGGGGGCACACATATACAGGAGGATGCTGGGAGTGAGGAGGGGCTGGTACTAATTATAGGGGGGGGGGGGTGCACACATATACAGGAGGATGCTGGGAGTGAGGAGGGTCCGGTACTAATTATAAGGGGGGGCACACATATACAGGAGGATGCTGGGAGTGAGGAGGGTCCGGTACTAATTATAAGGGGGGGCACACATATACAGGAGGATGCTGGGAGTGAGGAGGGTCCGGTACTAATTATAGGGGGGGGCCACACATATACAGGAGGATGCTGGGAGTGAGGAGGGTCTGGTACTAATTATAGGGGGGGGGGGCACACATACACAGGAGAATGCTGGGAGTGAGGAGGGTCTGGTACTAATTATAGGGGGGGCACACATACACCGGAGGATGCTGGGAGTGAGGAGGGTCCGGTACTAATTATAGGGGGGGCCACACATATACAGGAGGATGCTGGGAGTGAGGAGGGTCTGGTACTAATTATAAGGGGGGGGGCACACATACACAGGAGAATGCTGGGAGTGAGGAGGGTCTGGTACTAATTATAGGGGGGGCACACATACACCGGAGGATGCTGGAAGTGAGGAGGGTCCGGTACTAATTATAGGGGGGGCCACACATATACAGTAGGATGCTGGGAGTGAGGAGGGTCCGGTACTAATTGTGGGGGGGGGGCACACATACACCGGAGGATGCTGGGAGTGAGGAGGGTCCGGTACTAATTATAGGGGGGGCCACACATATACAGTAGGATGCTGGGAGTGAGGAGGGTCCGGTACTAATTGTGGGGGGGGGGGGGGGGCACACATACAGTACAGACCAAAAGTTTGGACACACCTTCTCATTCAAAGAGTTTTCTTTATTTTCATGACTATGAAAATTGTTGATTCACACTGAAGGCATCAAAACTATGAATTATCACATGTGGAATTATATACATAACAAAAAGTGTGAAACAACTGAAAATATGTCATATTCTAGGTTCTCCAAAGTAGCCACCTTTTGCTTTGATTACTGCTTTGCACACTCTTGGCATTCTCTTGATGAGCTTTAAGAGGTAGTCACCTGAAATGGTCTTCCAACAGTCTTGAAGGAGTTCTCAGAGATGCTTAGCACTTGTTGGCCCTTTTGCCTTCACTTTGCGGTCCAGCTCACCCCAAACCATCCCGATTGGGTTCAGGTCCGGTGACTGTGGAGGCCAGGTCATCTGGCGCAGCAGCACCCCATCACTCTCCTTCATGGTCAAATAGCCCTTACACAGCCTGGAGGTGTGTTTGGGGTCATTGTCCTGTTGAAAAATAAATGATGGTCCAACTAAACGCAAACTGGATGGAATAGCATGCCGCTGCAAGATGCTGTGGTAGCCATGCTGGTTCAGTATGCCTTCAATTTTGAATAAATCCCCAACAGTGTCACCAGCAAAGCCCCCCCACACCATCACACCTCCTCCTCCATGCTTCACGGTGGGAACCAGGCATGTAGAGTCCATCCGTTCACCTTTTCTGCGTCGCACAAAGACACGGTGGTTGGAACCAAAGATCTCAAATTTGGACTCATCAGACCAAAGCACAGATCTCCACTGGTCTAATGTCCATTCCTTGTGTTCTTTAGCCCAAACAAGTCTCTTCTGCTTGTTGCCTGTCCTTAGCAGTGGTTTCCTAGCAGATATTCTACCATGAAGACCTGATTCACACAGTCTCCTCTTAACAGTTGTTCTAGAGATGTGTCTGCTGCTAGAACTCTGGGTGGCATTGACCTGGTCTCTAATCTCAGCTGCTGTTAACCTGCGATTTCTGAGGCTGGTGACTCGGATGAACTTCTCCTCCGCAGCAGAGGTGACTCTTGGTCTTCCTTTCCTGGGGCGGTCCGCATGTGAGCCAGTTTCTTTGTAGCGCTTGATGGTTTTTGTGACTGCACTTGGGGACACTTTCAAAGTTTTCCCAATTTTTCGGACTGACTGACCTCAATTTCTTAAAGTAATGATGGCCACTCGTTTTTCTTTATTTAGCTGCTTTTTTCTTGCCATAATACAAATTCTAACAGTCTATTCAGTAGGACTATCAGCTGTGTATCCACCTGACTTCTCCACAACGCAACTGATGGTCCCAACCCCATTTATAAGGCAAGAAATCCCACTTATTAAACCTGACAGGGCACACCTGTGAAGTGAAGACCATTTCAGGTGACTACCTCTTGAAGCTCATCAAGAGAATGCCAAGAGTGTGCAAAGCAGTAATCAAAGCAAATGGTGGCTACTTTGAAGAACCTAGAATATGACATATTTTCAGTTGTTTCACACTTTTTTGTTATGTATATATTTCCACATGTGTTAATTCACCGGAGGATGCTGCGAGCGAGGAGGGTCCGGTACTAATTATAGGGGGGCACACATATACAGGAGGATGCTGCGAGCGAGTAGGGTCCAGTACTAATTATAGGGGGGGGGGGGGGCACACATACACCGGAGGATGCTGCGAGCGAGGAGGGTCCGGTACTCATAGAGGAAAGGGGCCAATCATACATGGGAGGGTCCCGGGAGCGAGGAGGGTCCGGTACTCATTATAGGGGGAAGGGGCCAATCATACATGGGAGGGTCCCGGGAGCGTGGAGGGTCCGGTACTCATTATAGGGGGAAGGGGCCAATCATACATGGGAGGGTCCGGTACTCATCCGTATGAACAGATCCGCACCCGTTCCGCAATTTTGCGGAAGGTCTGTGGATCCATTCATTTCTATGGGCCCTAAAAAGATGCGGACAGCTCACCGCGTGCTGTCCGCATCCGTTATTCCGTACCGCGGCTCCGCAGAAAAGATAGAACATGTCCTATTCTTAGATATTCCGGACAAGAATAGGCATTTTCTATTATGGTTGCGGCCATGTGCGGTCCGCAAATTTTGGAACGCATATGGCCGGTATCCGTGTTTGGCGGATCCGCAAAGCACTACGGCCGTCTCAATGGGCCCTAAGGGGGAGGGGGCCGGGTGCTCTCAGTATAGTGCGGCCAGTCATATCAATAGAGGGTGACTGTAAGCCCCTCAGGATCATGTTATGGTTTTTATATTGTCAGTCGGGGGTCTCCAACATATCAATGTCCAGTTTTTGTGAAATCACTCCTCCCATGCCACAGCCTCCCATGCTGGGAGTAGTAGTTTCATATCAGACAGAAAGCCACAGCTTGCTGGCAAGCTGTAATAAAAGTTGCTCTCTCCTCCACCTAGTGGTAGTGCAGGGCACTGCGGGTTCTCTTGCACAGTGAGGCTCCGAGCGGCACATATCTTATCTTTGTCATAGATCATAACACAGAAATGTATTACTGAGAAATTCACGTCGCACAACGCCGCTCCTGCACGTGAGGCGCAAGCACCGGGTCTGCAGCAGGCGATTCTACATGATAGTATGAGTGGATTTCTATAATTCTGTGCAGTCATGTCTTATATAACCGGTGATGACTGTCTACTTAAAGGGATTATCCCCTCAATATAAGCATATAGTATGGCAGGATCAGTACACAGTGACTGCACCAGCAGAATCGTGAGTGCAGCTCTGGAGTATAATACAGGATGTAACTCAGGATCAGTACAGGATAAGTAATGTATGTACACAGTGACTGCACCAGCAGAATAGTGAGTGCAGCTCTGGAGTATAATACAGGGTGTAATTCAGGATCAGTACAGGATAAGTAATGTATGTACACAGTGACTCCACCAGCAGAATAGTGAGTGCAGCTCTGGAGTATAATACAGGATGTAACTCAGGATCAGTACTCACAGCTCACTAGTGTCAGTAATTTTCCTTTGATAAGCGCCATGCTATATGTTAGTGCCATACTGCTCCGTTACCGCTGTCTTCTGACATTTCATCCTGTGTCTCTCGGTTTCAGCTGTCTTTCGTGTTACTGAACCCCGCACAGATCAGAAGATGACGGCGTTCTCCCGGTTTTTCCTGCTGCTTCTCTATGTAAATAGCTTTTTTAGGATCAGCGCTGAACATGTGCTGCCTGAACTTACCACTGATGACTATTCCGACAGCCTGGCGCCCGGGAAGAGTTCACTGCTGTATTTTAGCGGCTCAGGTAAGTGATTGCTGTGTAGTAATTCTCTATGAGCTAAGCACAAACCTCTGCTGTGCTGATGATTTGCTACAGTGGATTAGCATAGGTAACGTATCAGCCTGGAGCTTAGATTATTGAGCTCACAGAGGATTACCTAGACTAAATACAACTGTAGCAAACCCTCAGCTGTGAAAAGTATTAGGTTTGTACAGGGGTTTATCAGCCTTTCGATGTAATAAAAAAAAAATCTCTATTCACTGACAGCAAGCACGTTTGCAGAACTTTTACAATAATTAGTTTTATTTTTACATAAAGCCATGCAATTCAGCTTAGTTAATATCCAGGGCAGACGTCTACAAACGACCGTCTACAAACCGCTGACCTGTGTGCAGGCCGCCTCTTTTTCCTTCCGGACCCATTGACTTAAAAAAAACTGAGCTGTGTGACTGGTACTTTCACTTTGTGCCTGTCATCTAATTAACCTTATCTCTAAACCAGTGTTTCCCAACCAGTGTGCCTCCAGCTGTTGCAAAACTACAACTCCCAACATGCCCGCACAGCCAAAGGCTATCAAGGCATGATGGGAGTTGTAGTTTTGCAACAGCTGGAGGCACACTGGTTGGGAAACACTGCTCTAAACTACTGAGAGGTCTTCCACACATACATTATTATCAGTAAGATCGGAACGGAGCTCTAATGAGTGTTGATAAGGTCAGAGAGCAGAGAGAAGGAGCCCATCAGCTCCTCAGATGACGGAAAAGACAGAACATCCACAGGCTGCTACTACTGCATCTCAGCTCTGTACAGAATAAAGGGCTCCATATTTTTAATAAACACCAATTGAAAAAATGATTTCTCGCTCAAAATAAGTACAATGCAGTAATAAATAAAAAAAAATGCCCCCAAAGATGTAAATAGCCTTTAAGTCAATGGATCCGCAGAATACAGACGGTCGTGTGCATGAGGCCTAAAGCAGATATTGCTTTTGTATCGATGATGGCCTTGAGCTGCCAGGAACAACAACTGCCCCGACCCCTCCTGTCTGTGCTCTGCTGCTTTGGGCTTCATCTGCTTAGCACTCGGTTCTCTGCTGCCCGCCTGCTCTGGCGCCCGCTTTCTCTTTATAAAGTTACATAGAAACATAGAATGTGTCGGCAGATAAGAACCATTTGGCCCATCTAGTCTGCCCACTTGCACTTGCTGACTTCTTGCCGCCCCAGAAATGTGCAGCAGAAGTTGTTTTTCTTGGCCTGCACAGATTATGGCAGATGAAAAACCTCTCGGACGCAAGCGTCCTATTTTTTTTCACTTGTAAAATATCTGTGCAGCCATTTTCTACATACATCTGTTTCTGGAAAAGTTGGGTTACACACAATATTATCCCCAGCTTTCCCAGACTTCTGAATGGTGTATTTTACCTATTTAGGCAGCAATACAGGAGGTATGACTGTAATACTATACAATGGCACTGCCACTGCTGTGAAACTACAACTCCCAGTATGCCTCATTCCTTTGTAAGGGGGTTTATAGAACAGCTGAGCAAGTGTGCATGCTGGGAATTGTAGTTTCACAGCAGCTGGAGTGCTATAGAAAAGCAGAGTTGCAAACTCTTTAAGAGCTGTAATGGCGGCCATGTTGGTTGTCACTCAGCTTTTCCAGAAACCGTGTATTTCTTTTATTGCAGATCGTCCCGGTAATGTCATATTCCTGGAAGAATTACAGAAGTCATCCAGCGTTCTCCAGGACTACGGGATTTCCGTAGCTAAGGTAAAGAAATATATAATGAGGTAAATTAGACTCTTTCCAGTGCACAACTACAACTCCTAGCATGCTCTAACCTTGCAGGAGCTTCTTAGCATCGGTCAGTTAAAGGAATATTCCCACCACAGACAATGGGGGCATATGTCCGAGAACTGCACCTACGCCGAGAACGGAGTGGGGAGAGTGGTGGCTGGCGGACCCCAGATTTCCCAGGGTCCGGCCACCGCCAAATGCTTTCCACATACAAGTGAATGGGAGCACACAGCGCTTGCGCAGCCGCCCTCCATTAATTTCTGTGGGGCTGCCGAAAGTAGCTGAGCGCTGGCTCAGCTATTTTTTCGTTGGCCCCATAGAAATGAATGGGAGCGACGGCCGCGCAAGCGCTGTTCTCCATTGTCGGCGTAGGTGCAGGTCCCAGAGGTGGGATCCACACCTATCAGACAATGGGGGCATATCCTAGGGATATGCCCCCATTGTCTGTGATGGGAATACCCCTTTAAGAGATAGAGTAGTAATCACAGGGGTAAGGAGTCGTTACTTTTCCTCTGCTGGAAATGGCTGATAACAGGGAGAGAAGACAGACTTCAGGGTTAGTGTCCCTCTAAAGACTGGAATGGGGAGATTAGGGGTTATACTCCAGAGGGAGTCCTATAGTCATACGCTTTGTCGTTTCTCCTTAGGTTCGCTGTGTCGAGGAGGCGGCGCTACGATTTTGTGCAGAGGACAAGGCCTATTTATTCAGGTATGAAAAGCATGGGGGACGGGTCATGTAATTGTATCAGGTCATATCTCATGGCATCAAGACAAGTGGGTTTAAGTCTATTGAGATGTGTGGGAAAAACTATGGCCAATGCCCGTTCATAGAGCACCTGGACACCAGCAAAGGGGCTCGGCACTCGGGACCCCCCCCTCTGTTAGCCAGGAATGCTTTCTGATTTTTACTCTTTAACCACCTAACCAGTCCCTTTCGGGCAGTGGAAAAAGTAGCTTACTGGAGGGGGAGGGCTGCTTTAGATGCTGCTGTCTCCTGAATGGTAGAAACTAGAAACATGCATCTGGTCTTGTTTGAAAGCTGACATTCCATGGCTTTCAGACAATACCAGAATTACATCACTATGTTCAGTACAGGGGAAGATATCACTGATAGAAATCGGGATGCTGTGAATGCATTCCCAACTTGATTTCTAACAGTGATTTCTCCTCTGTTGCTTGGACTTTAGCTGTCATTTTGTTTTTGTATGAAAGCCTGGAATGTCAGATTTCAAACAAGACCAGTTGCATGTGTCTAGGAGATAGCAGGATCTAAAGCAGCCCTCCCCCCCACCAGTTAGCTACTTTTCCCACTGCCCGAGCTGGACTCGGGCAAAACAGTTAGGTGGTTAAAGGGCATATGTCCGCAGATTTGTCCCTATGACACTGGCTGACCTGTTACATGTGCACTTGGCAGCTGAAGGCATCTGTGTTGGTCCCATGTTCATATGTGTCCACATTGCTGAGAATAATTATGTTTTATTATATGCAAATGAGCCTCTAGGAGCAACGGGGGTGTTGTCATTACACCTAGAGGCTCTGCTCTCTCTGCAACTGCTGCGCCCTCTGCACTGTGATTGACAGATCTAGGTGTGAAGATGTTTTCACTGTCTGACCCTGCAGTTGCAGAGAGAGCAGAGCCTGTAGGTGTAACGGTAACGCCCCTGTTGCTCCTAGAGGCTCATTTGCATATATTAAAACATCATTTTTCTAAGCAATGCGGGCACATATGAACATGGGACCAACCAGATGTCTTCCGCTACCAAGTGCACATGTAACAGGTCAGCCAGTGTCATGGGTACAAATCTGCTGAAGGATGCCCTTCAAATGAGAAAGTCAGCCAAAATTGGATCATTACTAATTTTTAGAACAAAGGGTCTGGAGTTCTCTATAGCGCCCCCTCAGGGTAAAGGACATAAGTGAGGGTTCAGATAGGGTAAGTTCACTTCCTGGACTCCAGATGTTTATCTCACAGATGTCACATACACCGGGTATATTGTGGAAAACCTTCAGCTGGGAGAAATATTCGATTTTTATTCACTCATTTATTCACCGACAGCAAGCAGAGACTTTAAAAAGGTGAAAATTTTTCGACTTTGCAATGTCTTTGCAATGTCTTTAGGTTACTCATCGGATTGCAGTCACTGCTCCTGTTGTCTTCAGTGACTTCCACCCATATTCTGTTTCTTCTGCACTTTTGGTCCTGGCTGCTGCTCCTATAACTGGGGTCTGTGGTGTGTTTTGGCAGCTGCGGACCCTACATATGACATCACTCAATATGGCGGCATTGCCTGGCATTGCGTGTTCTCATCTGTGCAGACTCCAGAACAAGCATTGGGCGTCTGTGCAGCAGAAACAAGTCTCTGCCTCCGGTGTCCCGTCCTATGTGCTCAGCTGCCAAGTGAAGCGAGTGTGCGGTAGGACAGTGCGTGGCGGCTCTTATTCTGCACCTGCGGGTAGTTCCCTTGTCGTTTAAAGTGTCGCAGCCAATGAGGTTGTACTGCACGGGGGGCGTTCAGTCATCAGCAGGTGGGCGGGAGAGCAGGACTTCATGAATTACCAGGACTCTTCTCCAGGCCCAGGCTGCAATGATTGTGATGTTGGTTCTCGGCAACCACTTAGGCTACTTTCACACTGGCGTTTTGGCTTTCCGTTTGTGAGATCCGTTCAGGGCTCAGCGGTCCAAAGCGGATCAGTTTTGCCCTAATGCATTCTGAATGGAAAAGGATCCGCTCAGAATGCATCAGTTTGCCTCCGATCTGTCTCCATTCCACTTTGGAGGCTGCCTGCAGCGTTTTGGTGTCCACCTAATGAAACTGAGTCATCCGTCCTGACACACAATGTAAGTCAATGGGGACGGATCCGTTTTCACTGACACAATCTGGCACAATAGAAAACGGATCCGTCCCCCATTGACTTTCAATGGTGTTCAAGACGGATCTGTCTTGGCTATGTTAAAGATAATACAAACTGATCCGTTCTGAACGGATGCAGACGGCTGTATTATCTGAATGGATGCAGACTGTTGTATTATCTGAACGGATGCAGACTGTTGTATTATCTGAACGGATGCAGACGGTTGTATTATCTGAACAGGTGCGTTTGTGCAGATCCGTGACGGATCCGCACCAAACGCGAGTGTGAAAGTAGCCTTACTTTTAACCTATAAATGACAGACCGCTGAAATCAACTCACCTTCTCTACTTTATGCTGCTGTTAACATGGGCAGCATAATGTTGATGACAGGTTCCCTTTAAGCTTTTTTGGATCTTTCCTTCCTTTCTTTCATGCTTCCTCCTTCCCCCCTTTCCCTTTCTCCCTTCCTCCTTTGCTCCCTTACTTTCTTTGTAGTTCCCCCCTTCTTTCCTTTCTAACTTCCTTCTTTCCCCCCTTCTTTTATTCTTGGCATTCTCCTTTCCTCTCCTTATTTCATTCTTCTTCCTTCCCTCCCTTCCTTTCTTTCTTGCTTCTGCCTTCTTTTCCTTCCCTCCATATCTTTCTTTCTCCCTTCTTCCTTCCTTCCTTCTATATATGTCAGTGATGTGACCTATAGATTCTGTGCTGTTTTCCATGATTCAGTTTACTGTATCCAGCCAATTATCGTGATTAATCTGTCATCGTTTCTTCTTCAGGGGATCCAAATTATTGCGGGAATTCCCAGTGGATACGCTGTTTGATGTCAACGCCATTGTCGCCAATGTTTTATTGTGAGTAGCGCCTGTTCGCACCTGACAATACGAAGCAGCGTCTCTTCTGTCTAGTTGCAAATGATTCTTTCCAGCCATAGTCTTCCTGGAAAGCTAGGTGACAACCAATATGACGCAGCGAATGCTCTTGAATTAGCTATCACAGGGTGTCACAGGCAAATCTGTGTGATACAGTCCTGATCAGAAGAATAAAAAATCCTATTTTACATTGTTGGATCTTAACAAGGTTCCAAGTACAGCTTCAACATGCAACAAGAAGAAATGGGAGCGAGACAAAACATTTTTTGAGCATTCAATTTAATGAAAACAACGAATAAACTGAAACAGGCTGGTTTTTAGCTGATCCATAGTTTAGGACCACGTGCCTTTAAAAGGCCAAATCTGTGCAAAGATGTGGGTTCATTGTCATTTTCTGTCAGGTAGTCACACGTTGTGATGGCAAAGGCCAAAAAACTCTCCCTTTTTGAATGTGGTCGGGTTGTTGAACTGCATAAGCCGGGTCTCTCACAGCGCGCCATCGCTGCTGAGGTGGGACGCAGTAAGACAGTCATTTGGAATTTCTTAAATGATCCTGAGGGTTATGGAACAAAAAAGTCAAGTGGAAGACCCAACAAATGTCACCAATACTGAACCGGCGGATCCAATTGGCTGTCCGTCATGACACTGGACGATCCTCGGCCCAAATTAAGGCCCTTACTGGTGCTGACTGCAGCCCCATAACCATCAGACGGCAAAAGACCTCGTCTCCTTGAACGCCACAGAACTGCTCGTTTGGACTTTGCAAGAGAGCACCAAACATGGGACATTCAAAGGTGGAAGAAAGTTTTATTCTCTGATGAGAAAAAATGTAACCTTGATGGTCCTGATGGTTTCCAACGTTACTGGCATGACAAGCAGATCCCACCTGAGATGTTTTCTGCGCTCCACAGTGGAGGGGGCGCCATAATGGTCTGGGGTGCTTTTTCCTTCAGTGGAACAATGGAGCTTCAGGAAGTGCAGGGGCATCAAACGGCCGCTGGCTATGTCCAGATGTTGCAGAGAGCATTCCTCATGACTGAGGGCCCTCGTCTGTGGGGTAACGACTGGGTTCTTCAACAGGACAACGCTACAGTACCCAATGCCCGCAGGACAAGGGACTTCTTCCAGGAGAATAACATCACTCTTTTGGCCCATCCTGCGTGTTCCCCTGATCTAAATCCAATTGAGAACCTTTGGGAATGGATGGCAAGGGAAGGTTACAAAAATGGACAACAGTTCCAGACAGTAGATGGCCTTCGTGCGGCCGTCTTCACCACTTGGAGAAATGTTCCCACTCACCTCATGGAAACGCTTGCATCAAGCATGCCGAAATAATAACGGCGGAGCTACTCATTACTGAGCTCATGTTTGGAGGTTGGATTTCTGTTTTGGGGGGGGGGGGGTTTTCGTTTTTTTTGGAGGTGTGGTCCTAAACTTTTGATCAGCTGAAAAACAGCCTGTTTCAGTTTATTCGTTGTTTTCATTAAATTGAATGCTCAAAAAATGTTTTCTCTCACTCCCATTTCTTCTTGTTGCATGTTGAAGCTCCACTTGGAACCTTGTTAAGATCCAGCCATGCTAAATAGGATTTTTTGCCATTTTTCAAGTGGTCTTAAACTTTTGATCAGGACTGTAATTCAGAGGTGAGGAAGCATGAGAGGTGTCACTGCCGGATGTGTCTGCCAGGATCCCGGCTGATCCTCACAATGGAAGGGGTCATTGCAATTTGTTTCCCGTATTGGTGGATATCGGCGCCGCTGTCCAGGAAAATCTTTAGAGCTCGTGCCCCGGTGTTCTCAGGATCAGCGGCGGTCCCACAGGTTGGGCGCCCACTGATCATGAAGTGATCCTAGCAATGTTGGGACGTCCTCTTGAAGGCATCGTCACACACCTATCCGTATATTTCAGCGTTCTCCTATATAACAAAGTCAAGTACATCACCTCCACCTTGGAACTCCAGAAATTAGAAGACGCCACGAAAGGGAAGAAGAACATTGTTTTCACTTACGTCCGGGCGATCGGAACGCCAGGTACGGCACACATGTCGGTCTTTCTGACTCTCTCTTGGGTCAGGTTATTTGTTATACGGAACGCCAGGTACGGCACACATAATATTAAAGGAGCCACAACCCCTATTCTCTGTCTTGTCTCCACTGTCTGAGATGTTGGGTAGAAGCTATTGCTCCCTGTTATCAGCCATTTCCTAGCGACATAAATCTCAGTAATGCATTTTATATGTGTGGCATCCCGATGTTTAGTTTTATACTGCTGTTCAGTCGCTTCTTTCCCTCCTCCCGTCCTCAGAGCACCGTTATGTCATGGAAGCCGCTTTTGCACATGGATCCACGCACCAGTTTGTGGTAACCACAGAGAGCAATGTGCTGAAGAGCATGAGGTAGAGATGTTGTCATGACTTTGTCTTTTTCTCAGTCGTTAAGTATTTTTTTTCAATAAGATGAGATTTTCCGGTGCACTTTTTGTTGCACTTCCTAATATCTGCCAGCAGAGGGCATGCTTGTATCATTTACTCTTTAGATCGCTGAGCTGCATCTATAGCACTGTTTGCAGACTGTAGCTCTCCAGCTGCTGAGGAACTACAACCCTGTGCATGCTGGGGGTTGTAGTACCCTACAGCTGGAGAGCCCCACGTTGGAAACGATTGATTTATAGCATCAAGTAAGCCTGCAGTTTTTTGGAAAAAAAACTCAAAGCACTTCTAAATTAGTATTCCAGCAAATGACATTGGTCACCTACCCCTCCACAGAATAGGTCATATAGAAGAAACCTCAGCACTCTCTTGTCTTCAGTTCAGTGGAATTTATTTCACCAGCAAAAAATGCGACGTTTCGACCGTAAAGGTCTTTCTCAAGCCTTGGTCGAAACGTCACATTTTTTGCTGGTGAAATAAATTCCACTGAACTAAAGACAAGAGAGTGCTGCGTCCCAGCAAACATTCATTTAGCACTTATCCTGCTGTTTGTGGGACACTCCTTTTAACCGCTTCCCATCCCGAGACGTGACTGACATAGGATGAAAATACAATACATATTAATACCTCTTCATGTATTTATTTTATTTAAAAAATCACCTATTGTTTTTTTTTCTAGCCCTGAAGACCCCAGCCTCATATCGGCAAGACTTGTGTTCATCCATTGTAAATCAGTGACGAGGGCCGATCAGAAATGTCAGCGAACGTTGTCAGACCAGCCCCTGACCACTATCCATATCCATCGCTTTCTGAAACTCATGGGGCTCCCTCTAGTGGTAGGTGCCTGCACTACAAGCATTAGTAATCCAAAAGTAATTTAGCATGAGCTGAACTCAAAGATCTGAAACATTTTCTACAGACACAAAAGACCCATTACTCTCAAATATTGTTCACAAATCTGTCTAGATCTGTGTCAGTGAGAACTTCTCCTGTGCCGAGATAATCCATCCCACCTCACAGGTGTGGCAGATCAAGGTGCTGATTAGAGAGCATGAATATTGCACAGGTGTGCCTTAGACTGCCCACAATAAAAGGCCACTCTGAAATGTGCACCGTTTTGCCTTACTGGGGGAGGGGTCAGAAAACCAGTCAGCATCAGGTGTGGCCACCGTTTGCCTCACGTAGTGCAACACATCTCCGTCACATAGAGTTGATCAGGTTGTTGATTGTGGCCTGTGGGATGTTGGTCCACTCCTCTTCTGTGCAAAGTTGCAGAATATTGGCAGGAACTGGAACACGCTGTCGTATACGCCGATCCAGACCATCCCAAACATGCTCAATGGGTGACATGTCCGGTGAGTATGCTGACCATGCAAGAACTGGGATGTTTTCAGCTTCCAGGAGTTGTGCACAGATCCTTGTAATATGGGGCCGTGCATTATCGTGCTGCAACATGAGGCGATGGTTGTGGATGAATCATCCGTGAACAGAACGCCTCTCCAATGTGCCAGACGCCATTGAATGTGAGCATTTGCCCACTCAAGTCGGTTACAACGACGAACTGCAGTCAGGTCCAGACCCCGATGAGGACGACGAGCAGAGGAGCTTCCCTGAGACAGTTTCTGATAGTTTATGCAGAAGTTCTTTGGTTATGCCAACCGATTGTTGCTGCAGCTGTTCGGGTTGCTGGTCTCAGACGTTCATGGAGCTGAACATGCTGGATGTGGAGGTCCTGGGCTGGTGTGGTTACACGTGGTCTGCGGTTGTGAGGCCGGTTGGATGTACTGCCAAATTCTCTGAAACGCCTTTGGAGACGGCTTTTGGTAGAGAAATGAGAGCAACAGCTCTAGTAGACATTCCTGCAGTCAGCATGCCAATTGCACGCTACCTTTAAACGTTGCGACATCTGTGGCATTGTGCTGTGTGATCAAACTGCACATTTCAGAGTGGTCTTTTATTGTGGGCAGTCTAAGGCACACCTGTGCAATATTCATGCTGTCTAATCAGCACCTTGATCTGCTACACCTGTGAGGTGCGATAGATTATCTTGGCAAAGGAGAAGCGCTCACTAACACAGATCTAGACAGATGTGAACAATATTTGAGAGTAATGGGTCTTTTGTGTATGTAGAAAATGTTGCAGATTTTGAGTTCATGCAAAATGGGAGCAAAACCGAAAGTGTTGCGTTTATATTTTTACTCAGTGTAGATTTTGATAATTTTTTCCCCCAGAAAATACCTCATCCCTCTGGCCCTCCCATGAATTGATCACATCTTGTCCTGGCTGTGCCTTGTGTGGAGGGATTAGTCAGTTTAATGGAAATGATAGGATGTGACATTGCAGACTGATGCCATTGGTGTCAATGTTTTTTAGGTTGAGGTTTCCGACGATCCTGATAAATTTAGCAGCGTTCACCTCCAGCTGGGATTACCTGTGATCTTTATTCTGAGTCAGCAAGAGACCTATGAAGTTGACATGGAGACGGCGAAGGACGTGGCCTGGCAGCTACTGGGGAAAGCCGGCGTGGGCGTAGTACAGAGGTGAGATTCTGTGGCTTCTCTAGGTTCAGCTTAAACCCTATTAACTATAGTGTTTTTATTAGTATTATAAGAAGGATTTCATTCCCTTGTGAATAAGCGGCACCAGATATTCTCTTGGCCGCTTATCTCTGTATGCACGCATGGCTGATCTGAGCCTGCATATTTATGAGTAGGGGAGATCTTCGGAGTAAGTCCAGCTTTTCATGTTAGTTTATGTGATAAGTCTTCTGTACTTTTTTAGTTCCAGAGTTAAATTGTTGCTGTTATTTCCAGGGAGAAGTCCGGGATAAACATTCCTGTCGCCTACAACGTGGCTGTGAAGAGACCAGATGAAGTAAGTGTAGGCCGAGTACCCGACCTCCACAAAAGTCCACCATTACTGCTGGCTGTATTGGCGACCCCTGTGTTTAAAGGGGTTGTCTGCTTATCCTATATTGATGACCTGTTCTCAGGATAGGTCATCAATATCAGATCGGTGGGGGTCCGACACCCGGCAACCCTGACGATCAGCTGTATGTAGAGAACGCAGCGCTCATATGAGCGCTGCATTCTCTTCTCTGTTTACCTGCTCGCCATCGACATTACAGCGGGGACCAGGTGTAATTACAGCTCCGCCGTCCCATTTACTTTAAAGGGGTAATCTGGGCTTTTAATATTGATGACCTATTCTTAGGATAGGTCATCAATATCAGATCGGCGGGGGCTCCGACACCCAGGACCCCTGCCGATCAGCTGTATAAAAAGGAAAGTCTACCTGCTCACCATAGACATAGCAGCAGGAAGATAGAAGGGGGATGGCACGCGCTAACTGCGTGCACCTTCCCTTCATAGAGCTGATCGGCGGGGCTGCCGGGTGTCAGACCCCCACCGATCCGATAGGTTATCAATATTAACGGCCTAGAGAACCCCTTTAATGGGATGACTTCCTCCAATTCACTTGAACAGGACAGAGCTATCCCATTGAAGTGAATGGGAAGGTGGAGCTGTAAACAGAGAAGAGAATGTAGTGCTCATATAAGCACTGCGTTCTCTTCATATAGCTGATCGGCAGGGGTTGATGGCAGTCTGGCCCCCGCCAATCTGATATTGATGACCTATCCTGAGGATAGTTCATCAGTATACGATAAGCGGACAACCCCTTTAACCACCTCCTGACCGCCTAACGCACGGATGCGTCCGGAAGGTGGTTGATCTATTCCTCCTGGACGCATCCGTGCGTCATCTCGCGATAGCCGAGATTTCCTGTGAACGCGCGCACACAGGCTCGCGCGCTCACAGGAACTGAAGGTAAGCGAGTGGATCTCCAGCCTGCCAGCGGCGATCGCTCGCTGGCAGGCTGGAGATGTGATTTTTTTAACCCCTAACAGGTATATTAGATGCTGTTTTGATAACAGCGTCTAATATACCTGCTACCTGGTCCTCTGGTGGTCCCTTTTGTTTGGATCGACCACCAGAGGACACAGGCAGCTCTGTAAAGTACCACAAAAAACTACACTACACTACACTCCCCCCCCGTCACTTATTAACCCTTTATGAACCACTGATCACCCCATATAGACTCCCTGATCACCCCCCTGTCATTGATCACCCCCCTGTAAGGCTCCATTCAGAGGTCCGTATGATTTTTACTGATCCGTGGATACATGGATCGGATCCGCAAAACACATGCGGACCTCTGAATGGAGCCTTACAGGGGGGTGATCAATGACAAGGGGGTGATCACGCATATAGACTTCCTGATCACTTCCCTGTCATTGATCACCCCCCTGTCATTGATCACCCCCCTGTAAGGCTCCATTCAGACGTCCGTATGATTTTTACGGATCCACTGATACATGGATCGGATCCGCAAAACACATGCGGACGTCTGAATGGAGCCTTACAGGGGGGTGATCAATGACAAGGGGGTGATCACGCATATAGACTTCCTGATCACTTCCCTGTCATTGATCACCCCCCTGTCATTGATCACCCCCCTGTAAGGCTCCATTCAGACGTCCGTATGATTTTTACGGATCCACTGATACATGGATCGGATCCGCAAAACACATGCAGACCTCTGAATGGAGCCTTACAGGGGGGTGATCAATGACAGGGGGGTGATCACCCATACAGACTCCCTGATCACCCCCCTGTCATTGATCACCCCCCTGTAAGGCTCCATTCAGACGTCCGTATGCGTTTTGCGGATCCGATCCATGTATCCGTGGATCCGTAAAAAAAATCATACGGACGTCTGAATGGAGCCTTACAGGGGGGTGATCACCCATATAGACTCCCTGATCACCCCCCTGTCATTGATCACCCCCCTGTAAGGCTCCATTCAGACGTCCGTATGCGTTTTGCGGATCCGATCCATGTATCCGTGGATCCGTAAAAAATCATACGGACGTCTGAATGGAGCCTTACAGGGGGGTGATCACCCATATAGACTCCCTGATCACCCCCCTGTCATTGATCACCCCCCCTGTAAGGCTCCATTCAGACGTCCGTATGCGTTTTGCGGATCCGATCCATGTATCCGTGGATCCGTAAAAAATCATACGGACGTCTGAATGGAGCCTTACAGGGGGGTGATCAATAACAGGGGGGTGATCACCACATATAGACTCCCTGATCACCCCCCTGTCATTGATCACCCCCTGTAAGGCTCCATTCAGACGTCCGTGTGCGTTTTGCGGATCCGATCCATGTATCCGTGGATCCGTAAAAAATCATACGGACGTCTGAATGGAGCCTTACAGGGGGGTGATCAATGACAGGGGGGTGATCAATGACAGGGGGGTGATCACCCCATATAGACTCCCTGATCACCCCCCTGTCATTGATCACCCCCTGTAAGGCTCCATTCAGAAATTTTTTTGGGCCCAAGTTAGTGGAAATTTTTTGTTTGTTTTGTTTTTTCTTTCTAAGTCTCATATTCCACTAACTTGTGTCAAAAAATAAAATCTCACATGAACTCACCATACCCCTCACGGAATCCAAATGCGTAACATTTTTTAGACATTTATATTCCAGACTTCTTCTCACGCTTTAGGGCCCTAAAATGCCAGGGCAGTATAAATACCCCACATGTGACCCCATTTCGGAAAGAAGACATCCCAAGGTATTCCGTGAGGGGCATATTGAGTCCATGAAAGATTGAAATTTTTGTCCCAAGTTAGCGGAAAGGGAGACTTTGTGAGAAAATACCAAAAAAATCAATTTTCGCTAACTTGTGCCAAAAAAAAAAAATAATTCTAGGAACTCACCATGCCCCTCACGGAATACCTTGGGGTGTCTTCTTTCCAAAATGGGGTCACATGTGGGGTATTTATACTGCCCTGGCATGTTAGGGGCCCGAAAGCGTGAGAAGAAGTCTGGGATCCAAATGTCTAAAAATGCCCTCCTAAAAGGAATTTGGGCCGCTTTGCGCATCTAGGCTGCAAACAAGTGTCACACATCTGGTATCGCCGTACTCAGGAGAAGTTGGGGAATGTGTTTTGGGGTGTCATTTTACATATACCCATGCTGGGTGAGAGAAATATCTTGGTCAAATGCCAACTTTGTATAAAAAAAATTGGAAAAGTTGTCTTTTGCCAAGATATTTCTCTCACCCAGCATGGGTATTTGTAAAATGACACCCCAAAACACATTCCCCAACTTCTCCTGAGTACGGCGATACCAGATGTGTGACACTTTTTTGCTGCCAAGGTGGGCAAAGGGGCACACATTCCAAAGTGCACCTTTCGGATTTCGCAGGCCATTTTTTACACATTTTGATTGCAAAGTACTTCTCACACATATGGGCCCCTAAATTGCCAGGGCAGTATAACTACGCCACAAGTGACCCCATTTTGGAAAGAAGACACCCCAAGGTATTCCGTGAGGGGCATGGCGAGTTCCTAGAATTTTTTATTTTTTGTCGCAAGTTAGTGGAATATGAGACTTTGTAAGAAAAATAAATAAAAAGAAAAAATCATCATTTTCCGCTAACTTGTGACAAAAAATAAAAAGTTCTATGAACTCACTATGCCCATCAGCGAATACCTTAGGGTGTCTACTTTCCGAAATGGGGTCATTTGTGGGGTTTTTCTACTGTCTGGACATTGTAGAACCTCAGGAAACATGACAGGTGCTCAGAAAGTCAGAGCTGCTTCAAAAAGCGGAAATTCACATTTCTCGTGCTTTTTTCCATTGGGGGACACAGACCATGGGTATAGCTTAGAGGTATTAGTAGGAGGGACACTATGCAAATGAAAGAGCTCCTCCTCCTCGGGCTATACCCCCAGACTCCACCAGGAGGAACTCAGTCTTTGCTTAGTGTCTGGTGAAGGAGGTTGACACTCTCTGATTCTACTCCTTTTTGTTATTTTTATTCTAGATGGGGACACAGGTCGGCATGGCGCCTTCCTGGTCCCCCGTGGAGTGCCCGCCGCCGTCTTTGGGACGTTGCCTGGCTGCCTCCATTTCCCCCCAAGAAGATAAGTGGATCCGGGCTCGACCTGTTAGCTCCGGCATCCCACCAGCTGCTGGGACGCCTGCTGCCTACCCTCCTCCAGAGCACTGTTCTCCTGGATTGGAGTCAGAAGTCTGAAGAGGCGCATCCCTGCTGGTCTGGACATCGAGGGAGCATGCTGAGCAGATAAGTGTTGCACAATCCCTCCCCCTCCCTCTGTGTCTATTTGTCTGTGGCTGCCTGGGTGAGCTTGAAGAAGGATCCTGATGGGGCACTTTCTTCATTTTGGCACTGGAGTACTGGCATCTCTTCCCCTTAAACTGTGGGCTTCAGCGCTTCTCTCGTCGGGCCTTGGCTGCTGCGCTCCCTCAGCGCCCGCCGGCAGGCCGCTCCTCCACGTGGTGCGCTTATTTTCGCGCATATTTTCGCGCTCGCGCATATTTTCGCGCGCGCGCTTATTTTTCGTGCGCGCGCTTATTTTCGCGCGCTTTTTTCGCGCCATAATGACGCGTTAGGGGAGGCGGAGCCTCGGCATGCCGCTCTGACTCTCCTTACACCGGAGACTCTGTTTGCTCATGGCCGTGCAGCTCCTCATCACTCTACTCCGTTTTGTGCCAGGCAAGCTGGTAGCTCAGTGGTACTGCTGCTGTTGCCCCATGTCCAGGCTTTCTGAGTTCAAAGCCCCTTTCAGCCTTCAAAAATTGTTTATATTATTCTAGATGGGGACACAGGTCGGCATGGCGCCTTCCTGGTCCCCCGTGGAATGCCCGCTGCCGTCCTTGGACGCTGCCTGGCTGCCTCCATTGCCCCCCAAAGAAGACAAGTGGATCCGGGCTCGACCTGCAGCTCCGGTATCCCACCAGCTACTGGGTCTCCTGCTGCCACCCTCCACCAGAACACTGCACTCCTGGACAAGGAGTCAGAAGCCTGATGAGGTGCATCCCTGCTGGTCCTGGAGTCGAGGGAGAAGTTCTGCAGGAGCAGATAAGTATTGCCTGCATCCCTGCCTTACCCCCCTCCTCCACCCCTCCTCCACGTCCCTGGGGGCCTGCGGTCCCCGCTTGGGCATCTGCCATGTCCAGCGCGGCCGCTAAATTGGTCTTAGTCACCAAGGCAACCATGTCCTTTAATCCTGTGGCGCTAACGACTCCATCTCTCTCAGTGGTCCCCACAGTGGGTGACTGACTACGAAGAGGCAGCGTGAGCGGCAGCATCCCACCTCGGATGTCTCTGTCTCTCCACCCCCCTCACCTCGCCGGTGGCGCTTGCGGACTGCTCTTCCCCCTCCCTAGGGAGAGTACTCCGAAGGAGAATTATCCGGCTCGGACGAGCCACGTCCTTTTTGGACTATAGGGCATTTTCAAATCCTGTGACGCCAACCACCTCTCTAAGTGGTTTTCCACAGAAGACGCCCGAATACTAACAGGGAGCGTGAGCAGCAGCATCCCTCCTCGGATGGCTCTGGCTCTCCCCCCCCCCCCCCCCCCTCGTCTAGAGGCGCGTTCGGGCGACTCTCCCCTCCCTTAGGGAGCGCAAGTCTGAAGGAGAATTTCCGGCTCTGATTAGGTCATGGAGCGGGACCCCTCGCCTAAGCTCTCCACCAGGGTGGCTGACTTAGTGGTGACTGTCCGAGACACCTTTATTCTCCAAGGGGATTCTCCTCCTTCCACTGGTCAGGAGTTCCCCCTTTTTCCGTCCAGGCAGTCGGAGACTACCATGTTCCCGGTCCATGAGGGATTTTTCCGCGGTCATGTCCAGGGCCTGGGGTGGTCTTAATAAGGTTCTCGACCACCCAGCGCATGAATATACTTTCCTTTCCCTGCTGACGGCGAGGAGAGGTGTCTCCTCCCCCTAAGGTGGATCCTCCGGTGGCCGGATTAGCCAATTATGTGGCCCTTCCTGTCTTAGTCAGTTCCTCTTTCCAGGATGCTGTAGACAGACGCATAGACTCTCTTCCAGGTCCTTTTTTCGCTGGCAGCGCGTCCCTGTGACCTACCTTTCACTCAGCAGGGGTAGCCAGTGCTCTCTCGGTGTGGTTACAACACCACCACCAGGAACTGGCGGTACGAGATGCGGCTACTAACACACTGGAGTTGGTTCTCCAGATGTCTCAGGCTTCTAACATTCTTTGCGAAGCTTCTAGGGACATTGTTTCCCTCTTTGCCCGCAGGTTGGCCATCTCTGTCACTCAGCGCGAAGAGATCTGATTGAAGGTGTGGGACGCTGACGCCTCCACCAAGCGTTCCCTTGCTAATCTCCCCTTTGGGGTTTCCAGGCCTTGTGGGGATCAGCTGGACGAGTTCGTCTCTGCATGCCTTTTGCCGTTTCTCATCTGGTAGGCCGTCGCCTGCTTCCTCCGCCGGGGGTCTCAGGTCGCCCGCAAAGAGGCCTTCCTTTGCACCAGCCTTCCCGGCACTAGAGGGCCCAGTCAGCCCGCCCTGCTGCTCCTAGGCCTATCACATGTCCCGATTGCGGAATCCCACCATCGATTCCTGCGCTTCGCCATTATGGGTCGACACTGTCAGTTTGTCGCCCTTCCTTCGGGTTGGCGACCACCCCGCGGGTCCTTGCCACGGTCCTGGACCGCTCATGGCGCTTCTTCGTACCAGGGGCATTCCTTTGCTGCCCTGTCGGGACGATATCCGGATAGAGGCCCCCCTCTCTACCGCAGACCACGGACAGCGTCCGGATCACTGTTCAGACCCTGGAACGGTTCGGCTGCCTGGTAACTTTCCCAAACTCCTGCCTCTTCCCGTCCCAGAGGCTCTCCTTCCGGAGGGTGATTTTGGACACCTCGGCTGCCAAAGTATTCTACCAGCCTTCAAGTCCTCCCAGGTCCAGGGGGCAGTGTCGCATCTGCTGCGCTCCCCGTGCCTCTCCATTCGGGAATACTTGCAGGTCCTGGGTCTTATGGTAGCCTCTTTCGAGGCCTTTCCATATGCCCAGTTTCACACTCGCCTGGCGCAACAGGAGATCCTTTACCTTTCAGCGGGTTCGGGCAGTTCTCCCTTGGTGGCTGTTCCCAAAGAACCTGAGGTCGGGGAGTTCCTTTCTCGCATTCTCCTGGACGATCGCCGCCACCGATGCCAGCATCCTGGGTTGGGGGGGCGTTTTCCAGTCTCGCACGGTTCAAGGAATTTGGCCGGCGGCAGAGTCTCGCCTTCCAATCAACTTTCTGGAATTGAGGGCGATTTTTTCCGCTCTCTCTCTCCTATTGGACCTCTCTCCTTGCGGGCCTCCCAGTGCGGGTTCAAACGGGCAATGCCGCGGCCGTGGCCTATATCGACCATCAGGACGGGACCCGCAGCCGGATGGTGATGCAGGAGGTGAAGTGAATTCTGACGTGGGCGGAGACTCACGTTCCGGTGTTGTCAGCAGTTTGCATTCCAGGAATGGACAACTGGACAGCGGACTTTCTAAGCCACAACACGGTGGATCCAAGCGAGTGGTCTCTGCATCCAGAAGGGTTCGAAGAAATCTGCCACAGATGGGACCGTCCGGATGTGGACTTAATGGCGTCCGGGTTCAACAACAAGATCCCAGTGGTCCTGGCTCGCGCCCGAGATCCGGAGGCGTACGGATGGATGCGCAGGTGTCTCCGTGGCAGGACTTCAGCCTCCTCTGTTTTCCTCTCCTACCAAAGGGTCTACGCCAGTTCGAGGCGGAAGGGACTCCGACCGTTCTCATCACCCCAGAGTGGCCTCGCCGCGCGTGGTTTTTCGGACGTGGCTCGGTTGCTGGCGGACGCCCCATGGCCTCTTCCCGACGGACAGGACTTACTGTCTCAGGGCCCGTTCTTCCACCGGAATTTGCGGTCTCTTCGTTTACCGGCGTGACTGTTGAAACCGCCATCCTGATAAAGATGGGGTTCTCGGATTCAGTGGTTAGGACCATGATCAGTCCGGGGAAGTCTTCTTCCTCCCGGATTTACTATCGTACCTGGATGGCCTTCCTATCCTTTTTTGAGGGTTCGGGGTTCCCTCCCCTTCGGTTTTCCATCTTGATGGTACTGTCTTTTCTTCAGTCTGGGCTTGTGCAGGGACTGTCGCTTAGTTCCCTGTAAGGTCAGGTTTCGGCGCGGGCCGTCAGAGGTCCCTTGCTCTTAAGGGTCCGGTGGTGACCTTTCTTCGGGGGTGGCGCATTCGGTTCCCCGTATGTTCCCCCTTTGTCTCCTTGGGATCTCAATTTGGTTCTGCGCGCTCTGCAGTCGGCTCCCTTCGAGCCTTTGAGGAGGGTCTCTCTGACTGTTCTCATCTGGACTTCCTTGTGACCATAGCTTCTGATACAGCTACATAGCGTAGTGATTAAAGTTCTGGGCTATTATGCAGTGGCTGTGAGTTCACGTCCCATCACGAGCTTTTAGGTCAGACTGGTGTCGAAGCTGGCCGCTCTTTCCTGTCAGGAGCCTTAATGGTTTTCCTCCAGGATTAAGTTGTGCTCCGTCCAGTCCCCTTCTTTTTGCCCAGGGTGGTCTCTCCCTTCCGCCTTGATGAGGATCTTGTCCTGCCTTCCTTTTGTCCTTCTCCGGCTAACCCCAAGGAACGCACTCTGCATTCCCTGGATGTTGTACGGGTCCTGAAGGTGTGTCTCGCGGCTACTGCTTCCGTCCGCCGTTCTTGGCGCTCTGGATCTGCTTGGCTATTTCCGCGGCTTGTCACGCTTGTGGTGGAGTTCCCCCGGCTAGAATTGCCGCTCACTCCATTGGGGCGGAGGGGGCTTCCTGGGCAAGACGCAGTCGTGCCTCTGCGTCTCAGCTGTGTACGGCGGCCACCTGGTCGTCCTTGCATACCTTTGCAAATTTTTGTCAGTTGCATTCACTGGCTTCGGCTGATGCGGCTTTGGCCGCAGGGTTTTGCAGGCTGTGGTTCCTGTTTGACCGTTGGGGCGTTCCTCCTGGCGGTGCTGATATTTTTTCCCACCCCATGGACTGCTTTTGGACGTCCCATGGTCTGTGTCCCCCAATGGAAAAAAGCACGAGAAAAGGAGATTTTTGTGAAACTCACCTGTAAAATCTTTTTCTCGTCTTTTCCATTGGGGGACACAGCTCCCACCCATTATTCCTGTTGCAGGAGGGGTCTTTAGTTCAGTTTTTCTGTTTCTGGTTGGACCTTATGGCTTGGTCCGATGGTTTCCATGATTTTTTCTTGCTCCTTCTCCTACTGCTTGTGCAACGCCTGAGTTCCTCCTGGTGGAGTCGGGGGGTATAGCCTGAGGAGGAGGAGCTCTTTCATTTGCATAGTGTCCCTCCTACTAATACCTCTAAGCTATACCCATGGTCTGTGTCCCCCAATGGAAAAGACGAGAAAAAGATTTTACAGGTGAGTTTCACAAAAATCTCCTTTTTTGTACCATAGTTTGTAAACGCTATAACTTTTACCCAAACCATTTTTTTTTTTTGCCCAAACATTTTTTTTTATCAAAGACATGTAGAACAATAAATTTAGCGAAAAATTTCTATATTGATGTCGTTTTTTTTGCAAAATTTTACAGCTGAAAGTGAAAAATTTCATTTTTTTGCAAAAAAATCTTTAAATTTCGATTAATAACAAAAAAAGTAAAAATGTCAGCAGCAATGAAATACCACCAAATGAAAGCTCTATTAGTGAGAAGAAAAGGAGGTAAAATTCATTTGGGTGGTAAGTTGCATGACCGAGCGATAAACGGTGAAAGGAGTGTAGTGCCGAAGTGTAAAAAGTGGCCTGGTCATTAAGGGGGTTTCAGCTAGCGGGGTTAAAGTGGTTAAAGGGGCATTCCCATTATATAAAATGATGGCATATCGCTGGCATACATCAGCATTTTTTTGATCTGAGTTATGGGACCTCCACCGATCCTGAGAATGAAGGGGCTGCAGCACTGGTGTAGCATTGCGCCCGTTTACTTTTTTCTCCCCGCACAGCAGCGCCCAAATCGCCTAAAGTGAATGTGGTTGACTGCAGGCAGGCAAGTACAAGCGCTCAGGTATTTCTGGCAGACCCATAGAGTTAAATGGAGCGGCGCCGTACATGCATGTCCACTCTGCCATTCAGTTGGGAGGAGACAGGCCCCTGTCCTGGTGCTCGGCAGGGGCTCCAGCGGTGATCAGACACTTATGCCCTATCCTATGGGTAGGGTATAAGTTGTTTTAATGGGACAGTTCCTTTAAGAGGGTAGGCACTACATCAGCCCCGCAGGATCAGTGTAGGTTCCAGATGTCGGAACCCCACCAATCCAAAAATGACTGCTTATCCGAGCGGTAAGTCATCACTTTAACTATCTCCCTCTTTACAGAACTCACCGGTAAAGTACCTGAAGTTGAAAGAGACTCAGCAGATCTTAGACCTCATACATGTGTCTAAGGAAGAGCAGCCTGAGAAGCCAGAAGAAAGTCATGGTGATCCAGGTAATCTTCCGATCCTGTAGTTTTTGAGGCCCCAGTGCATTCATTTCAGCTGTAAAGTGCAACATTCCTTATATGGGCAGCTGGCGGCATTCAGCCTCTGACCATGTGACCCTCCCCTACAGTCCCTGCTGATTGGTTCTGCCACGTTCTAGCCCGCATTCAAGTTTGGTGGACACACAGTGTTTGACCTCACTGCAACGGCTTCCCTGTTCCCTTTATGTATGGACTGAGACACTGTGACGGCACCTATCCTGTATTAGGTTATCTACATACACCGCGCAAATTCTTATGCAAAAGATATTTTTCTCTGATTTGGCAGAAACCTTCCTCATTATTCCTTTATCTGCACCAAACTGCTCTGAAAAGAAGGGGAACAGCACCCCGGCGGTCACTGTGGTAGTACTGGGTGCTCCTGCCATGAGGTTTGGTCCAACTCACCCCGACATAGTATATCCACAAAGTCAATTAGAAACGTTGCATCTGGAGTAAAATCACTTTTTTCCATCCATATGGCGTGCTGCTTTCACCGTTTTACTTTTGATGATAGAAAGTTGTTGGAACACACAGGGCGTCCCAGCTCGCTATGTATGAGGGCTTTGTACCCACCGGCTGGTCAGAGCGTCCATGCTGACCCCTGTCCATCATAGAAAGTGCCTACAATGGGCCCAACTGGACTGGACAGGTAGCCTGTATGAATCATGTGGATAGCCAGGTGCAAGTGTATCACTTACCTGGGGAAGAGATGGCACCAGGTGCACTATGGGAAGAAGATGGCGGCCTGGTCTGATGGACAGGTGTGTGCATCATTTACCTGCTGAAAAAAAAGGCATCAAGTGCACTATGGGAGGTGGCCTGGTCTGTGGCATTACATGTACATAATGTAGATGGCTGGGTGCTTCTTTGTCACTTACCTGGGGAAGAGATGGCACCAGGTGCACTATGGGAAGAAGGCAGCCTGGTCTGATGAATCATGTTACATCTGGTGGACAGCTGGGAGCAAGTGCATCACTTACCTGAGGAAAAGATGGCAGCAGGTCCACTATGGGAGGCGGCCTGGTCTGTGGAATTACATGTACATAATGTGGACGGTTGGGTGCTTGTGTGTCACTTACCTGGGGAAGAGATGGCACCAGGTGCACTATGGTAAAAAGGCAGCCTGGTCTGATGAATCACATTACATCATGTGTATGGCTGGGAGCGAGGGCATCACTTACCTGGAGAGGAGATAGCACCAGGTTGCACTATGGGAAGAAGGCGGCCTGGCCTGATGAATCACTTTACATCATGTGGACGGACAGGTGTGTGCATCACTTACCTGGAAAAAAGATGGCATTAAGTGCACCATGGGAGGGAGGCGGCCTGGTCTGAATCACATTTACATCATGGAGGCCGCACCGAGGACCTCACAGGATCTGATACCAGAGGACACCTCCGAGTCTTGTGGAGTCCAGGCCTTGACCGGTCAGCATAAGGATCCTTCCTAACATTAGGCGGGGGGGGTTAAACAGCTGAGTATTTTCCTTTTACCTCCAACCCCCCCCCCCCCCCCCACACACACACAATATTCGCCGTGCCCCACACATATCTTTCCAGCCCATGCCTTGAATGGCTCCTGTCATGTGCTCCTGACTCAGCGATTACAGTATCATTCTTAGTATTTAAACAGCTGTCAGTCCCATGTAAATATTTAAGCTGCGCATACTTTCCTTACTGTAGGGGTCCAGGATGATGAGGTAGCGAGGGACGTATACAGGAACAGAAGGCCCGTCCTCCCGCTGAGGCTGGTGCCCTCCCTGACAGATGACACGTTCAAGACGGTCTTCTCCAGCGCGCGCCCCACCGCCGTCCTCTTCTACATGATCTGTGAGTTCCCAGACGCCTGGAGGTAGCGCTCGATGTGACGATCTACATCATGTCTCCGTGTTTAGCTTTCCTGTAATCCTGCTTCATCGGAGCTAATAAGTCACGTCCACCCAGGGGTCCTTCACGAGGGAGACTAAACGTATGCAGATAATTTGCCTTGTAGAAACGCGAGGACACGTCTGGGTTTTTTGTGGCTCCATTTTGTACAGAGCTATTATATGGCTCTCAGAGAGGTGCATGGTGCCACCATGTGCCTCACTGTACCTCCGCTTTGTGGTGGGGGATATCCCCTCTAATGATGTCCTAAAAGGGCATATGGATAGTCCCAGTCCTGATGGGACAAAAGCTGTCAATGCATCTCCCCCCCCCCCCCCCCACCTCATACACGTGCATGCTGGGCCCAGCAGAGCCTGCATGTGCTTTCAATGGAGAGACGCCGCATTTATCTCCAGCGACTTCTTCTCTCCTGTCGGATCCAGGATCGGGCGTGTTAAGATCCAGCATGTCTGATCCTTTTTCCCCCCACAACATTTGCTGTCAAGGGACAGTTGGGAGGACACCATATACATTAGATAGTTAGCTGGCCATGCTGAAATCAGCAGGGGTGGGCACCTAAACCATTTAAAGGGGTTGCCCACGTGTACTCTCCAGCCAATTCGAGGCAGCCGTCTGACACCCAGCAGTATTGTGCATGAGTCGTCTTCTAGTTAAAGGGGTCGTGGCAAATTCTAAGATTATTCTCAAGGGTAACTCATCTGATAGGTGGGGGGCCACAGAATGAATGGAGCAGCAGGCCACGCTTGACCGTCATCTCTGAGAGACCCGAGTACTGCGCTGAGAATGAAGGGGGCGCTAGCGGTAATGCTCGGCCTGCCACTGTATTTGGATGAGACGGACCCCTGTTCTGGCGAGGTGTGGGGGAGAAGGAATTTTCTGTTCTTGATACATCATCTTTTTCTCCTACAGGGGAACACATTTCCATAACTCTTCTTCAGTTCTTTCAAGAGGTGGCCGAGAAGTATAAAGGTACGCAGCTCCTTTCTCTCCCAAGTGAGTGCCCTTTAACTCCCCCCAAGTGAGTGCCCTTTAACTCCCAAGTGAGTACACTTTAACTCCCCCCAAGTGAGTGCCCTTTAACTCCCCCCAAGTGAGTGCCCTTTAACTCCCCCCAAGTGAGTGCCCTTTAACTCCCCCCAAGTGAGTGCCTTTTAACTCCCCCCAAGTGAGTGCCCTTTAACTCCCCCCAAGTGAGTGCCCTTTAACTCCCCCCAAGCGAGTGCCCTTTAACTCCCCCCAAGTGAGTGCCCTTTAACCCCCACCCCTTTTTTTTGCACTTTGAAGGGGCTTATGGGCCATGTTATTACGCTCCGTAATTAGGCTACTTTCACACTCGTGTTTTGTGCGGATCCGTCATGGACGGATCCATTCAGATACTAAAGCCGTCTGCATCCGTTCAGAACAGATCCGTTTGTATTATCTTTAACATAGCCAAGACGGATCCGTCTTGAACACAATTGAACGTCAATGGAGGACGGATCCGTTTTCTGTTGTGCCAGATCGTCTCAGAGAAAACGGATCCGTCCCCATTGACTTACATTGTGTGCGAGGACGGATCCGTTTGGCTCAGTTTCATCAGACGGACAGCAAAACGCTGCAAACAGCTTCCAGAGCGGAATGGAGACGGAATGGAGGCAAACTGATGCATTCTGAGCGGATCCTTATCCATTCAGAATGCATTAGAATGCAAACTGATCCGTTTTGGACCGCTGAGCCCTGAACGGATCTCACAAACGGAAAGCCAAAACGCCAGTGTGAAAGTAGCCTTATTTTAGGATATTGTCGGGTTAGGAGGTTTACATTTTGGTTCACACATCTCATATAATATAGACTAGAGAGAAGTTGTCTCTATATGTCCCTGGATGTGACCATAACAACCAGAGTATAAACCTCCATTCTTTACACTGCAGGTTACATTCTGAGAACTGCAACTGCAGAACCGTGAAAAAATAAGGTTTCCATAGCAAAGTTCCTCCATTCTCATTTGGTACCTTGATAGTTTTTTTTTGTTGAAAATGTTTCTATCCCCCCTTTTAAAGGGTTGTGCCAGGAAAAATATTCTACATTTTTGAAACCAGCACCTGGGTCGGAATACTTTTGTAATTGCATGTAATTAAACATTTAGTATAGCCACTGAGTTATTCAATAAAATGTCACTGTATCCAGTGCACAAGAGAAAGGAAATTGAGGCACTCACCTTCGGATGTATCTGGATGTAAACAGGAATCTGTATAGCGCCACCTACTGTTTGTTCTTTTCCTTATTTCTCTGTCCACCTCAGAGGTGGTTGAACGTGCTCAGTTTAAATTTTCTACTGCCATCAGCCATAATTACTGTTAGAAGCTGTGGCAGTTACAGGGAAAGAGCTACAGCAGAAAGGACATGTCCCCATGAGCTATTAGAGTGCTGCAGCAGAAAGGACACACCCTTTAAGCTGTGATAGGAAGAGAGCTGCTGCAGAGAGAACGCATTCCCTTAGCTGTGACAGTGAGAGAGTCATGGCAGAAAGGACATGCCCTCTGAGCTGTCATAGGGAGAGAGCTGCGCCTGAAAGGACACACCCCTTGAGCTGCCAGCCTGGAATAAATCTAGCAGACTAATTGGAGCAATGAATGAGATCTCTAGTTCCATGTGAGGTCCAGGGCTGGTTCTAGCTTTGTTAGAAAGAGGTTTATATGATGTCTGATTTAAATTTTTCACATCAGTTATGGGGGTACCCTTTAATTATTCTGCGAAAAGTATTTATCCCTGATCCACAGGATAGGTGATAAATATCAGATTGTGCGGAGTCCGATGCTGGGACGCTCTGCAATCTCAAGACAAGAGGGTCTCCATCAGCCCCATAAAAGCAAATGTGCACTACTGTTCCATCAGGGGGGACTCGGGGACCCCTGTTCTTGTGATCAGCGGTCGGACCCCCAGCGATCATACATTTATCACCTGTTGTGTAGATAGCTGAGAAATACTGTGCTTTTCAAGTGGTGACCCCTTTAAGTTCTGATGATAAATCTCCTTCTCAGGCAGGTCCTAAACCACACATCGTTACATATGTCCGGTGACCAACTCGGCTCTGCTGCATCTGTATATTATTGCCGCTTAGAAGTGGATTTTTACGGAGAAATTGCTCCAATGTGGATTTTCTTTCTTGGTAGAAGTAACGGAGGGTGAGGGCAGGGATTAAACCTCAGAGGTCGCCCTGTCTCTCCATCCTCTCACCTTACAAGGGGCTTTTTCGGTGCGAAGTAAATATTTAGCTCACATAGAGACGTGAGGGAAACCTGATCTCTATAGGGTTTAGTGATAGACGCTTCACATCTGAAATAATACCGGCCAGGACTGGACGCGGGGGTGACTGAATAGCGGTGCATTCCTCTAAGGCCAGAGAGCTGTGCACTTTACAGATTTTTATTCTGAAATAAGGATAGGGGGATTACTATTAGATCAGTGGGGGTCCTACCGCTGGGACCTCTGCCGATCACGAGAACGTGAGCCCTGTACCTTATGGAAATGGGCGGAGCGGCTGATCGGAAATCTACACCACGGATCCATTCATTTCTATGGGAGTCCCAGCGAGAGCCGAGTACAGCGCTCTTATATCTCCAGCACTCCCATAGAAATGCCGATCTGTCCGTTTCAGGGGGCTCTACGTGGTAGAGGGCTCCCGTTCTCGTGATCGGTGTGGGTCCCAGCTGAAGGACCCCCACCGATCTAACAGTTATCCCCTATCCTGTGGATGGGGAATAACTTTCTTTAACCGGTATACCCCTTTAATGTTTTTCCTGCTTCTTTTCTTGCAGAGATCTAATTTTGGCCACCTGCAGCCACCACTAGGGGGAGCTTACAGAGCTCAACAGGAGCTGTATAAATCCTGATGCAGTGAGTTCCCCTTAGTGGAGACGAAAAGAAGGTCAGTAGTGCAACTGTGTGAAGTCTGCAGCTCTATAAATGAGTTTTTCGAGATTTTTTTAGGCTAGTGTCACACCCGCGTCTGGCAGTTCCAGCAGAGAATACCGCCTGCTGCGGTTTTTGTCTGGCCAATTTCCTACCTATTTGCCGGATCTCTGCCGGACCCGATTATAGTCAGTGGGGTCTGGCAGAACTTCGGCAGGCTGTTCTATGCTCGAGCAGCACGCTGGAGCGGCAGATGCAGCCGTACTGATGACCTACCCTCAGTATCTGATCATGGGAGTCTGACACCCAGGACCACTGATCAGCTGTTTGAGGAGGCCGTGTTTCTCAAGTGAGCGCCGTGGCCTCACAGCTTACCAAGCACAGCGCGTACATTGTATAGATGCACTCAAGCAACGGAGGGCGGGAGTATGGAGGAGCAGTGAGCACGTGACCGCACGCATGGCGATCACATGACCGAGGCACAATGCGAACTACTTCACTCCTACCAGCGCTGGTGTCCAGGCTGCGGGTCACGTGGTCACGGGCCTTGCGATCACGTGACCCCACATGGCCCTGTACACTAGCGTCCCCTCACCATAAAGGACAGGTCACGTGGTCGCGGGAGCCGCAATCACGTGACCGCAACTGTTCAGCATTCTTTGAAACATACAAAAGAATGTAAATATATTTTAAACCAATCAACACACAGTATAGTATATCTTCTAAACATAAGTGAAGGGGACTTGAGTTTCCCCGAAACACGTTGTTTTAGGGTGCATTCACACGACCGTATTTTTGGGTCCACATCCGTTCCGCAATTTTGCAGAACGGGTGCGGACCCATTCATTTCAATAAGGGGCTGCAAAAGATGCGGACAGCACACTGTGTGCTGTCCGCATCTGTAGTTCCTATCCGCGGCCCCGCAAAAAAGAAGGCATTTCTGTCATAGGGCCGGCTACATTCACACGGCCGGTATCCGTGTTATGCGGATCCGCAATTTTCTGAACCGCAAAACATATACGGTCATGAGAATGTAGCCTTATTCTGGACATGTCAAATATTCTACAATAAAGAAGAAACCTTGGATGTATAATCCATCTGCACCGGTGTTTTTTGCGCCAAATTCAGGATTACTCGCTTCCAGTCCATTGTATAGTGGCTGTGCTTGGTATTGAAGCTAAGCCCCATTCACTTGAATGTGTCGCTGGCCTAGTAAATGGGCGTGTCACTCACCGACCCCGTCAAACAGGTGATCGGCGTTAGTGCTGCGAGTCGGACTCCCGCCAATCTGATACTAGTGACCAATATCGATATCTCAGAAAACCCCTTTAATGAGAGACGTCATGAGGCACAGTTAATAAAACTGCCATTTTTTCGTCTTTTGTGGAAAGTTGGGGGAGATTTAGCAGGAGGGGGCGTGGCCTCCCAGAGACAAATAGAGTTATTATAACTTGCAAATTATGGCGCCGATCTACGCTTGCTCTTAGGGGGTCATAGATTTTAATTTCTGCTTCAGGGACCACGCTAGATGCACCGACTTTATTTGGGGGAGTTTTTATTGGCTCCCTGGTGTCAGTGTGAGGTATATGACGCGTGGCGGTGTTGAGAAGTGACGGCTCTACATCTGCAGAATTTCCACTCTTGCTGTATACATTGCCGGCGCTGTGTTTATATGACTGACATTACCCATCTGTATATACAGCATGAGCGGGAGCAGGATGAGACGCTCGGCGGTCACCTGTCACCGGATCAGGACCCTGCCGGTCACGTTTATAAAAATTGGGCTTCACACCCCAGGCCTGGTGCGGTTGTGTCAGCCTGTGTTCACATGTTCCGTTTTTGTCCCTTTTTTGCTGCGATTTGTGGAGAAATTGTCCCATGCTGGGTTAGCAGAGACTCGCCATATAGTCCGGCACTCCACGTCCTCGGCACATGGGGGCATCTCAGACACCAGGGCTCTTGTTATTTTAACATGACAAAGGACCTATATGGACAAGAAGGTGCGGTGAGTGATGCCGGATTATTGGAATTTTTCTCGTATCTTCCCATAGGGATCCTGGAGGTGTCTTTGGCCGCAGTGAATTGCGCTGACTGGACAGTTGTCTGCACCGAGGAGAAGATCAGGCAGTTTCCCTCAGTACGGATTTACCAGGCAGGGCAGGAGCCGGTCCTGTACCAGGGCATGATGGGCACCGACGAACTGGCAAGGTTTCTCATACTGTAAGTCCATCGCAGCAGGCATCGGGGGCGTGACCCAGCTTTCCAGACACCTGAATGTGAATTCTGCCTGGGTGTCCGATTACCACTGTGGCTAGGCACAGAAGCCTAGAAAAACTGGGTAACAATCCCTTTGATAGCTGTCATGGCAGCCATCTTGGTTTCCAGCCAGCTTTCCCAGGAACAGATACAATTTTTCAGATTTTCAAAGGGAATTGGGCGTCTGCTCACGCACCACAGTACTTGGAGCAGGTCACGTTAGGGACACGTCCGCTTACGTTCCAGTCTTAATCCAATGATCCGTAATTGTATCCAGAGCCAGCTCCTCTCATCCTGATTTTATTATGGCCGGTGATTCAGTGGCAGACGTCGATTAAAGGGAAACATCAGTTACAGGAATACAAGTTTACGTGTAATTATACATGTGATGCCCCGGGTCACTGCTGAAATGTTTCATGCGTGTCCTGAAATAACACAGTGCAGTGAAGGAGATTCATCAGAACTAGGCCTAAGGACTCATGGAGCCATTGCCCATAGGAACCAATAAGATTGCAGCTTTCATTTTCAAAAGAGCTACTGGAGAATGAGAACTGAAATCTGATTGGTTGCTATGAGCAACAGCTCCAGGTATGCTGTGGCCTAGTTCTGATTAATCTCCCTCAATGTTCTCTGACGTCCTGACGTTACCCAGTGACCAGTACAACTCTGACAACGGTGACAACCAATATATCTGACGTTACAACTCTGAAGGGGTAGTCACCCAGCTTTTCCTGGGTGACTACCCCTTTTCCACAGTGACTCCACCAGCAGAATAGTGAGTGCAGCTCTGGAGTATAATACAGGATGTATCTCAGGATCAGTACACGGTAAGTAATATAATGTATGTACACAGTGACTCCACCAGCAGAATAGTGAGTGCAGCTCTGGAGTATAATACCGGATGTAACTCAGGATCAGTACAGGATAAGTAATGTATGTACACAGTGACTCCACCAGCAGAATAGTGAGTGCAGCTCTGGAGTATAATACAGGATGTAACTCAGGATTAGTAATGTATGTACACAGTGACTGCACCAGCAGAATAGTGAGTGCAGCTCCGGGGTTGTCGGCCCAGTGTTACACGCTTTCATTACTGTCCTGTTGCAGCTGCTGGACCATTATTAATGCCTTCATGTTTTTATTAGGTTTCATCTGGAATGTCCCCGGCAGTTACATACCGTGGAAGAAGCGGAAGGCTTTATAAGTGGGGCGATGCACACGTCACTACTGCCCTATCACAACACGTCAATACTGGGATTATTTACCCTTGATATGAAAGAAGGTACATAGAAGGGCATTGGATATCCCCTAATAGGAACTTTCTAATATACTTTGTGCTTCAATGTCCTACCTTTGTCAAGATCTCTGCTTGCTTTCAGTGAACAGGAACATTTTTGTTTGCATCCGAAGGCAGAAAACTCACGCTGAGCTAGCTATGGTCTCACAGCTGAGGGTTTGTTACAATCATATCCAGTCTGGACAGTCTTTTGTGAACTAAACAGCTTTGACTCTAGGGCTAGGCTGATACATTTTACCTGCACTGATACATTGTAGCAAACTATTTGAAAGGAGAGATATTTTTGCTTCTGATCCATTTAGTTCACAGAGGATTGTCTGCACTAGATGCAACTTTAACAAACCCCTTCCCCTCAAAACTGTTGCCATTCACTGACAACAAGCAAACACAAAGTATATTAGAAAATATCCGAACGTTTTACCGCTCTCCTCCTGTCTAATGGTGCAGCGCTTATAAAAAATCTGTATTTTTTTTCCCCCACAAAGATGTATAAATCAAATTTTGCTCTTTTTTTTTTCTGGAGTGGCTGAAGATTTCATCAGGGCCGCAAGACACCTAAGAGGTTCTGCAGTAGTAGGAATTTACATCGGAGAATCCGCCTCAGTCCTGTGAGTGATTCTGTACATGTTGTAAATCTTTGTCCCCTGGTGAAGCCGGTATACCAGGACCCATGACTAGGGTTGTCCAGGACTAGAAAAACGTGTCCTTCCAAAAACAGTGCCACACCTGTCCACAGGCTGCATGTGGTATTTCAGCTCAGACCCATTCATTTCAGAGGAGCTCAGTGACAATACCTAACTCAACCCATGGACAGATGTGGTGCTGTTTTGAAAGATAGCAGCCATGTTTTTCTAATCTTGTACAACCCCTATAAGATAACCTCACAACACTATAAGGGTAGATTTACAGACCCCCAAAATACAGATGATGTTCATGTTGCATTGTTTGTTTTTTTGCAGACCAATTGACTCAGGCTACTTTCACACTAGCGTTTTTGCTGGATTCGTCATGGATCAGCAAAAACATTTCTGTTCTGATAATACAACCGTCTGCATCCGTTATGAATGGATCCGGTTGTATTATCTTTAAAATAGCCAAGACGGATCCGTCATGAACACCATTGAAAGTCAGTGGGGGACGGATCCGTTTTCTATTGTGTCTGAGAAAACGGATCCGTTCCTATTGACTTACATTGTGCTGCTTGCTGTGCTTTCGTGTGCGTTATGGGAACGCAACCAAATGGAACAGAATGCATTCTGCTGCATTCCATTTCGTTGAGTTTTGTCCCTATTGACAATGAATGGGGACAAAACTGAAGCGTTTTCCTCCGCTATTGAGATCCTGTGCCTGATCTCAATAGCGGAAATTGAAAATGCTAGTGTGAAAGTGGCCTTAAATTAGTCTGTGAACCACATTTGGTGGCCAAGAATAGGACATGTGTTTCACCTTTTTGTAGAACGGACATACGAATGTGGAATGCAGATGCCTACATAGCACTGCCATACACTACTTACTAAATACTGTCATAATGTGTACCTAAATAATACTACCATATAGAACCTACATAGCACTGCCATACACTGCTTACTAAATACTGTCATAATGTGTACCTAAATAATACTACCATATAGAACCTACATAGCACTGCCGTACATAATATGGCTATACACAACCTGCTAAATACTGTCAGTAGCAAAATAATACTACCATACACAGCCTACATAGTACTGCCATACATAATACTGCTATATACTGCCTACTAAATACTACCATATAATGCCTAAAAAAATCACCAAAATATAAAAAGTTTAAATCCTCTCCCAATTTTTATTGATTTTCAATAAAGGTATTAACAAAATAAATTCTTTGTATACATCAACTAATATCTCGTCAGTCCATACATTAGAGTCTTTCCAGGATAATGAGGCTGTCGCCATAATAACATGAAAGCATCGTAGTACAGAATAGAAAGACAGATACATGTTGTTATAAGGACACAGGACATTGCATAATTAATGTTAGATTATTGTATAACATTTAACCAACCCTCCCCCCTTTACTTGATCCAACAGAGAGACAGTTGCAGTACCTTTATTTCTCTATTAGATACGTATCAGGAAGGCCATTTCAATGAGAGCTGAGATTAAAGTGATCTAGCGACGTCCCCCATTAAACAGCATATGCTATGATAACTGACCCAATAGGGAAAACTGCCCTCGTATGCAATCTCTCGATAGAGCCGCAGAAACCAAACTCCCATTCTCCACCCAGCGCCTCCATATCGACAGGAATTTGTTGGGACATTTTCTCTTGACATAGACTCCCCTTTCAAGGCGTAAGACTGTATTCAGACTATTCCTATATTCCTGTTTGTTGGGCGGATTACTTCTTATCCAGTGTTTAGCAAGTAAAACCCTCGCCTGGAACAGCATTCTATGAACGCACAGTGACAGTTTATCGTCTATTTCTGAAGATTCTAGAATACCCAATACACAGACCCTTGGATCATTAGGCAATCGTATCTGGGTCGTGACGGTTATGATTTCACGTATATCTTCCCAAAATTTCCCCAATTTTTGGCAGTTCCAACCCATATGAAGCAATAGTAACACCATCAATGGCCTTTAACTCAAGAAGTACACTCTTCAAATTAATAAATCACACAAAGAAAGGAGTGCAACCACATCAATTTTTTAAAGATTAAAAAATACCATTTTATTTATATCATGATAAAAAGACATATATTATAGTACATAAATATGTGTACACAGGGGAAATTCACAGATCTAGATCACCCATTCAACAGACCCATGGCACTAACTTTAAGCCGAGATATACCCCTAGTTGTTAAAGCCAGACCGTCAGTCCATTGTTCTAGAGATATTGTTCCTACATCCTCTTCCCATTTTCCTTTTACCACCAAGGGAGTTGAGGAGGCATTGGCGTCAAGTATAAATGTATATAGTCGTGATATATCACTTCCCCTCCTGTAGCTGTTTCACCACAGGAGGGGAAGTGACAACCACCATACCCTTCGGAAACTGTGTACGACAAGCATGTCTCAATTGTAGAAATTGAAAAAATGCCGTCTTGGGTAGGCCAAATTCTTCTTGAAGCTGAGTAAAAGATTTGAACAATCCTTGAGATTGAATTTAGCCCAAAAATAATATGCCCCTCTCCTCCCATGGGGAAAAGCCTTCTAGTCTAAATATCTCTGGCAATTGGGGATTCCGCTATAATGGCGTATTCTCGCTAAGACTTGTTAAGTTTGCCAGTTCCTTGAATTTTTGACCAAACTTTGGTTATAAGGGAAATTGTGGGAAGTTTCCTGCCCAGCGGGTGCTGCCCGCTCACTTCAATCGAAGCAATAGGTGCTTTCTGCTTCATACTATGAGCAATTATCTCAGCCGAGGAGTCTAGTTCACGTGTTCTAATCCAACCCCTAACATGTTGCCATAAAGTAGGACCACGGGTTTGGGAGGGACAAACCACCTTCTTCCTTACATTTTTGGAGTGTCTCTATGCGGATTCTCGGTAGCTTTTTTTTTTCAAAATCAGTGATCTTCCTCTCCTAATTTTACATATAAAAAGATATAAACAATATAAAAATTAACATTAATAAAAATAAATAATCATTAACGGTATCGCTGTATCCAAAAATATCTTAACTATTAAAATATATTTAAAAAAAATTCCTGTGTGGTGAATGCCTTAAAAAAGGGAAGAAAATGAAAAACACACCATTCATTTTTTGTCGCCTTGCCCCCCCCCCCCCCCAAAAAATGGAATAACGGTGATCAAAAAGTCATACATATCACAAAAATGGTACCAATTAAAACTACAGTTCATTCCGCAAAAAACAAGCCCTCCTACAGCTCTGTAGACCGAAACGTAAAGAAAATTATGGCTGTCAGAATATGACGATGTAAAGAAAATTTTGATTTTACATTTTTTTAACAGTAATAAAATAAAATAAAAACTATACAAATTTGGTATTGCAATAGTCGTATCGAGCTGCAGAATAAGAACGTCAGGTTATTTTTCACGCACAGTGAACGACGTCATGTCAAAACCCCAAAAACCTTGGTGGAATTGTGTTTTTATTTCAATTTTACCCCCGCAAAGATTTTTTTTCCCCCATTTTCCAATACAAGACATGGTCAATTAAATGTTGGCATTAAAAATACATTTTGTCCCGCAAGAAATAAGCTTCACTATAGATATATCTACAGAAAAATAAAAATAAAGTTATGGCTATTGGAACATGGGGAGGAAAAATCAAAAATGAAAATAGGCCTGGTCTTTAATGGGTTAAAATACAGTGCCTAAATAATACTATAGGTATCTGCCTTGGCCCCCCCCCCCCCCTCCCCGAGCTGTATTCTGTTTGTTACCCCATACATATGACGCTTTCATTTTCACACACGCGTGTCGGGTTGAGTTTCAAGTCATCATAATTAAGGATCCATTATGGTTGTGGGAGGAAAGCGGAGCATCCGGAGGAATCCCGCATGATGAAGGGGAGGATGACGAGAGATACTTACCGCATCACGGTGCACAAAGCCTTTCATTAATTTTCCATCAGAAGTGGCGCCCTTGTGGTTTTGCTGCAAACCTCGCACCTCCAGGAGGCCCGGTAGCCTCTGGTTACAAGGGCGGATGTTATGAGCCCCATGGTAATGGCGCATGACCAGTCATATCAGAGCATCCATTATAGATGGAGCCCCTTTATGGGACGCCCTTTGAAGTATGATCGCAGTGGAAGCTTTACGCCGCCTGTGGTCTGAAGATTCGGATATGATTTGGTTTCCCTCAAATATTTTTACGTTTCCTCATTTCATGGAATTCCCCCCCTCCGCCAAAAGTTGGATAAGATTAATGCTGGTAAGAGGTTTGAGTAAACGTTCGTAGCGTGACACGCTGCTCAGCCATATGGCTTTCCTGCATCCTCCTGACCCCAGAACGCAGTGTAATTTAGGAGTCTGGTTCCTCTAAATGACACCGTTTCTAAGTCTGAAGAATTCCCAGGACTACACAAATACAATAGAACATACAGACATCGGAAGATCTGGGAAATACGGATGGAGGCGAGGACGTCAGATGTGGGAGCTGCTGCCTCCATGAATGTAATTTGGAGTAGTACATGTGGCAGCGCTTTCATCTGATTCATGTCTTGACATATTCACCAGTAGTCACAGCAGACAACTCCCCAAAACATTCCTCTGAAGTCATAGCAGGCGCTATGGGGGCTGAGCATGCATGTGCACAGGGGATCAGGAGAGGAAATGATCGGATATGTATGGGTGGCTTTAGTGTAGTCGCCTCAAATTTCCTCGTAGTCACAGCAGATAACCCCCAAAACGTCCCCTGAAGTCATAGCAGGCGCCCCCTCGCTTCTCCTCTCCCCATTCACAACACATGCATACTTGGCTGAGCATGCATGTGCATGGGGGGGGTTCGGTAGTTTTTATCTCATCTGTATGTGACTCTAGTGTATCCGCCTCCAATCTTCCAGTACTCTCAGCAGATAACCCCTCAAGTCATAGCAGGTGTCCTGTCACTTCTCCTCTCCCCATTCACGACACATGCATACTTGGCAGAGGATGCGTACAGCCACAGCAACCCTGCCCCAATGCACCCTGACTGTTTCATTTCCACAGCTGCGTGCCGGGTTAAGGATCCATTATGGTTGTGGGAGAAAACAAAGCATCCGGAAGAATTCGTCAGCTGCCGGCAGACACAACACTGATGATTTGCTACAATGTATCAGTACAGGTACATTGTACCAGACTGTCGCGCTCACACAGAGGATTGTCTTGACTGAATACAATTGTAGCAAACCATCAGCTGTGAGAAGCATTAGGTCTGTACAAGGTTTCAGCCTTGGAATGGAAGTGAGAATCTCATTCACTGACAGCAAACAGAGACCTTGAAAATGGTAAGAAACGGAAGCCTAAGTTGAAGAATTTTTGACATTTTATTACCTTTCACAGCACTATCAAGCACTGGATAGGGGATTTTGGTTAGATTGTGGGTGGGTCAACCGCTGGGACCCCTACTAATCACGAGAACAGGGGTCCCCTCTCCTCCATATAAATGGAGTGGTGGTCGAGCATGTGCACCACTACTGCCCCATTTATCTCTATGGGACTATCGGAGATCTGCTGGCTATCCCTGGCAGTCCCATAGAGCAGGCATGGCCAACCTGCGGCTCTCCAGCTGTTGTAAAACTACAACTCCCACCATGCCCTGCTGTAGGTTGATAGCTGTAGACCAGGCATCCTCAAACTGCGGCCCTCCAGCTGTTGCAAAACTACAACTCCCAGCATGGCCGAACAGCCTACAGCTATCAGTCTACAGCAGTGCATTGTGGGAGTTGTAGTTTTACATCAGCTGGAGGGCCGCAGTTTGAGGATGCCTGCTGTAGACTGTCCGGGCATGATGGGAGTTGTAGTTTTGCAACAGCTGGAGAGCCTCAGGTTGGCCATCCCTGCCATAGAGTCTGAATGGAGCAGCAGTGCACATGCTCGACCACCGCTCCATTTACACAGAGGGCCCCTTTTCTCGTGATCAAGTGGGGGTCCCAGCAGTTGGACCCCCGCCGATCTAACAGTTGCTGTAAGCAGAATGCTCCTTTATATCTTATGACATCCTCTTCTATCATAATCTCGTTTGTCTTCTCTGCGGCTGACGTCACCTCGTCTCTTCCGGCAGGGCACAGCAGTATGGCACGCCTCCCCCCGCCATCTTGTTTTCCAGGAGCTCCGGGCAGAAAGTCCACGCCGTCTCCATCCACAACGCTCCCGCAGATGAAATCCTTCCACTTCTAAAATGGGAAATTCTTGGAGAGTTTGTGAGTTTTTGGCATTTTGTGAAATATGTTTCTAGTGATTAAAAGGAACAGAAAGATTCACCTCTGAGAATATATGTACAGGACAGGAGGCATGTGCTGCTGTTCAGTAATTGCTGGAAGCTGTGGGACATTGTATTATGTGGGGTCAGCTCGATTCCCTTCTGAAATCCTCTGTGCTGCTGGGAGACGAAGCATTTTTCCCTTCCAATCTGTGACCTCTCAGTTGTCTTTGGTCACTACTCCCGTTGTGGCATGACCTGTCCTCTGTAGCATAATCACACAAAAGGTTAGGTGACCTTTACAACATCTCCGAACTTATATGCTAAAATACTCTGTGCTGCTGAACCCTTGTGCTCCCAACATAAAATGGCACCCTCCTGTCTTGAAGTGCTTTTTGCTTCTAGGATGCCGTTCTGTATGAGGCCACTGACTCCTACAAGGTCATGCAAACTCCTCTTCTGAAATACTCTGTTCTGCTGTTCTGTGCTGTTTCACAGTCACCTCCCGCTTCCCCTCCTTACATTATCGTCCTCCACATTCCGCCTAGAACAAGTTATACCTTATCCACGGGATAGGGGATAACTGTTAGCCTATGGGGGTCCACCGATCGCAACAATGGGGGTTCCGTGCCCCCGATATAAATGGAGTGGCAGGTTGTGCATGCTCCCTGCTGCTTCATTCATCTCTATGGCACTGACAAACATGAGTCCAGCGCTCCGCTACCTCCGGCAGTCCAGTGGACTTTCAGTGGAGCTGCAAGGCACATGCTTGACCATCACTCCATGCATATGGAGGACGCGGGACCCCCAGTCAGACCCCCATTCATCTAACAGGTACAGCTTGTTCTAGATCTGATCGGACAGGTCACTCCCTTCTACTCTAGTCCTGAAACACTCTGTGCTGTGGGGGGACCCTGTTCCTTTCACTGGGTAACTCTCAGTCTGTGACACTCGTCTCTCCTCACACATCATGATACCGAATAATCACAGGCCGCTCTCCTAAAATACTCTGTGCTGCTTTCTACTACTCCATACAAACTAATAAGTATCTAATCCGATGCTGGTGATGATAATTGATGACCATTTTTGCCTCTAGCCGGAATAATATTACGTTCCGGCTGCGAGATTAAATCCATCTCTCTGTACATTAGTCTTGGATAATAAGACATTAAAATATTGTGGCGGTAAGACTGCCCTTATAATATCCATCCCGCTTCCCATCACCCCCGCCTTCCAGTAATGGATCCTGTCATTACAGTGATCTCATATTCACCGCCTAGCCAAGGGCTTCATTAGGGGAGGTGATTTTTGGCGCTCTGATTCTCACAGGGACATCTATAACAATCATCCCAGCCGCCACGAGACGCGCAGTCATGATATATTTAATTTTTTCAAATTTCCTGTCGAGTTTCCGTCGTTATAAGATCCCATTGAGCTAATATTGTATTAGGCCTCATGCACACGGCCGTTGTTTTGGTCCGCATCCGAGCTGCAGTTTTGGCGGCTCGGATGCAGACCCATTCACTTTAATGGGGCCGCAAAAGATGCGGACAGCGCTCCGTGTGCTGTCCGCATCCGTTGCTCCGTTCCGTGGTCCGCAAAAAAAATATAACCTGTCCTATTCTTGTCCGCGCTTTGCAGACAAGAATAGGCAGTTATATTAAAGGCTGTCCGTGCCGTTCCGCATATTGCGGAACGCACACAGACGCCATCATTGTTTTGCGAATCCGTGACTTGTGGGCCGCAAAACACACAACGGTCTTGTGCATGAGGCCTTATAATGATGGAAACTTCACAAATATAACAGGTGCATTCTGACGTCATAGTGCACCTGCCAGTGACCTAATGTCACACCGTGATTGGCTGTTGCCGTCTTGTGACATGACATCATTATAGAGGATATGTCATCTCGTCAAAACACCAGAGGGCTTGTGTCTCCCAGCCCCACCCACTCTAGTCACCTGATACTTAAAGGGGATGTCCTCTTTCAACAATCCACTAAGATCCCCTAATGACACAGGGTGCTCTGCCGCTGGGACCCCCGGTGACATAATCTGTGTCTGAACCCAACAGCAAGTGTTTAGTTTCCCTACAGCGCCACCACAGGGCAAATTAAGCATTACACAGTTCCCATTGGAATCAAAGGACTGTCTGTGTGATGCATGGACGTGCTGGGTCCTCCAGAGCGCAAGACAGTCTTGTACATGAGGGCCCTGCACTATTGACCCCCCAGTCAGGGCTGCAGTTCCTTGCAGGTAACTTTCAGTGCACGTCCCTTTAACAACCCACATCCTGAATCGGAACACCAGTCGGCTCGGCCTGGCCGTTTATCTTTTGGTTTATAACGGTCGTCTCATTTTATTTAGACTAGAGATAATCGGTGCTTTGTGTCCAGTCTCCTCCAGAGTCCAGCATGGCTTCTCTTGTGTTTCTGCAGCCGGAGGTCACCGTGGAGTCACTCCCCGCCCTCATGAAACGCCAGAAGCCCCTGCTCATCCTCTTCTCCGATGGCGTCCCCAACCCACTCACCGAAAAACACATCTTGAGTTTGGTGAGAGGGAAATACCTGGAGCAGTATGTGACCTGCTGGTTAAACGTGTAAGTAACGGGGGAAACGTCCCTCGCTTTGTATTGTAGGATGGCGTTCATGGGAACAGGATCTGCGGGGAATCATGTCCAATCGACTTCCAGTGAAGTCTGTCAGGCTTCCCATTCACTGACAGCAAGCAGACATCTTGAAACTAGAGAGGCGTTAAAACACAAAGCGTATTAGAAAGTTGCAGATCTTGTTCCTGCAAGTGGACATGCATTATCATCCTGTGGATGGCGCACCATCAGCAGCGGGTGACAGCTGTAACGTGCTGCAACGGCCGCTACAAGAAGATTTCTGTGGACCTTAAAGGGATCCTCATCACGGTGAGCAGGTGTAACTACAACTATGGCGTCCCCATTCACTTCTGCGGGACGGCTCCTTCCTATGCTCTTGAACTGACGGAGCCGCCCCATAGAAGTGAATAGGGACGCCATACTTGAAATTACACTGCTCACCGCTGCAGTTGCGATGGCGAGCAGGTAAACGGTGATGAGAAGGCAGCGCTCGTACGAGTGGTGCTTTCTCCTCAAGCAGCTGATCGCCAGGAGTGCCATGAGTCGGTCTGATATTGATGACCTATCCAGAGGATGCATGGACGTGCTGGGTCCTCCAGAGTGCAAGACAGTCTTGTACATGAGGGTCCTGTACTATTGACCCCCTTCTTTTGACCACAGTCAGGGCTGCAGGATAGGTCATCAACGTAAAAAGCAGACAACCCCTTTAATGGTGCAGGTCCTGGTGGTCAGACCCCACTGAGCTAAAAGTGATCTACTATCCATTCGATTGGGGATAACTTGTTTTTACTGGAATACCCCTGTGAGGTTTTAAAGGGCTGTTGGGGCATAAGCCGAGGGTCTTCGCTCAGACCCATCTCTGTCAGTCCGAACTGAGAGCTGCTGCAATCCTGCCACTCTGGAGGACGCCATGACTGACACATGATCGGTCCATTTGTCTTTCTTTCTCACAGGAAGAACACCCCGGCGGGTCTCCCTGTACTGAAGACGTATTTCAGTGTAATCCCACCTTTGCCTCAGCTCGTCCTGATCTCGTTTGATTCACAGGGACAAGTCTTCGCTCTTCCCGTCGATCAGCAGATCAGTGAAGTCAGTATATTATATTGGCTGGAAATGGTAAAAGCCGGAGAGGAAGTTCCCGTCTGTGAGTACCGATCACGTCATGCTTTTCTTCGGGGGGCATGAAACGTACAAGCGAGCCCCCTTATCAGTGATTGCGTTTTTTGTTGTTGCAGACATTAACATTGTTTTTTGGCAGGACATCTGTCTGTGTGAGCAGGGGATGCGCTGCCAATAATAAAGCAAACGGTATGAGGATGAGCGATCGTAGGCCTGGACGTAGTGACGATCATCAATCCACGTAAATGGTGCCCATCACAGACAGATTATCTGCCAGTGTAAACCCGCCCTTAGGGTCCACGTCCGCAAAATGGGTCCGCATCTGTTCCGCAATCTTGCGGAACAGGTGCGGACCCATTCATTTTCAATGGGGCTGTAAAAGATACGGACAGCACACCGTGTGCTGTCCGCATCCTCACTTCCGTTCCGCAGCCCTTCTAAAAAATAGAACATGTCCGATTCTTGTCTGCATCCACGGACAAGAAAAGGCATTTCTATTATAGTGCCAGCGATGTGCGGTCCGCAAAATGTAAGATTAGTGAGTATGTTGAGGTCGGAGTCCCGGACTTGCCATTCTCTGGTCACTCCTTTGTGCCAAATGTAGCATATAAACACCATTGTGACAAATATTGTCGCATGGGTGTTTAAAAAATTGGAAAAGGGGGGACAGGTGCCAATTTTACGCCAAAAAGAGGCGTCAAACTGTTCAGAAATGACCCCCAATTTATGTAAAACTGATACACTGTCCTACCTGGTGCAGGGCCCAAAAGTAGAGAGAGGCCTCTTTCACACGGGCGAGTTTTCCGCGCGGGTGCAATGCGTGAGGTGAACGCATTGCACCCGCACTGAATCCGGACCCATTCATTTCTATGGGGTTGTGCACATGAGCAGTGATTTTTTACTCATTACTATTACGTTGTGTGAAAATCGCAGCATGCTATATATTGTGCGTTTTTCACGCAACGCAGGCCCCATAGAAGTGAATGGGACTGTGTCAAAATCACAAGTATCCGCAAGCAAGTGTGGATGCGGTGCCATTTTCACGCATGGTTGCTAGGAGATGATCGGGCTAGGGACCCGATCATTATTATTTTCTCTTATAACATGGTTATAAGGGAAGATAATAGCATTCTTACTACAGAATGCTTAGTACAATAGGGCTGGAGGGGTTAAAAAATATAAGAAATTTAACTCACCTTAATCCACTTGTTCGCGCAGCCCGGCTTCTCTTCTGTCTTCTTCTTTGCTGTGCAGGAGAAAAAGGACCTGTGGTGACGTCACTGCGCTCATCACATGATCCATCACCATGGTGATGGACCATGTGATGAGCGCAGTGACATCACCAAAGGTCCTTTTCCTCCCAGGTCCTCAAAGAAGAAGAAAGAAGAGAAGCCGGGCTGCGCAAACAAGTGGATTAAGGTGAGTTAAATTTTTATTTTTTAACCCCTCCAGCGCTATTGTACTATGCATTCTGTATTAAGAATGCTATTATCTTCCCTTATAACCATGTTATAAGGTAAAATAATAAAAAATGTACACAACACCTAACCCAAATGGGTTTGGGTACCAAACATGCAGACTTTTCTCACGCGTGTGCAAAGCGCATTAAAATGTGCAGAAAAATTGCGCATTTTCCCGCGAAGCACCCGCATCTTATCCGGCCCAAATCCATGACGCCCGTGTGAAAGAGGCCTTATATGTTCCACCTCCTCAGGCACAAGGCAGAACACAATGGGGCACATTTATCAAGCTTGTCTATTTTTGGCCATAAAATTAGCCTGGCGTATTTCATTTATCTGTTTTTCGTTTGCCAAGTATTTATTGAAAATCGCACAGCGCTTCATGAATTAGACTAGTCGTATTTTTATTAGTCTGACGTCTGGTGGTTGTTTTTCAGAACGACAGATTCATAGTCACTTAGACTGGTCTAATTTATTTGCACGTGAAAAAAAGACGCTTCTTTGCGGAGAAAAGTTGCATGTCTCCCGGAAACCACTGGAAACAAAGAAAAGCCCGCCAGCCCGGGGGTGGAGTTGAAATTAGACTGTTTTTGTGACAAATTCAGGCGCAAAAAAACACGCGCCTACATAAATAGGTCAGAAAGAAGTTGCAAAAGTTAGAAAACGACTAAATTAGTCTAAAAAAAATCTAAATAGTCGAACAAGGCACAAAAGCTTTCAAAACAGGTGTAATTTCAGTAGTAAATGCGACAAAAAAAATAAGGCAGTGATTGTGATTAGGGATGAGCGAAGTGAGCCTTGGATCCTAGATCCGAAGTCGCTTCACTCAAAAGTTCGGTCCGCAAAAATACGGATGAAATCAGTGTGCATTCCGTTTTTTACGGAACATCTGGCCCCTAATAGAACAGTACTATCCTTGTCCGTTGCGCGGACAATAATAGGACATGTTCTATCTTTGAACAGAACGGAAAAACGGAATGCACACCTTCTGGGTTTTTTTGCGGACCCATTTGAATGAATGGTTCTGTATACAGAACGCAAAAAACGGAACGTAAACGGAAAAAAATACGTTTGTGTGCAAGAGGCCTAATGCTGTTCCGAGAGCCATCTCTGTGCAGCATTAAAATGTATGGCCTCTGACGAGGTGAAGTCCGTTATTCCCGACGTTCCGCAAGAATTCAGTGAATAACTTAGGTATTTGATTTTTAAATTGAAAAACCATTTTGGAACTTGGTTCGGTTCCGAGGTACCAGTCACAACCAAAGCCGAGTTCGGATCCATGTTTTTTCCAGTTTAAAAATCAAATACCGAAGTTATTCACCGAAGTCTCATAAAACTTCGGGAATAACTCACTTCGCCTCGTCAAAGGCTGTACATTTTAATGCTGTGCGGAGAAGGATCCCCGTACATCATTAAACCGAAGTTTTGAGGAAGCAATTTCGGATCTAGGATCCAGAGCTCGTTTCGCTTATCACTAATTGTGAGCCTTTACAGACATAAGGCCTCTTTCACACGAACAATACGGATTAGGTCCGGATGCGTTCAGTGAAACTCGCACCACTTTCCAAGCAAGTTCAGTCAGTTTTGTCTGCGATTGCGTTCAGTTGTTCAGTTTTTTCTGCGCTAGTTCAATGCGTTTTTCACGCGTGTGATAAAAAACTGAAGGTTTACTAACAACATCTCCTAGCAACCATCAGTGAAAAACGCATCTCATCCGGATGTAATGTGTTTTTCACTGAAGCCCCATTCACTTCTATGGGGCCAGGGCTGCGTGAAAAACGCAGAACATAGAACATGCTGCGTTTTTCACACAACGCAGAACTGATGTACACAGATCCATGGAAATGAATGGGTCCGGATTCAGTGCGGGCGCTGTGCGTTCACATCATGCATTGCACCCACGCGGAAAACTCGATCGTGTGAAAGGGGCCTAAGGGAAAGATCTGCCCCTGCTCTGTGTTTAGAGCCGCACCTGGTTTTGGTTCAAAATCATTGATGGAAATCACTGACGTGTGAATGAGTCATAAAAGACTAAAAACAGGTGCAAACACTGTAGTAAATGGGGCTTGCTAGTACAGTTTACACCTATTTTTGCACCTGTTTTTCTGTGGGTTGAAATTTCAGTTTCTTCTATTTATCAGGCGTTTCTATTTGAGGTAATAAATCAGTTTTTTGCCATTCTTTTTAGATTGTTTTTAAGGTGTGTCGTATTTTCTAGGTGTTATTTATTTCTGGTCTGCCTTTTTAAAGTCACTGATCTAATGCTTTAAAAAGTCTAATTCTCCCCAGAAAAGTCGCAAGTACAGTACAGACCAAAAGTTTGGACACACCTTCTCATTCAAAGAGTTTTCTTTATTTTCATGACTATGGAAATTGTAGATTCACACTGAAGGCATCAAAACTATGAATTAACACATGTGGAATTATATACATAACAAAAAAGAGTGAAACAACTGAAAATATGTCATATTCTAGGTTCTTCAAAGTAGCCACCTTTTTCTTTGATTACTGCTTTGCACACTCTTGGCATTCTCTTGATGAGCTTCAAGAGGTAGTCACCTGAAATGGTCTTCCAACAGTCTTGAAGGAGTTCCCAGAGATGCTTAGCACTTGTTGGCCCTTTTGCCTTCACTCTGCGGTCCAGCTCACCCCAAACCATCGCGATTGGGTTCAGGTCCGGTGACTGTGGAGGCCAGGTCATCTGGCCTTACACAGCCTGGAGGTGTGTTTGGGGTCATTGTCCTGTTGAAAAATAAATGATGGACCAACTAAACGCAAACCGTATGGAATAGCATGCCGCTGCAAGATGCTGGGGTAGCCATGCTGGTTCAGTATGCCTTCAATTTTGAATAAATCCCCAACAGCGTCAGAGTTTTGATGCCTTCAGTGTGAATCTACTACAATTTTCATAGTCATGAAAATAAAGAAAACTCTTTGAATGAGAAGGTGTGTCCAAACTTTTGGTCTGTACTGTATGTTTTAAAAAGTTGCAAATCAAACTGAAAGCCGCATCCATAAATTTTTCGACTTTTTAACTTCAAAAGAGATCCGACTAATCGCAGCTACATACGCCTGGTAGGCGCTGGCTGAGTTTTGAACATGTAAACTAATCAAATTTAGAAGTTAAAAAGGCGCACATACATAAATCGCATTAGTCCACTGACTAAACAGTTCGCTCTATCTCCGAAACAGATAGAAAAGCAAAACATGCGCAAATATGATGTAAAGTCTAAGGGCTCATGCACACAACCGTATGTATTTTTCAGTCCGCAAAACAAGGATTTACAAAAATTACCGATGACATCCCTATTGCATCAGTTTTTTTGTGGATTCCTTGTAACTAGCGATGAGCAAATCGACTTCAGATGAAACATCCGAAGTCAATTTGCATAAAACTTAGTTTGAATACTGTACGGAGCGGGCGCTCCGTACAGTATTAGAATGTATTGGCTCATCCGAAGTAGATTCGCTCATCCCTAATTGTAACAATGCCTATCCTAGTTCGCTAAAGGGACAAGAATAGGACATGTTCTATCTTTTTTGCGGGACGGCCATGCAGACATACGGAAATGAAATGCACACGGAGTCATTTCCGTTTTTTTTGCAGGCCCATTGAAGTGAATGGTTCTGCATATGGACTGCAAAAAAATAAACGGAACAGACATGAAAAGAGCCCTAAGACAAGGCGCAAACCTAACAATAAGGGCTCATGCACGCGACCGTATGCACTCCGAGACATACGGTCGGTGAGCGTCCCTTATGTCTAGCAGCGGCATACATCGTGCGCACGGGAGTAGACAGCATTATAGATTACAGTGATGCTGTGCACGTCGGGCCGCCCGCGGGACTATTGTCCCGCATTCATGAGATCATATGAGTGCGGGACAATAGCCCCGCGGGCGGCCCGACGTGCACAGCATCATTGTAATCTATGATACTGTGTACTCCCATGCGCACAATGTATGCCGCTGCTGGACATATGGCACGCTCACCGACCGTATGTCTTGGAGGGAATGCGATTAAATTGAAACGTCCGCCCAACACACATAAAACACGACTGAAACAGGCGCAAAACCTCTTTATAAACGTGCCCCCAATATGCGTTTTCCCAGAATGTCCCTTGAATAAACAGAGGATAACAGTAGCTGTGTGTATGGCGGGTTTATGGCCCAGCTGCGCTTCCCTCTGAGCACTTTGGTTTCCTTCCCTCAAACCTAATTACATCTAATTACCATCGAGCTATTACATCTGTTTGCTCCGGATTTGTTAATACAGAGGAAGGGAGTGCACAAGCGGCGGAGATATTACTGAAGCTTTATTCTAAATAATTCATCCACGGAGCCTCGTGTCTGTCTGTGCCACGTGCAGGGATAAGTATGGGAGGCTTTATCTGTGCAGCCTTTCGAGAACTAAAGGGGGTTTCTAGGGTATAACCATCGTGGCCTATCACAAAAGTAGACACATAACATGTGGACCCCCGCAACCACCCAACACAGCGCCATTTATGTCTGCGTGGCTGTGTCTGGTACTGCAGCTCCTCTCCGGTGGAGTAATAATAATCTTGATATAGCATCGACATAGTTCGCTGCGCTTTACAAATCAAGATACGTGTCCAGACAAAATGAAACGTTACAGGGTAACGGACTACAACAATTCAGACAGTAGGACTGAGGGTCCTGCTGTCACGCCGGACGGGATCTCAGACATACAGATAAACCAGCAAACCAGGCTCTAGGCGAGAAGCAGGGGAAGGGTCACCTCCTAGCAAATCCCTGACTTCTCTCACTGCTCTGCTCAGCCCACATTCAAACCTTGATGGTAGGAATTATGTGTCCTCGTGCCTGGGCTGAACACCCTAGATTTCCTGAGATGGTGAAAAGGGGAATAGGAGCAGCCTGCTCGCACAGAACCTGGATGGGAGAGATGACACCAACACAACCAAGATAGCAAACAACAAAAACTGAAACCACACTTATCTTTTCTGAGCTGGAACAGACAACCTTCCTTTCTTGCATCCAAGGCCAGAATGATTTCTATAACCCGCTCAGAGCACTGGGATAGAGTGCTATTTAAACTAATGACCCCACCCAGTGCACCTGATAGGAGGCGGATCCAGCACGGCTCCAGAGCAAAACACTAAACACGTGCTGCTATTCTGGCCAACCTCCGCACATAGTCAGAGCAGGGCATGACACCTGCTCACAAGAGCTTACAATCTATGAGAAAATAGGGGAATGTGATAGGCCACACTAAAAAAGATGTGTTTTAGGGCAAACTTAAAACTGGAGGTTGGGAATTCACCTGATTGTTGGGGTAGAACATTCCAGAGAACTGGGGCAGCACAAGGGAAGTCTTAGAGACGGGAGGGAGAGGTTCGGATTGTGGAGGATGTAACCCTAAGGCCTCTTTCACACGGGCGTCTTATTTTTGGCCCGGATAAGAGGCGGGTGCGTTGCGGGAAAATGCGCGATTTTTCCACGCGAGTGCAAAACATTGTAATGCATTTTGCACTCGCATGAGAAAAATCGCGCATGTTTGGTACCCAAACCCGAACTTCTTCACAGAAGTTCGGGCTTGGGATTGATGTTCTGAAGATTGTATTATTTTCCCTTATAACATGGTTATAAAGGAAAATAATAGCATTCTGAATACAGAATGCACAGTAAAACAGCGCTGGAGGGGTTAAAAAAAATTACAAATAATTTAACTCACCTTAGTCCACTTGATCGCGAAGCCCGGCATCTCCTTCTGTCTCCTTTGTTGAATAGGACCTGTGGTGAGCATTAAATACAGGTAAAGGACCTTTGATGACATCACTCCGGTCATCACATGGTCTTTTACCATGGTGAACCACCATGGCAAAAGATCATGTGACGTACCATGTGATGACCGGAGTGACGTCATCAAAGGTCCTTTACCTGTGTTTAATGCTCACCACAGGTCCTATTCAACAAAGGAGACACAAGGAGATGCCGGGCTTCGCAATCAAGTGGACTCAGGTGAGTTAAATTATTATTTTTTAACCCCTCCATCCCTATTTTACTAAGCATTCTGTATTCAGAATGCTATTATTTTCCCTTATAACCATGTTATAAGGGAAAATAATAATGATCGGGTCTCCATCCCGATCGTCTCCTAGCAACCGTGCGTGAAAATCGCCCCGCATCCGCACTTGCTTGCGGATGCTATGCGATTTTCACGCACCCCATTCACTTCTATGGGGCCTGCGTCGCGTGAAAATCGCACAATATAGAGCATGCTGCGATTTTCACTCAACACAGAAGTGATGCATGAAAATCACCGCTCATGTGAACAGCCCCATAGAAATTAATGGGTCAGGATTCAGTGCGGGTGCAATACGTTCACCGCACGCATCGCACCCGCACGGAAAACTCGCCCGTGTGAAAGGGGCCTAAGATTGTTGGCGGAATATAGAGCACAGGTAGAACGGTAGATGGGATGTAGGAGGGTGCGGAGACTTCCTCTGGAATTCTGGGAAGAAAGGAATGCAAATGAGCTCTTAACAAGCCCCGCCTCTACTGCCACCAGATGTAAGGCAGCTATCCTATAGGTCAATGTTCAATCCTTTAAATAGGGCCTAATATATGGATCGGATATTACTGTATTTTTCTCCCTATGAGACGCACCTACCGTAGGTTTTAGAGGAGAATAAGAAAAAAAAAATTTTCATTAGACCTCAGATCAGACCCCCAATGTTAATAAGACCCTCAATCAGACCTCAGCTCAGACAACAATGTAAATGACCCCCATTTAGACCTCAGATCAGAGCCCCAATATGAAGAACCCCCCTATTCAGACCTCAGATAACAGCCCCATTCAGACCTCAAATCAGACCACCCAATGTAAATTCCCCCCAGGCCTTAGTACAAAAGCCTTTGCTCAGGGTAATTAAAATATAAAAATCCACTTACCTCTCCTGCTTCGGACGCCGCCACCTCCACTCCTAGGATCAAGATCCATCTCTTTTTTTGCTGTGACCGGACACGCACAGCATGAGGTCACAGTGTGTCCTCACGTTGTGCGCAGTCACAGCACAGCTGACGGCAGAGGCCCAGGAAGCTGTGAGTACAGAGCCCGGGGAGAGCGGCATTCACCGCTTCCCGGTCCTCCGGTACTAATGAGTGCTTCCATTAGTATTCACCTCATAAGACGCACTGGCACTTCCACCACATTTTGGGGGGAAAAGTGCGTCTTATAGGGTGAAAAATATGGTAAATAAGCCAGCAGCTCATCTGCAGACAGCTGTTTCAAACTCATTTGCATCCCTTTCTTCCCAGAATTCCAGAGGAGCATGTATGGCCTAGAAGTCGTCTGTCCATCCCCCCTCCCCCCCCCCCCCCCAATCCTGACCTAGACCTAGGCCTCTCACCCAGTTAAGCCAGTTCTCTCTGCTCTGTACTGATGAGAGGCAATCACCCCGAAACAGCTGTCTGCAGATGAGGTGCTGGCTTATTTATTATCCAAGTCATATCTCAAGGCTTATTTAAAGGGTCGAACATTGATTTAAGGGATAGCTGCCTTACCGCTGGTGGCAGTAGGGACAGAGCTTGTAAAGAGCTCCAGTACATCCCTTCTTTCTAGATAGAGGACATGATGTTAGAGACAGTAGACAGACAGTCACTGGTGAAGGGGTGAGGTGCATAATTGGGGTCTTCAGCATAGAGATGGTACTGAAAACCAAACCTGCTGATAGTCTGTCCGATAGGAGCTGCGACTGAACCCTGAGGAACCCAACATCAAGAGGGAGGAGGGGAAGTAAAGCCGGATAATCATCCACAGAGAGATACGACATTGTTCTTAAAGGGGACTTCTCACTTCTCCTGACACGTCTGGTTTAGTAACTACTTGCATTCCTCATCTAATAACAATTCTGGAGCATCTGTTCTGATGACTTCAGGTTGTGCTGCTCCTTTATTATTACTACTTGTAGTCTGTTAATGAATTGCCAGCAATCTGCAATGAAGGTCCAGATGGGTGTTACCAGCTGGGGGGTGTCCGTGCACAGTCTGACACTGGCATCTCTGATTGGATAGTGTCAGACTGTGCAGGGGACCCCCCCAAACTGGTAACACCCAGCTGGACCTTTATTGCAGATGGCTGGCAATTTATTTATAACCTCTAGCAGCGATACTAGAGGAATGGCACAATATAATACATGCTTCGGGAATCGTTATTACATGGGAAATGGCGTTAGTTACTAAAACAGACTTATCTTTAGGCCTCATTCACACGACCATATTTTTGGTCTGCATCTGATCTGTGTTTGTTGCGGTTTGCACATGGACCCCACTCATTTCTAAGGGACCGCAAAAAATGCAGACGGCACACGGATGTCATCTATGTGCTGTCCACATTCGTGTGCCCGTCCCCCAAATTTGAGAACATGTTGTATTTTTGTCTGTTTTGCGCACCCCTTCTTTGGTCCGGTTGGTGGGGTACCGGGATATATGTCCTGTTAACCCCTTGGTGTATCCTCTGCTGTGGACCAATACTTTCATTGCTCCCTTTCCAGACTTTCTGTCTAAAGATGATTGGGGGCCTCCCCTTCCGCACTACGATTTCCTTGCCATGATGGACGAGGTCGACCCCAACTTGGCTGCGCAGAAAATTCGGATACACATGAAATCCGCCAGAAGTAAAAAAGCCGAACTGTCCACCAAAGAGGAGAAGCGACAAATTACGAGTCTGCGCAGAACTATACCAAAATTCATAGACAGTGAAGAAGAATCCGGTCATCACGAGGAGCTTTGAACAAAGTCTAATTTGGCCACATTTACCAGGGAGTACTGCTGGAAAATCAGGCTACTCGCCACCATGCTTTACATGGCAGCTGTGCTTTCTCACCAGGATCTCACTGATCGTTGCTGTGAAATTACACAGCAGTCAGTGCTGAAGAAAGCAAACCTCAGGTAAGCAATGTCCATGGAGAAGTGCAGTACATGTATATATTCCATGGGGTGCAGAGGTAGCTGGTGCCTGAGGGGGCCAAACACCCTGCACCCACATAAGAAGAAACCGGTGTTATAAATGATGCATGATAGGCAGGGGCCCTATTACAGACTGTCATTGGGGCCCATGTGATGCCACTGCATCAACAGGAAAACCTGTCCCCCACACGGACTGTGTCTTTGTATCCTGAATAAATGTATTTTACCACGTGGTAGACTGACGCACTTGTTGATTTAAGGGTTAAATCGCCTTTTTCTAGAGACGGAGCTCTGCTCATCCACTGCAGGTTCATTCTGGATCGTGACAGCCGCCTGCGGATTGTAACCGCCATTATCATTACTCACTGGGCCTCATTTATCAAGCTCGTCTGTTTTTGGCTATAAGGCTAGGTCTACACGCCGACATTTGTCGCACGGCCATTTTTATAATAGTAGTCTATGGTGTCACACTGCAACATGCTGCGAGGCGACAGTCGCAAAAAATCCATTCGAGATGGATTTTTCTGTGACTGTCGCAGTATGTTGCAGTGCGACACCATAGACTACCATTTTAAAAACTTGCGCGACATTGGTGCAACAAAGGTTGCAGTGTAGTTCTGCCCTATTTGTCGCGCGGCAAATGTCGTCGTGTAGACCTAGCCTAAAATTAGCCCTGCGTATTTCATTCGTCCGTTTTTCGCTTGCAGACTATTTATTAAAAGCCTCGCAGCCGTTGATGAATTGGACTAGTCGTAATGCTATTAGCCTGACCTCTGGTGGTCATTTTTCAGTACGGCAGGTTTATATTCACTTAGATTGGTCTAATGTACTTGTGCATGAAAAAAGTTGCATCTTTGTGGAGAAAAGTTGCACGTCTCCCGGAAAGTGCGGCTCGCAGAAAAATAAAAATAAAATCACACTTCACCACTGAAAACAAATTTTTAAAAAAGTCCGCCAGCCCTGGGGTGGAGTAGAAATGAGACTGTTTTTTGCGACAAATGCAGGCACTAAAAAGGCGTACCCTACATAAATAGGTTGAAAAAAAGTTGCAAAAGTTTGAAAACTTACGAATTAGTCAGAAAAATCAAAGTAGGCAAACCAGGCGCAAAAGCCTCCAAAACAGTAAATGGAACTTAAACACAGCATTTTTTTAGACTAAAAACAAGCGCAAACACTTTAGTGAATGTGCCCCACTGACTAGTAACATCATCATTTGGTCCATGTGACGGCCGCATATCCAGAACTGACCACAGTGATCAATGATGCTGTAAGTTCCATCCGAGCCGCAGTCAGTTTATGATGAGAGGGTCTGTCGGCTCTCCTGACAAGTCTGTTTTAGCATCCATTCACACGTCCACCATTTCGTGGACGTGTGAATGGACACGGAATTGCTGCCCCGATGTGCTACCCGGACACGGAATTGCGGACCCGCACTTCCGGGTCCGCAATTCCGTTCCCGAAAAACATAGAACATGTCCTATTCTTGTCCGCAATTGTGGACAAGAACAGGCATATTCTATTAGTGCCGGCAATGTGCGGTCCGCAAAATGCGGAACGCACATTGCCGTTGTCTGTGTTTTGCGGATCTGCAAAACACGTTGCGGACGTGTGAATGGAGCCTTACAGAATACTTGTATTCTCCCTATAATAACAGTTCTGAAGCGTCTGCACTGTGCTGTTCCTCTGTTATTCCTCCTGGAAGTGAATGACTAAATTGACACCTGGGCCATACCAAACCTCATTCACCCGTCAGTGACTTTAAGCCAAAACCAGGTGCAGCTCTAAACACAGAACAGGTGCAGGTTTTTCCCTTATACCTTATGGCCTCATGCACGCGATCGTTCAGTTTTTTTGCGGTCCGCAAACCGCGGATCCGCAAAATAACGGAAGCCGTCCGTGAGCTTTCCGCAATTTGCGAAACGGAATAGGCGGCCCATTGTAGAAATGCCTATTCTTGTCCGCAAAACGGACAAGAATAGGACATGTTCTATATTTTTTTGCGGGGCCATGGAACGGAGCGACGGATGCGGACAGCACACGGAGTGCTGTCCGCATCTTTTGCAGCCCCATTGAAGTGAATGGGTCCGCATCCGAGCCGCAAAAACGGCGGTTCGGATGTGGACCCAAACAACGGCCGTGTGCATGAGGCCTAAGGGTCCATTCACACGTCCGTTTTTTCTTTCCTGATCTGTTCCGTTTTTTCAGGAACAGATCAGGACCAGATCTGGACCCATTCATTTTCAATGGGTCCTGGAAAAAATCGGACAGCACAATGTGTGCTGTCCGTTTCCGTTGTTCCGTTCCGCATGTCCGTTTAAATATAAAACATGTCCTATTCTTGTCCTGAAAAATCGGATCCTGGTACAATACAAAGTCAATGGATCCGCAAAAAACGGATGACATTCGGATGTCATTCCGTATGTCATCCGTTTTTTGCGGATTCCGTTCCTGGAAACACATAACATTTTTTTTTTATTTATTTTTTTTTTCAATTTTTTTTCAAAGAAATCCAAACAACTTTATTTGATTATTGAAATGTATACATGTTCCCGTTTTTTGCGGATCCGCAAAAAACGGATGACATACGGAAACATTTTCAGGAACAACGGATCCGCAAAAAACGGACCGTTTTTCAGGATGAAAAAAAACAGGACGTGTGAATGGACCCTAAGTCTGTGGAGTCTCCAATCCTGGTTTTGGCTCAGAATCCCTGATGGAAATAACTGACCAAACCGCTGATGTGTGAATGAGGCTTAAGACCACACAGCGCGGACGTGCTGCACTCGGGATGCCGACACGAGTAGGAGCTGCAGCTGCATCCTCTTAACTATTTACCACCGCGTTGTTCCTTCTCGTCTTGATTGGTAATGGCCACACGTCTTTGCGGGTTACTGCGCGTCCATTGCCAACGAAGACAGTAGAAACAATGCAGTGGTAATTAGTTAATAGGCTGCAGCTCACACGTCCGTGTGTCCACATCCCAAGGGCAGCACGTCCGCTCCGCGTGGTCTTACCCTCGCCAATAGCGCATATGTCCCTGCACAGTCTGACACTGTCAGTGCTAATGATTCAGTAGGTACAGGCCACACAGTACATTTTCAAGAGGAATAACAGAGGAACGGCTCCATCCAGAGTAATCTCCGTCCTGGCGATATTGTGGATCGGCTCCTACATAATCCTGGGAACATGGGAAGAAGAAAACAGATAAAGAAAGTCTGTTGAGACGGATCACGGATTACGTCGTGAAATAACAGATGTCGGTTTCTGTTGTTTCTCAGAACCACATGTTTTCCAGTGTGACGGCGCCAGGTCCAGACATGCACCCCTGGGAACCGTTACACGCACCCGCCTCCTTCCTCACACGGCTGTTCTGTTGATATTTGCTGCATTGGGACCTGGCAGTTGCTCCTCAGCATCTGACGAGCAGCCGTCGCTTTCTTATTGCAGAGGATTTCTGTACCTGAAGCTTAATCTTTGTTTACCGAGAAGTTTTGCAACTTTCTAACATACGTGTCATTTCACTTCGTGACTTTTGTCAAGATCTTTGCTTGCTGTCATTAAATGCATGCATTCCTTGACTGAAAACCTGCTCTGGTCATGTCCTGCTTACCCCCAACGTAAGCGTGCAGTCACACAGGGATGAGTTTGAAAACCTGCAAGCGGTTTTATTGCCACAGTTTTGCGGTATGGTTAGTCGGCGACATTTGGGGGTACAACTACAATGCGACGCGTGACATTTTTTGTAATAATACTTAATGGTGTCGACCCTGCGACATGCTGCGTGATGGATGGATTTTTTGCGACTGTCGTGCCGCACCATTGACTATCATTATAAAAATACGTTGCGTGATTTTCTGTGAGACATGTTGCCGTGTGGCCCTAGCCCAGGGATGGCCAACCTGAGGCTCTCCAGCTGTTGCAAAACTATAACTCCCAGCATGCCCAGACTGCTTACAGCAGGGCATGTTGGGAGTTGTCATTTTACAACAGCTATAGTGCCGGAGGTTAGCCATCAGAGCCCTAGCCTAAGGATCTGAAACAGTGCCGCGCCACGCAGGGCTTCAAAGTAACTATGACGACACATAGGTCCGCATAGCAGCTGTATACACAAAACGGTAAGAGATTTATAATGAAGACTATCTGCAAAGTCGCTTTTTTTTGTATATATATGAATTGGGGCTGCTATGAAGATGCTGCTGCTCTAGGACAGATTCCTGCTTTTTTTGGGGGGGGAAACAACATTCACATGCAAGAGGCAAGCACAGGGCCTGCTGGAAGTAGAAGTTTTGCAGCAGGGGGAGGTGCAGACCGTGCTGTGCTGTGCTGTGGAGGCTGCTGCTAATTAGCTCATAACGAGGCGATTCCTGCCTGCGTTATGTGCAGCCTGCAGGTCAGAACTCAGGACACAGAGAGGTAAGTGTCCTACCTACTGTATGGCTATAGGACCAAGTTCAGACTTTACCGTAGCCGCACACCTACAAGCGTCCTCCCCTTTTCCGAAGAGTGATACTGTGCAGCAGTTTGTACAGGGTTTAGGTTTTTGTCTTACACGTTTCACACGAGCGAGTCCATTGCGGCAATCATGCGCCGTGTGTGAGCGTGGTCCTCCGTTCTGTTCTTGCATGAGCGCAGGGCGTTATCAGGATTATAATGCTGTGTGTCTCTGCATGACCTTATTTCTACAGAATCGTACTGACCGCTTTATGTCACTGTGATTCCGTAGAAGGAGGTCATGCAGAGGCACACAGCATTATAAATCCTGATGACGCCCTGCGCTCCTGCAAGTGGTAGGGCTGCACGAACTACCAAAGATGTGTCTAATTTATGATGAGGTGCACGTTCCAACATAAATTAACCGCATCTTCCGGCAGAAGTAAGGCTACTTTCACACTTGCGGCAGAGGATTCCGGCAGGCAGTTCGGACGCAAACGGATGGCATTTGTTATGCGGATCCGTCTGACATGCATTGAAATACCGGATCCGTCTATCCGGTGTCATCCAGAAAAATGGATCCAGTATATTTTTTTTTTTGCATTTTTAAAGGTCTGCGCAGACCGGAAAACCGGATCAGGCAAATTTTCTGTATTTTTGGCCGGAGAGAAAACTGCAGCATGTTGTGCGGTATTTTCTCCGGCCAAAAAAAAAACGTAAGAGGGATTGAACTGATGCATCCTGAACAGATCGCTCTCCATTCAGAATGCATTAGGATAAAACTGATCCGTTTTTTCCCGGTATTGAGCTCCTGTGACGGAACTTAACGCCGGAAAAGAAAAACGCTAGTGTGAAAGTGCCCTAAATAGACAGTCACAAAATGACAGTCTTAATAATTGACCCCCTTGAGTGGAGTAGTTTTTCGCCAACATTAACCCCTGTTTCCAGACATAAATGTTAATAAATTTGCCGGTGCCAATGTTCCAGCAACAAAATATTGCGCAGGGCAAGGGCTTTTTTGTTTATATTATTACACTGCTAGGCGGAGGCTTCTGCCTAGCAGTGTTGCCAGTGACGTCACCGGCACTGATGGGCGGACTTTAGAGCTAAAGCCCGCCTAGTAGTGCTGGTGACGTCACAGGATCTCCAGAAAAAGCCCTTGCCCTGTGCGATTGAGCAAGAAATGCTCCGATGCTCATGTCAGAGGGGCTGCCTGGGTGAAAACAGGGATATGTCCGCCCCCGCTCCATGCACAGTTTTTCTGCAGCGCGTGGATGAGATTTAAAAAAAAAATCTCCCCTGTTTTGCTGCTGCTGCAGAGGTTGTGACGTCCGGTACGGAAACCCACATCCCAAATGCCGCGGATTTAGAACATGCAGCAAACGTGCGGAGCTCAGTGCCATTTTACACGGCAAAAAACACGACCATAAGCTTTCCATGGATTTGAATAGGACAAATGCAAATATTTAACATGGTCGCTTTTTTTTCCTTTTTTTTTTTTTTTTTCTGACGTTACTTCTTTGAAGCGCATTTTAGCTGCGTTCCCTGTTGAAGTCAGTGGGGAAGCGCTAAAAAAGGACACGGAATTGGGCGGCTTTTGGTCAGCAAACACGTGAGGGGGTCATTTACAAACAGTGAAGGGCTGGGGTATTTTTTTATTACACCTGGTGCACACTTCATCTTGAATAATGTGCTTCCTCCGCCAGTGCAAAGGGGAGACGAGGACCAGCCTAAAAGGCCGAACTTTGTAAATGACCCCCTCTGTTCTCATAGGCTGATCATCCTTTCCTATCCGCCGCTGCTTTTTCATCCCACGTCTTTTTGCCGTGTGAACATAGCCCCAGGAAGCATTGCTTTTCTCGGCACGTATCATGGCAGCAGATGGAGGTTGTGCAGCCCTTGGCTCTGATGGGAGGGGGTCCCAATAAACAAAAGCAGCTTGTGAATAATGTATTTTTCCCTTGAATCCTCCGCTGACTTTTTTCCCAGTGATACGCCGCTGACTATTGTCCCATTTATGTTTTTTTTGCTATCTGTGCCCTTGAATTATAGGAAACTCATTATTATTTTTTTTATTTTTATCATTTTATTTCTAAACCGGTCGTTGTCCAGCTACATACAAATCCTGATGGTCGGCAGTGGGGGATGTGGGCGCTGTGGATGACAATGGCGGCTTCCCTTCCGCCTTGGGCTGATAAGCTATCTTCTGCTGCAATGTGCCCAGCGCAGGGAGGATGTGGTCCCCGGATTTAGACTTAAATTAGAATAAAGTTATCAGAAACGGGAAAGTTTTGTTATAAAAAGCCATGTACAAAAGTGAAGGGGTTTAATATTTTTGCTGGCAGGGCCCGGAGTCGCTGGGGAACGTCATTTAAAGTGACGGTACCTCATTGTGCACAAAGTAATTTAAAGGGGTTCTCCGGAATGTACATATCGATGACCTATTATCCGGATAAGTCAACAACATGAGATCGGCTGGGGTCTGACGCAGTTGGCTGTGCGAAGAGGCCGCGTGTGACGTCGCGTTCATCGGTCACATGGCCCAGGTGCTGTTCATGTGAAAGGGGCTGAGCTGCATTACAAGCACGGTCACTGTACAATGGATGGCGCTGGGCTTAGTAAGCCAAGGAGAGGTCGTCACCCACGTGGATTTTGGTGTGGAATGGCCATGGATGTACAGTGGAAATAATCTGCCACGTCTAAACCCTTACTAGTGGATGGTGTGACACAGTGAGAGGTTTTGTCTGGGAAAACAGGTATTTCCCTACCCTCGTCACTTCCAGTCGCACCGGACTCGACGTGAGGAGGTGTGCCGCGCCGCGCAGGAGCACAACGACAGGGTAGGGAAATTTCACAGCAGAGTGCGCATTAGCTGGGAGCCTCGCCAGCGGTTAGGGAAGGGAAAAATTACGTATTTTTCCCTTCCCTAACCGCTGGTGAGGCTCCCGGGACATGCGCAGTGTCGGCCGGTGTCCAGCTGAGAACATCCATCTGATCACTGCGCATTGGCCCGTAATTTTTCCCTACCCTAACCGCTGGCGAGGCTCCCGGCGCATGCGCACTCTGCTGTGAAATTTCCCTACCCCGTGGTTGTGCGCCTTCGCGGCGCAGCACACCTACTCACATCATGTCCGGTGCAACCAGAAGTGACGAGGGTAGGGAAATATAACGTTACACCGGCAGGGGAGGGGCAGATTATTCACGCCCACAAATATTTATGAGGGAGAGCATAGTCTTTGTTGTCACACGCCCCCACAGCTTTGCTGCAGCATGTAACAAAAGCATGAATAACAGAACCATGCAAAGGTGTAAGGCTACTTTCACACTTGCGGCAGAGGATTCCAGCAGGCAGTTCCGTCGCCGGAACTGTCTGCCGAATCGTGGCGCAAAGGGATGGCATTTGGATCCGTCTGACAAATGCATTGAAATACCGGATCCATCTCTCCGGTGTCATCCGGAAAAACGGATCCAGTATTTATTTATTTTTTGCATTTTTAAAGGCCTGCACTGGATCCGGCACTAAAACATTTCATTGGAAATTAATGCCGGATCCGACATTCCGGCAAGTGTTCAGGATTTTCGGCCGGAGAGAAAACTGCAGCATGCTGCGGTATTTTCTCCGGCCAAAAAACGTAAGAGGGACTGAACTGATGCATCCTGAACGGATTGCTCTTCATCCAGAATGCATTAGGATAAAACTGATCAGTTTTTTTCCAGTATTGAGCCCCTGTGACGGAACTCGACACCGAAAAAGAAAAACGCTAGTGTGAAAGTACCCTAAGTATGTTTTTTTTTTTAAATATATATATATATATATATATATATATATTTGTGGTCAGGGCGACGGTCCCTGGACGAAGGAGCTAGCGCCGACCTCTGGCTGGTTAATGCCGGAAGCCTGTAACGAGGATAGGCCTAAAAGGGGGCCTATCTTAAGGAAGAGCTAAGAAAAGGGGAGGGAGGGAGGGGCACTGCATGAACGTCCCGTCCCATGCACTCCATGTGATTTATAGCCAAGGGGCGGGACCTATGCCCCTCCCACAAATACAGGCTGCACGGCAGCCTTATCTACTTGTGGTCAGGGCGACGGTCCCTGGACGAAGGAGCTAGCGCCGACCTCTGGCTGGTTAATGCCGGAAGCCTGTAACGAGGATAGGCCTAAAAGGGGGCCTATCTTAAGGAAGAGCTAAGAAAAGGGGAGGGAGGGAGGGGCACTGGCTGCACGTCCCGTCCCTTGCACTCCATGGGATTTATAGCCAAGGGGCGGGACCTATGCCCCTCCCACAAATACAGGCTGCACGGCAGCCTTATCTACTTGTGGTCAGGGCGACGGTCCCTGGACGAAGGAGCTAGCGCCGACCTCTGGCTGGTTAATGCCGGAAGCCTGTAACGAGGATAGGCCTAAAAGGGGCCAAAAAGGAGACACAATCATACGGACAGATACTTATGGTACCGTTACAGGACAAGAGAACAGAAAGCATTACGGATCTCTGATTGAGGATTTGGAACGTATCTAGCAAAACATGACGACCTCCAGCGCCCCATGCACCTGATGACAGGAGGAGGTATCTGGTGCCTAGATGCCGCCTCACTACGAAAGAAGTGTCCCGAGATGCCCTTCGGGTCCTGACCTAGCCCCGCCACTAATGAGCGCACATGTGACATGAAGTGAGGCGTGGACAACGGCCCTCCTTTGAAGGGGAGTAGGGGACTATCCGCTGCCGCCTGCAGGGTCACAGACAACTGTCGCAGCACCTTGACCGGGCACCAGTCGTGGTGCGAGGGCTAGAAAGAAACCAGGGTTGGAGGCCCTGTCTGAGCGGTCTTGGTAGACGGAATGCTCAGTACAAACAGGTCGTGATGCCAGGTCAAGTGCTGCTTCTGGAGATGACGGACTTTCCGGACGGAGGCGGTGAATTCCCCCGGACGAAGGAACCCGTAACACCCTAGGTAAAGGGCGGCTTTAATGATGGTGCTAACCAAGGGCCCAAAAAGATCAACATCCAGAGCCAAGGACAACTGCCTTCCAACAGGGAATACACCAGACCTTGGGGACATGACACCTGCGATTTGGAGAAAACATAACCTGAGCGATTCAGGGAAGACATGACACATGCGATTTTGGGAACATGACACCTGTGAATGGAGAAACATAACCCTGAGCGATTCAGGGAATACTTGACATCTGCGATTCTTGGGGACATGACACCTGTGATTTGGAGAAAACCATAACCTGAGCGATTCAGGGAAGACATGACACATGCGATTCTTGGGGACGTGAAACCTCTGATTTCCGAGAAACATGACACCTGAGCGAAACAGGGAACAAAAACCTGAGTGATTCAGGGAAGCCAGACCACCGGCGTGCTTCAAGAAATACCACAAAACAAAAACACAAGCGCCTGAACGGTTCAGGGGACGTATGGCCCCTGACTGATTCCAGAAATGCGCATACTGAAAGAACCTTGGAATAAAACACAAAACATACCCTTGCGCAATTTGGCGACCTCAGTGCCTTGGGGACACCGGGCACTTCCTTTTTTTTTTTTTTGAGGTCGCAGCTGGCCGGCAGAACCCACCCCCTGATCTGTGGAGGACAGAGGAGCGGCGCCCGCAGCGGGCCGGCTGACAGAGGACTGTGACTCGCCGTGCCGCCTGCTAGCCACCCCAAGCTCCCCGGGAACAGCCTGCCCCCCCCCCCATGCTGACCCTTGGTGACAGGGACAGCTGGGGTGCTCGTTGGAGGACCAGGCATGGCCAGCAGGAGCGGCGCAAGCCCCAGGAAGACAGGGGGTGACCGGGACGCTGCCGCCTGACTGGATAGTTAGGAGGCCATATCCACAGAGAACCTGTCCCTCACCTGAGGACCGCGGCGTCGACTAGTGCCCCCGTGCTGCCGTACCGACCCCCCCCCGTACCAGTGAAGCCCGACGGAGGGGGGGGAACGCAGGAGACGCCGTGCGGGTCCCACGACCGGACTTGCTCTAGTCTGCAGGGAGAGAAGCGGGGGTGCGTCAGCACTGCCAATAGGGCTCGGGACCACTTACCGGAGGCGCCGCGGTCTGGATTCCACGAGGACGCGAAACCGGAAGTGGCATCACGGACGGGCAGGTAAGACCGACCCTAGACTATGGCCGGGCCTGACGGACCAGAATTGATACTCACCTGGTTATGGAATTTGATGAAAATTGAATAGATACCGTACTGGAGGCCGGCACCACCGACCGAGGTGGAGGCCTTGTTTATGGAAGGCCGAAGGCACTGAGACCCCCCAACGTGCTGCCGTACAAACAAAGAACAATGTATGAAAATCTAAATGCACTGGGAATATTACCAACCTGGTTGTGTCAGGCCGTGCAGTCTGCCCCTAAGGGTAAAAGAAAACATGGCCTAAATGCTTCAGGCAAACAATGATGAGCCAACAAACCAGGATGACATGCCCCCGGGGCGTGCTGCTAGGTCATGCATGCTGCTATGGGCGGATGTGTGCCAAGATTGGTGAAAAAGACCCCTTGGACGTACTTAGACAGGACACCATGCCGACGGGGCGGCTGACGCGACTTTGCCTGAACGCTTCAGACAGACGTGCAACAACAGACGAGTAAGACAACCTGGACGTACCAGACAGGACCACGTGCCACCGAGGTGGCGGACGTAACATTTGCCCGAACGTTTCAAGCAGACGTGCAACAGGAGATGAAAATGACACCCTGGACGTTCCAGGCAGGACCACGTGCCACCGGCGTGGCAGACATACTTTCTATGAACGCTTCAAGCAGACGTGTAACAGGAGACGAGTATGACAACCTGGACGTTCCAGGCAGGACCACATGTCACCGGAGTGACCAACATAATAACGCCTGAACGCTTCAAGCGGACGTACCACATGAGACGAAAAAGACACCCTGGATGATCCAGGCAGGACAATGTGCCACTGGAGTGGCGGACGTAACATTGCCTGAACGCTTCAAGCAGACATACCACAATAAACAAAGCGACAACCTGGAGTTCCAGGCAGGACCACATGCCACTGGAGTGACGGACACAACATTGCCTGAACGCTTCAAGCAGACGTACCACAATAAACAAAGCGACAACCTGGAGTTTCAGGCAGGACCAAATGCCACAGGAGTGGCGGACGTAACATTGCCTGAACGCTTCAAGCAGACGTACCACCATAGACAAAGTGACAACCTGGACGTTCCAGGCAGAATCATGTGTCACCGGGGTGGCTGACAGAATAGCGCCTGAACGTTTCAAGCAGACGAGCAACGAGAGAGAGACGAGTATGACAACACGGACGTGCTAAGAGGGACAACATGCCACTGGTGCGGCGGACATAACATATGGGGAAACCACCGGATACCTGTTGGATCCTGTTGTACTGTACTCAATGGGACCACATGGTGCTCGGTCGTATCTAGACATGCCTGATATGGTAACTTCGGTAGTGTGCTCCTCTGCCCAACAGCCAGCGGAGTTTGTGCAGAAGATATAAACATGGCCTCAGGTACAACTATGCCGGCATGAGTTAAACTGTCATTGTATTACAGAGGTACTAATATATAGTGTGGAACAGAGTGAGAGAAAAAATGGAGGACCACTGACTCAACGCTCACCAATGAACCCAGTAATGCGCCTGATGATGTGTACGTGCTGGTAACATCGTGCATCCGACAAGCATTTGTCACTTTCTTCTCTATCCGACAAGCATGCCCGCAGATCCCCTGGTCCTAATGTACGGCGCGTGCGCTGCCGGGGGCGGAGCCGTCGAGGGTGCCTAGCAACCGGCACACGCGGCCGCCCCCGGAACACACGCCCGCACGTGATCGGCCGGCGCCGCCCGGCCTGCCCCGCGTGCGCTAGTTCTAGTGTCTACAGCAGAAGTGCGGTGGACCCCAAGACTGTAACTGTCATGTACCGTATGATAAGAACAACACATGCCTCAAACAAGCAATGATAAGATGGAAGTGAGCCGGGACCACGGCACTCCCCCCAACGTACATACACCGCCCCCGCAGCGGGGTAAGGACCCGACCAGCCGTGCGCTCGCCAACGCTGCCGATGCCCGGCACCGGATTCCCCGCTTACCTGAGCCGCACGAGTTGCTGAAAACGCCGACCTAATACTTACCCAGACCGAGGCTTAAAGGAGTGGGACGTGCAGGAACCAGACGTGACCGGAAGTAACAGGCACTGGCTGCACGTCCCGTCCCTTGCACTCCATGGGATTTATAGCCAAGGGGCGGGACCTATGCCCCTCCCACAAATACAGGCTGCACGGCAGCCTTATCTACATATAATATATTTTTTTATTTTTTTCGAGAAATCAAGCTTAAAGGGGTTCTACAGTTATTTTAAACTGATGATCTATCCTCTGGATAGATCATCAGCATCTGATTAGTGGGGGTCCGACACCCAGGATCCCCGCCGATCAGTTGTTTGAGTAGGCAGTGGCGCTGGCAGTAGTGCCGCGGCCGCCTTGCTATTTACCGCAGGCCCAGTGACGTCACGACTAGAATCAATGGACTGGGCGGGGCTAAGCTCTGTTTACTTGAATGGAGCTTGGCCCCGCCCAGGCCACGTGACATCACTGGGCCTGCAGTAAACAGCGAGAAGGCCGCGGCGCTCCTGCCTTCTCAAACAGCTGATCGGCAGTTGCAGATCTACACAGATGGCACAGTCAATGTACAGGACAACCCCCCCCACACACACAGCAACAGGAGGCAGTTTTCGGTTTCCATGAACAAGGCCTTACTCGCCTCCACCAATCCACTGCCCTTCTGAATCTGCTCCAGTCCCTGCTCATCTGCACTTCCTGTCCCGGCTCAACACACCAGAAATGCTACAAAAAGGTCAGCTCGACCAACTGATCTTAGCGTTGACCTGCCTCAGTGTTTGGCAGAGGGTGGGCCCTTTCTAGCGGTTCTCCCCAGAACACCCCTTTTAAGCTTAAAGAATAATGAACTCTAAACTATACTTTTTTCTTTCCTCATGAAAAGGTTGTTAAAGGGAATGTTTCACCTCTGACGAGTCATAATACGTACAGTAATACATGTATAGAACCCCTGCAGCTGATTTTGGATCAGTAAATTGTATGTTGATAGACACCCCCATCCCCCTGCTGTGCACCCACAAAGCAGACATGTACTGAGAGGACTCCTGTGCGTGTGCACTTATTGGTGAGGAGTCCAGCAGAAGTCCTCTCTCTGCATTACACGGCCGGTTTGTAGACGCTTGGCGGGAAAAAGGGGTGAGAATCAATATTTAAATTAGGCTACATGCATACGAACGTGGTTTGGTTCCGCATCTGAGCTGCATTTTTTGCGGCTCGGGTGTGGACCCATTCACTTCAATGGGCCCGCAAAAGATGCGGACAGCGCTCCGTGTGCTGTCCGCATCCGTTGCTCCGTTCCGTAGCCCCGCAAAAAAAATAAAACATGTCCTGTTCTTGTCTGTTTTGCCGACAAGGATAGGCATTGTTACAATGGATCCTCGGATGCAATGCGGACGTCAACAGTTTTATTTTTTGCAGACCGCAAAACACATACGTCGTGTGCATCTAGCCTTACTAATCTGGAGCCAGCGGCAGCTAGTCTCTATTAAGAGTCTGCCGGAGGTTGCTAAAAAAAAAATAATAATAATCAGAAAAGTGATAGCCCCACAAATAAATAAAATGAAAAAGGGCCCCTAAATCACCATGTGCGCAAAATCACTAAAAAGTCCCAGGTCCCTTAGGACTGAATGACCGGGGGGTGGGGGGTCATTAAGCGGATAAAGGCACGCCTGTCGCATATGTCTATTATAAGGGGCCAGTTTGTGGCTGCGCGATACAAGCTGGAAAGCAGAAGCCAAGATCGGCCACCTCTATACAGCTAAGAAGTAATGGGAAAGCGCACAGACCCCCTGACCCGAGGTTTCCTGCGAATCTGTGGACATCTCAGCGCTGTCTATATTAAGACCCAGCGACATGATAGCAGACATTTGTTCTCTGTGCTAATGAAGCGGAGGGAATTTGGGCTGAGCTTCTCTTGCAAGTTCAATTTTCTTATATTAACTCCTTATGGGTGTGTATACTTTTGCAACCAGTTTATTATTGCCAATGGTGCATCTAAAATAAGAAGTAACTTTGCTCAATCTGTGAGGGATCAGGGGTCCTTGCGCCCACCTAGGTCTAAAAAATCTTGTGCACACAGCTTGTACGGAGGAGGAGCGGGTGTTGTCTGTGTGCCCTTTTCCCTCCCTGGTCGTCCACCTGTGTGTCTTGACTACCAAGCTGCTGTGTGTGGTGGCAGCCCGGAACACGGGCAGCGCCACTCGCTGCCAGGAAATGGAGTTTCCTGACTGTTAGTTCGCAGGCGAAATAGTCCTGCACAGGACCGTGTCCAGTGAGCCCCTGAGGAGCCAAAGCATTAGATGGGAGTGGTAGTGCCTCTGATTAAAGTGTTATGTCATGGTGTCCTGCCTCAGGCCGTTGCTCCCTGGGGTTCGGTGCAATGATGTGATGTGAAGGAACAAGGCAGAGATTATAGAAGAGAGAATACTTTTCCTCACTCCAGCAGCAGTTTGTATCCGCCCAGAAGATGGGGTATGGTGCCTGGCAGTCTGTCAGAAGATGACATTCAGAAGTTTTGGTAGCTGACAAAATTTCTCTCCTGATTCCCTTTCCTATGGATTTACACTGGCATCTGTGGCTGCAGGTGTCAGCTATGCCTGTCCTGAACTGTGGTGGTGGTGTCTTGACATGTTTCCCCCCACCTTGCAGCAGAGTCTGTGTAGCTTGATCACTTTGCTGATAATAATATGCTGTGATCTCCAAGATTTCTGTAGCCTGGGACTCTGCAGGATCTCAGGAGTAGTTGTCCTCCCAGATGAGCAGACTCTGTGGTCCTCATGGCCTGGAGGAGCAGGAGCTAGATCGCATCCTCCCTCACTCCTTAATCTCCTTTCCCCTCTAACTAGCTCTGCTCCAGGAAATCGGACCAGCCCACTCCTACCATGAAGGGAGGAATAGGATGGTAAGTCCCATTCCTACTGCCAACCATTACCCTATTTGCTGGTGGACAAGGTGTATAGCATGAGGTGTGACATACCATGAACATTACAAAAGCAATAATTTACAAACCATTTGTAGTACCCATGTAGATGCGGCATTAAAGGGGTATTCCCATCACAGACAATGGGGGCATATCGCTAGGATATGCCCCCATTGTCTGATAGGTGCTGGGACCCGCACCTATATCAAGAACGGAGCACTGTGGCTGGAGGACCCCAGATTTCCCGGGGTCTGTCCACCACCAAGCACTAATCCCCGCCTCTCCCATAGAAGTGAATAGGAGCGTGCCGCGCATGCGCGGTCCATGCGCCCATTCATTTCTATGGGGCAGACGGCAATAGCCGAGCCAGCGCTCGGCTATTTTCGGCGGCCCCACAGACATGAATGGAGGGCGGCTGCGCAGTGCACTCTCCTTCACTTTCAGGGTTCCGTTCTCGATATAGGTGCGGGTCCCAGCGGTGGGACCCGCACCTATAAGACAATGGGAGCATACCCTAGCGATATGAGAAAACCCCCTTTAAGCGCTTAGCTGGAATTTTTGGGCATGAAAGACCCAGCGGTTGAATTTTCGTTAAGAACTCAATCTGCATTTGCGGAATATTTTACCGTTTTCTTTGGCGTATAATTCATCCACCCTTCTGATCAGGAGTGGGAGTTTAGGTAGAGTCACAGAAGCCTGCTGCTGCGCATGAGTCATAGCGGCAAGCCTGTGCAGCCGCCATGTTACAAGCTGGAGAACAAACCAATTGCCACATACTCACGGGAATGTATTTTATGTGGGTTTTGCAGCATTTCTGGGATGGATCCCATTTTGTTGTGGCTTCTTCCTGGGTTTCACCCTTTCCTTCGGTAGCATTCCTCCTCAGTGTAAAGATCTGCACTTTATATTCTATTCCCCTTCTGCAAGTTTGTTTTTTGTGGCGTTGCTGTTCAATTCTGACTGCAGGTCCCTAAAGAGACTTGAACTGGAATTTTATCTGCCATTATTTTTTTTGTAGGGTAGAGGGTGGTTCTTGCATGACCCGCTGAGTCACATAGGTTTCGATAGACCCTAAGCCCTTGGGGTTGAGCTCCCCAGCTGGAACCTCTGGACCACGGGGGTGAATGCTCTCCAATAAGATCCTGCTGGACGTGGCCGCTGTCAGTTTTTGGCCGGGTTACAAGCGCCTATGCTATGTATAGTTATAGCGTGAGGTCTGGGGAGGGGTAAATGAGTAGCTGCACGGCTCCGACGTTACTCGTATGGCAGGGAGATTGATAAAAATCTCATCCACTATATAAATAGTATAATAATAAGTATATTAATGAGGAGCAGGGGCGCTAACTTCTGGGGGTCCATTTGAACGTGTGTACCCTTCTCCACCACTTGCACACTGGACACATGGCACAAGCGCCACTCACTCATAGGATACATGCCGCACTCATGCCACATACACTGGACACACGCCACGCACACGTGCCACACATTCTCTTTTTGCAAGTCGCACATGCAGAACTTGCATGTTATCACGCTAGTGCAGGGGTGGCCTACCTGAGGCTCTCCAGATGTTGCAAAACTACAACTCCCATCATGCCCGGACAGTCTACAGCAGGGCATGGGTTGTAGTTTTACAACAGCTGGAGAGCCGCAGGTAGTGCATTACCAGATCTTTCGCCCAGTGCTGACCCCCGCAAGGTGGAAGGAAACACTCACTCCATATGCCCAATACTTGTAAGCCACTCCCTGATACCAATAAGCCACACCCCCTCCCATCAACACTATAAACTCCCCCAGTAACGGCCGGCCCCTGCTGCTGGCTGTATTGTGTTGCAGAGGGACCCCCTCCCTTCAGGCCCCTATGCAGCTGCCCCAGTGGCATGTCCGCCCCTGATGAGGAGCCATTTTTATGGACATGCTATTAAAGTTTGTGAGGAAGTTATATAAAGGGTTCCTCCTCCCATAGATTTTTATGACACACCTGTCCCTGCACTGAGCTCCTATGGGTCCATATTGCAGAGCCATATCATTCGCTGTAAGGGAACGTTCACACTGAGAATATACATGTCTGAAAAATCCGGCTGGATCTGTATGTGGCTTTATGGGTCTAATATGGACATAGCAACACTATAATATGTCGCAGATTCCCACTGACCATATAACATAGCCGATTTAGCTGTTGCCTATAGCAACCAATCACGGTGCAGCGTTCATTTTCCTAGAGGAGAATATGAAATGAAAGCTGCGCTGTGATTGGTTGCTATCGACAGCAAGGCCAGTTCTTCTTTTAGGCAGATTCCTCGATGTCCTCTGTGTGTCCCGGTCTTCGTGTCAGGGCCGCGTACTGTTTACATGGCGGTACATCGGAAAGTAAACATCGGATGCGGCCATCTGCACTAATCCCTGGAGATTACATCCTAACTGATCCCTGTGGAGTCAGGACACATTAGGGACTGCGGGCGATACATTCGGTTTTCCACATCCAGTTCCTAAATTGGACAGTTTACGGCTGGCGAGTTTGGCTATGACATAAGTGTAGTCTGAGGGTATGTTCGGACAGAGGGTCTTAGGTGAGGATAAGGTGCCGAAAACCGGGCTGAACATGCTCTGAAATGATTGCTCCGAAGTGTGGGGGCGCGAAACTCGGGATGCATGCAGCCCCAACCCTCCTCTAATTTTAGGCACTGGTCCCCTGTCTCTAGCCCCCCCTGATTCCGGAAAACCGGGGCTCGAAAGAGGGTACCCCTAGAAGGGGTTCACCGCATGGAACCGGAGCAGAGGTGCACTTCTCATGGGGTCCTGGGGGATCCCTCTTCCAAGCCCTGGTTCTGGTGAAACAGGGGAGCTAGAGACATGGGACTGGGCCATGATGTGGGTTTGGGCTAAAAGTACCGCGAGTTTCATGTTTCTAGGTACCACCTAGAACCACCTATTCATTTTAAAGTCCAAAATGATAGTGGCACCCAGAAACGCACGGTGCATGTAGAACACACCCTTCTCTAATTTTGGGCACTGGTTTGGTGTCTCTAGCCCCCCCTGGTTCTAGAGGATCGAGGATCAGAAGAGGGCCTCCCTGGGCAAGGTGCACTGATTTCGGGGGAGTGACACTCTTTGTAGCCCTGTTTCTCCGGAACCATTGGGGCTGAGGACTTTTGCTGCGTGGTTTTCAAGATTGCACCAAGAATATACAGGTCCATTCTTGGCGCGGTTACAGGGCGGACCCCTCACTGAGCCAGCTTGCGGTTTAGCTCCAAACTTAGAGGGGGTCCGCATGAAAACCCTCAGCTGTGCTGCAGTCCCTGCTGTAGGAGACACTCAGTCTGAACATACCCTAAGGGGTTGTTCACACGATGGATTTTGAAAATGCACTGAAGAGAATCAGACCAGAACCCCTGCAGATTTTCTGCATGGTTTTTGTCGTGTTTTTTTTTTGTTTTGTTTTGGCTTCCTATTTTCTCAACTTTCCATTCATTTCAATTGGAGAATCGTAAGGGGGGAACTAACTCTCCTTAGGGAGAGAGCACCTTAATCAGTGTGAGGAGACTTATAGGCCATACATGCTCCTGGGAGGGAAGGGATGCAATGGGAGAATCGGCATGCAAAAAAAAGCAACTTCTGCCTCTCATTCAAATGAATGGGAGTCTTTTTAAAGGCATTTTTTGGCGTGAAAAACTGCACCAAAAAAGTTGTATGAACGGGTCCTAAGGAGTTGCTCGGCCTTGAATTAGTATTTGGGATAGAACTTGTAAACTTGCTAAAGGGGCATTCCACTAACTTCAAGGTATCCCCCTATCCAGTTGATAGGGGATAACTGACTGATTGCTGGGGATCTGACTGCTGGGATCCCCCAAAGAATCCTGAGAACCGGGGTCCCGCAACACAGTCCTCGGTATCATAGAGAATTAATAGAGGAGCAGGGCGCATGCTTACCGGCAGTCAGACCCTCGCTCATCAGTTAGTTATCCACTACCCAGTGGATAGGGGATAGCTTGAAGTTGCAGGAATACCCCTTTAACAAGTGTACATGCTCCACCTCAATGACTCAATCAGTGACCAGCAGCAGCAGTAGACTTAGGCCTCATGCACACAAACGTATTTTGTTTCCGTGTCCGTTCCGTTTTTCTTTTTGCGGCTAGGATGCGGACCCATTGATTTCAATCGGTCCGCAAATAACGTGTGTGCTGTCCGCATCAGTATGTCCGTTCTGTTGCCCCGCAAAAAAAATAGTGCATGTCCTATTTTTTTCTAGTTTGCGGACAAGGATAGGCATTATTACAATGGATCCGCAATTTGCAGACCGCAAAACACATACGGTCGTGTGCATGTAGCCTTAGGGTATTTTCACACTTGCGTTGTGAAGATCCGTCAGGCAGTTCCGTTACCGAGACTGCCTGCCGGATCCGGAAATCCGTATGCAAACGGATGTCATTTGTCGACGGATCCGGATGCAGATCCGTCTGGCAAACGCATTGAAATTCCAGTTCAGTCTCTCCGGTGTCATCCGGAAAAATGGATCCGGTATATTTTTTTCCGCATTTTTAAAGGTCTACGCATGAGCAGACCAGGAAACCGGATCCGTTTTGCTGGAACACTAGGTAATACAGTTCAATGGAAATTGGTGGATCCGGCGTTCAGGCAAGTGTTCAGGAATTTTGACCGGAGAAAATACTGCAGCATGCTGCAGTATTTTCTCTGGCCAAATACCGTAAGAGGAACCGAACTGAAGACAACCTGATGCATCCTGAACGAAATGCTTTCCATTCAGAATGCATGGGGATAAAACTGAAGCATTTTTTCCGGTATTGAGCCCCTAGGACGGAACTAAATACTGGAAAAGAATAACGCTAGTGTGAAAGTACCCTAAGACTGTGATCTATGGTCGTGCAATGCATCGTGTCCAATCTCGCCATGTAGCCCTATCCAGTTTATGTGAAATGTCACCTCTCAGGGTGAAAAGTTCAGCCATCTTTATATCACCTCAGTATGACACTCCCATTGAGTAAACACCGCAGGAACAACTCCCAGCAGCTCGCGACTAAAGCCTCATGCACACGTCCGTGGAACACGGACCGTGAGATACCGGCCTTGATTCCTGCTGAGTGCAGGAGCGCACGGCGTCATTGGTTGCTATGACGCTGTGCGCAACGTCCCGCCGCTGCTGTACAGTAATACATTCGTATAGATCATACGAATGTATTACTGTACAGCAGCGGCGGCACGAAGCGCACAGTGTCATAGCAAGCAATGACGCCGTGCGCTCCTGCACTCAGCAGGAATCAAGGCCGGTATCTCACGGTCCGTGTTCCACGGAGGTGTGCATGAGGCTTAAGACCAGAAACTACTACTACACCTAATAATTTCCTTTGGCGATAAGTAAGTAAGTGCAGCAGCGTGATGGCTGACACTCCAGAGCTGAAATCCATAAAACACTTATGGGAATTTTCCAATTTCATGTCAGTGAAAAAAGTTCTGCAATTTTCAATAACCCCTTGTAAGATCTCTGCTTACTTCATTAAATGAAAACCTTCTCTTTTAGAGCGGTTGGCCACCTTTTGGGGGGGGCTGTGGTTTGGGTTACACTGACAGCAAGCAGAGTCTACCGGTGTCAATTTTGTTAGCTATTTTTATATAATTTAACAGAGGAGTTTAATACAATACCTAAAATTGCTAAATTTCACTTACATTTTGAAGAGATACACGGTCATAAGAAGAAAATGTCTGGCGGTTTCTACACTTACGTTAGACATTTTTCTGGTGGATTTCTTGGGTCATGCGATGTTATGGCCACAGGTCACATAAAATAACCAGTTAACTGAATGTTGTATCTTGTATACATGCCAAAAATCATTATCTGGAAAGGGAAAAATATTGTCATAATGATCTTCTGATGGGTCATAGACAAGGTACAAAGATAGAATTGTGGGGCTAGTGCTACTTTGGTGGTCATCAGAGGGGCTGGTGTTCTTGTGGTGGCCATGTTGGGAGCTGGTGCTCTTGTGGTGGCCGTGTGTGGGGCTGGCGCTCTTGTGGTGGCCGTGTGTGGGGCTGGCGCTCTTGTGGTGGCCGTGTGTGGGGCTGGCGCTCTTGTGGTGGCCGTGTGTGGGGCTGGCGCTCTTGTGGTGGCCGTGTGTGGGGCTGGCGCTCTTGTGGTGGCCGTGTGTGGGGCTGGCGCTCTTGTGGTGGCCGTGTGTGGGGCTGGCGCTCTTGTGGTGGCCGTGTGTGGGGCTGGCGCTCTTGTGGTGGCCGTGTGTGGGGCTGGCGCTCTTGTGGTGGCCGTGTGTGGGGCTGGCGCTCTTGTGGTGGCGTGTGTGAGGCTGGCACTCTTGTGGTGGCCGTGTGTGGGGCTGGCGCTCTTGTGGTGGCCGGGTGTGGGGCTGGCGCGCTTGTGGTGGCCGGGTGTGGGGCTGGCGCTCTTGTGGTGGCCGGGTGTGGGGCTGGCGCCCTTGTGGTGGCCGGGTGTGGGGCTGGCGCCCTTGTGGTGGCCGGGTGTGGGGCTGGCGCCCTTGTGGTGGCCGGGTGTGGGGCTGGCGCCCTTGTGGTGGCCGGGTGTGTGGCTGGCGCCCTTGTGGTGGCCGGGTGTGGGGCTGGCGCCCTTGTGGTGGCCGGGTGGGGGGCTGGCGCCCTTGTGGCCCTGACAGCCTTAGGCAGGGATTGCGCCCTTGTGGCCCTGACAGCCTTAGGCAGGGAGTTGCATGTGCACAATAGCTAGAGATGAAAACCATGAGGACTGCAGCTTTAGAAGACCCATATTTATTACATAGGGGAAATAATCTGCTGATTGGTCCCCTTTAAGAGAGACGTTGTTTTGCCATCTTCATTGGTACTTTGCCATATTAAATGGAGATTTAATCAGATGCTTATAAACTGGAATATTACCTAAGATAAATGTTAGTGCAAGGAAGATGACCGCAGAGCGTGAGAATGGTAAGGGCGGGGGTTCCTGGCAGCAAAACGGAGCATTTACAGACCTTTAACTGTGCCTGAAGCCATTTTATTTATATCCATGTGATATCTCTCAAATAGCAGTGAAATTTCAATGGTGCTTGTGCCCGTCCTTCAAAGAAAAGCAAAATAGGGACACTCCAATTATATTTTTGAAATTGGTACATGCAGGGGATGGGTGTAGGAATGTGTCTTAAGGGTCTGGTTCATGCAGGTTCTCATTCTCTTTTCCCTTGTTTCACCTATTTGAGAACAGAAGTTTGTTCTCCAGAGCTGTTCTTCCTACCAAAATTGGAAAGAAAGTTACAACCAAGGTCAGCCAGTTTGGAGTGAATGGAGTTGAGTCACCTTGCCACCCTCTTATATATACACAGACCCAGGAGCGTAGCTAAAGACTCATGGGCCCTGGTGCAAGAGTTCAGCTTGGGCCCCCCTTTCCCTCAATGCTTTGTGGCCAGGGGCAGGGTAGCACATGGTTTTCATGCTCCCTGAGGCAAAAATTGAAATGGCCCCCTCCACCAATGCCAAATTTTTTACCTAACCCCTTCCTAAAGCCAGAGGTGTAACTTTACCAGCATGCACTTTCTATAATACTGTTGTCTTCTTATGCACCACAAGGGTCTTTGGACCCCCTCAGGCTCCTAGGCCCGGTAGCGACTGCTTCCTCTGCACCCCCTATAGCTACGCGCCTGCACGGACCCCTTCTAGTTGCTGCTTGGTATGTTATGTCCCAGGATCTCCTATGCCAGGAAAAGTGAAGGCCTCCCTTCAGGCAGAAGTTCTAGAGAAGATCCATATCTTGATGCCAGAGGGGAAGTTCAGAAATTGGCCCACACCACTTGCCATAGCAGTGGAAACGGACAATGGTGGCGATGGGGCGGAGGGTGAATAATCCAATGGAAAGAGCAGTAAACTTCCTATCTTTTATGTTTTGGTGTTGTATTATGGGGCACAGGGACCTTTGTACCGTCATGGTCACCAAGGCCAAGGAGCAGCTGCTGCTCTGCACCCCCTGGAAGCCACAACTTGGAATGAAAATCAAAATCCTACAGTATATAGGGCAAACGTGGTGGAAAAAACTGGAAGCTTGAGCAGCATGTAAGAATAGTATTGTGGGATTTTACAGTGTTTTTTTACTATTTAGATTAACTCAAAAGTGAATAAACGTGAATGATATCACGATTGAGACTTTAGATTTGGCCTGTTTCCACCTTGTCTGGCCTCCTCAGAGCAGGATAGGTTACACTAGTACCCAGACCTCTGTTCCCTGTCAACTGACACATAGTTTGATGAAGAGCGTCTTGGTTTATAAAAGAAGAGTTTCTGTTGTCTTGGGTAACGAGACATGAGCCTCCACATTAGTGAGAGGATCCCTGCGATCTGTAAATATAGTTCAATTAAAAGTTTTAGCGCACGTCAGACCTCAGCAAAGCTGTTTACTTTTACAAGAGACCTGCTCAGAAGTTCTGTAGCCGCAGAAAATTTTGAAGTCCTCTGTGTCAAGGAATTCATTTGGTGCAAGACTGCAACTTTAGGCCTGGATAAATATTGGATGAAGTCCAGGATGGTACTATTAGCGGGATGTCTGTCTATATGGTCATACAGTGAGTGTACAAATCCTTCATACCATAGTGTGTCTATTAATAAGCACCCAAATAACTGCCAAATGTTGGGCAAATAAATCTATACAATGCTCAAATAATCCCGCCATAGTTTTCAAATAATACAACTGTAGAGTGCTGAAGAAAGCCACTGTAGAGTGCTCGCAGAAAGCCACCGTAGAGTGCTCGCAGAAAGCCACCGTAGAGTGCTCGAAGAAAGCCACCGTAGAGTGCTCGAAGAAAGCCACCGTAGAGTGCTCGAAGAAAGCCACCGTAGAGTGCTCGAAGAAAGCCACCGTAGAGTGCTCGAAGAAAGCCACCGTAGAGTGCTCGAAGAAAGCCACCGTAGAGTGCTCGAAGAAAGCCACCGTAGAGTGCTCAAAAAATACCATCATACATAATATTGTTGCCTTCTTATGCAGCACAGGAGTCAATAAAGCACACTCGGGCACGATGGCTCCTCTGCATTCCCTATAGCTATATCCCTGGAAGTAAGCCACAACCTGGAAACGACACCTATAGAGTGCATTCTAGAAAGTAATATGATGCTCAAATAATACCGCTGTGCAGTGCCTATATATAAGCCCCCAAATAATAATGTGATATGTTGACCAAATCATAAATCTATACAGTTCTCAAATGATACCACCATACAGTGTTCAAATAATACTGTCATACAGTGCTTAAATAATACCACTATAAACTGCTCAAATCATTCCCCCATACAGTGCTCAAATAATCCATATTCTATATAGACTTGTGGTGAGTACTAGGGATGAGCTCCGTACAGTATTAGAATGTATTGGCTCTGATGAGCCAAAGTTATTACTTTGCGAAGTCTCGTGAGACTTTGCATGATAACTTCATGAATCAATTTGTACTGTAAAAAAACATTTCCCGAACTCTGGTTCGGTTCCAAGGTACCACTTGGCTCCTGCTCCGTACAGTACAGGGAGTGCAGAATTATTAGGCAAGTTGTATTTTTGAGGATTAATTTTATTATTGAACAACCATGTTCTCAATGAACCCAAAAAACTCATTAACCACTTCAGCCCCGCTAGCTGAAACCCCCTTCATGACCAGAGCACTTTTTACACTTCGGCACTACACTCCTTTCACCGTTTATCGCTCGGTCATGCAACTTACCACCCAAATGAATTTTACCTCCTTTTCTTCTCACTAATGGAGCTTTCATTTGGTGGTATTTTATTGCTGCTGACATTTTTACTTTTTTTGTTATTAATCAAAATGTAACGATTTGTTTGCAAAAAAATGACATTTTTCACTTTCAGCTGTAAAATTTTGCAAAAAAAACAACATCCATATATAAATTTTTCGCTAAATTTATTGTTCTACATGTCTTTGATAAAAAAAAAATGTTTGGGCAAAAAAAAAATGGTTTGGGTAAAAGTTATAGCATTTACAAACTATGGTACAAAAATGTGAATTTCCGCTTTTTGAAACAGCTCTGACTTTCTGAGCACCTGTCATGATTCCTGAGGTTCTACAATGCCCAAACAGTAGAAAACCCCCACAAATGACCCCATTTCGGAAAGTAGACACCCTAAGGTATTCGCTGATGGGCATAGTGAGTTCATAGAACTTTTTATTTTTGTCACAAGTTAGCGGAAAATTATGATTTTATTTTTTATTTTTTTTCTTACAAAGTCTCATATTCCACTAACTTGCGACAAAAAATAAAAAATTCTAGGAACTCGCCATGCCCCTCACGGAATACCTTGGGGTGTCTTCTTTCCAAAATGGGGTCACTTGTGGCGTAGTTATACTGCCCTGGCAATTTAGGGGCCCAAATGTGTGAGAAGAACTTTGCAATCAAAATGTGTAAAAAATGACCGGTGAAATCCAAAAGGTGCACTTTGGCATATGCGCCCCTTTGCCCACCTTGGCAGCAAAAAAGTGTCACACATCTGGTATCGTCGTACTCAGGAGAAGTTGGGGAATGTGTTTTGGGGTGTCATTTTACATATACCCATGCTGGGTGAGAAAAATATCTTGGTCAAATGCCAACTTTGTATAAAAAAATGGGAAAAGTTGTCTTTTGCCAAGATATTTCTCTCATCCAGCATGGGTATATGTAAAATGACACCCCAAAACACATTCCCCAACTTCTCCTGAGTACGGCGATACCAGATGTGTCACACTTTTTTGCTGCCAAGGTGGGCAAAGGGGCACATATTCCAAAGTGCACCTTTCAGATTTTGCAGGCCATTTTTTACACATTTTGATTGCAAGGTACTTCTCACACATTTGGGCCCCTAAATTGCCAGGGCAGTATAACTACGCCACAAGTGACCCCATTTTGGAAATAAGACACCCCAAGGTATTCCGTGAGGGGCATGGCGAGTTCCTAGAATTTTTTATTTTTTGTCACAAGTTAGCGGAAAATGATGATTTTTTTTTTTCTCTTTTTTCCTTACAAAGTCTCATATTCCACTAACTTGCGACAAAAAATAAAAAATTCTAGGAACTCGCCATGCCCCTCACGGAATACCTTGGGGTGTCTTCTTTCCAAAATGGGGTCACTTGTGGCGTAGTTATACTGCCCTGGCAATTTAGGGGCCCAAATGTGTGAGAAGTACCTTGCAATCAAAATGTGTAAAAAATGACCGGTGAAATCCAAAAGGTGCACTTTGGAATATGTGCCCCTTTGCCCACCTTGGCAGCAAAAAAGTGTGACACATCTGGTATCGCCGTACTCAGGAGAAGTTGGGGAATGTGTTTTGGGGTGTCATTTTACATATACCCATGCTGGATGAGAGAAATATCTTGGCAAAAGACAACTTTTCCCATTTTTTTTATACAAAGTTGGCATTTGACCAAGATATTTTTCTCATCCAGCATGGGTATATGTAAAATGACACCCCAAAACACATTCCCCAACTTCTCCTGAGTACGGCGATACCAGATGTGTGACACTTTTTTGCTGCCAAGGTGGGCAAAGGGGCACATATTCCAAAGTGCACCTTTTGGATTTCACCGGTCATTTTTTACACATTTTGATTGCAAAGTTCTTCTCACATATTTGGGCCCCTAATGTGTGAGAAGAATTTCCGCTAACTTGTGCCAAAAAAAATGTCTGAATGGAGCCTTACAGGGGGGGGTGATCAATGACAGGGGGGTGATCAATGACAGGGGGGTGATCAATGACAGGGGGGTAATCACCCATATAGACTCCCGGATAACCCCCCTGTCATTGATCACCCCCCTGGTAAGGCTCCATTCAGACGTCCGTATAATTTTTACGGATCCATGGATCGGATCCGCAAAACGCATGCGGACGTCTGAATGGAGTCTTACAGGGGGGTTATCAATGACAGGGGGTGATCAGGGTGATCACCCCCCTGTCACTGATCACCCCCCCTGTAAGGCTCCATTCAGACATCCGCATGATTTTTTACGGATCCATGGATACATGGATCGGATCCACAAAACACATGCGGACGTCTGAATGGAGCCTTACAGGGAGGTTATCAATGACAGGGGGTGATCAGGGTGATCACCCCCTGTCACTGATCACCCCCCCTGTAAGGCTCCATTCAGACATCCGCATGATTTTTTACGGATCCATGGATACATGGATCGGATCCACAAAACACATGCGGACGTCTGAATGGAGCCTTACATGGGGGTGATCAATGACAGGGGGGTGATCAGGGAGTGTATATGGGTGATCACCCGCCTGTCATTGATCACCCCCTGTAAGGCTCCATTCAGACGTCCGCATGTGTTTTGCGGATCCGATCCATGTATCCATGGATCCGTAAAAAATCATGCGGATGTCTGAATGGAGCCTTACAGGGGGGGTGATCAGTGACAGGGGGGTGATCACCCATATACACTCCCTGATCACCCCCCTGTCATTGATCACCCCCATGTAAGGCTCCATTCAGACGTCCGCATGTGTTTTGTGGATCCGATCCATGTATCCATGGATCCGTAAAAATCATGCGGACGTCTGAATGGAGCCTTACAGGGGGGTGATCAATGACAGGGGGTGATCAATGACAGGGGGGTGATCAATGACAGGGGGTGATCAGGGAGTGTATATGGGTGATCACCCGCCTGTCATTGATCACCCCCCTGTAAGGCTCCATTTAGACGTCCGTATGCGTTTTGCGGATCCGATCCATGTATCCGTGGATCCGTAAAAATCATACGGACGTCTGAACGGAGCCTGACAGGGGGGGTGATCAATGACAGGGCGGTGATCAATGACAGGGGGGTGATCAGGGAGTTTATATGGGGTGATCATGGGTGATCAGGGGTTTATAAAGGGTTAATAAGTGACGGGGGGGGGGGTGTAGTGTAGTGTGGTGTTTGGTGCGACTGTACTGACCTACCTGAGTCCTCTGGTGGTCGATCCTAACAAAAGGGACCACCAGAGGACCAGGTAGGAGGTATATTAGACGCTGTTATGAAAACAGCGTCTAATATACCTGTTAGGGGTTAAAAAATTCGGATCTCCAGCCTGCCAGCGAGCGATCGCCGCTGGCAGGCTGGAGATCCACTCGCTTACCTTCCGTTCCTGTGTGCGCGCGTTCACAGGAAATCTCGCGTCTCGCGAGATGACGCATATATGCGTGACTGTGCGCAGGGCTGCCACCTCCGGACCGCACATCTGCGTTAGGCGGTCTGGAGGTGGTTAATATCAAAGCTGAATATTTTTGGAAGTAGTTTTTAGATTGTTTTTAGTTTTAGCTATTTTAGGGGGATATCTGTGTGTGCAGGTGACTATTACTGTACATAATTATTAGGCAACTTAACAAAAAACTAATATATACCCATTTCAATTATTTATTTTTACCAGTGAAACCAATATAACATCTCAACATTCACAAATATACATTTCTGACATTCAAAAACAAAACAAAAACAAATCAGTGACCAATATAGCCACCTTTCTTTGCAAGGACACTCAAAAGCCTGCCATCCATGGATTCTGTCAGTGTTTTGATCTGTTCACCATCAACATTGCGTGCAGCAGCAACCACAGCCTCCCAGACACTGTTCAGAGAGGTGGACTGTTTTCCCTCCTTGTAAATCTCACATTTGATGATGGACCACAGGTTCTCAATGGGGTTCAGATCAGGTGAACAAGGAGGCCATGTCATTAGATTTTCTTCTTTTATACCCTTTCTTGCCAGCCACGCTGTGGAGTACTTGGACGCGTGTGATGGAGCATTGTCCTGCATGAAATTCATGTTTTTCTTACCTTGCAGACTTCTTCCTGTACCACTGCTTGAAGAAGGTGTCTTCCAGAAACTGGCAGTAGGACTGGGAGTTGAGCTTGACTCCATCCTCAACCCAAAAAGGCCCCACAAGCTCATCTTTGATGATACCAGCCCAAACCAGTACTCCACCTCCACCTTGCTGGCGTCTGAGTCGGACTGGAGCTCTCTGCCCTTTACCAATCCAGCCATCTGGCCCATCAAGACTCACTCTCATTTCATCAGTCCATAAAACCTTAGAAAGATCAGTCTTGAGATATTTCTTGGCCCAGTCTTGACGTTTCAGCTTGTGTGTCTTGTTCAGTAGTGGTCGTCTTTCAGCCTTTCTTACCTTGGCCATGTCTCTGAGTATTGCACACCTTGTGCTTTTGGGCACTCCAGTGATGTTGCAGCTCTGAAATATGGCCAAACTGGTGGCAAGTGGCATCTTGGCAGCTGCACGCTTGACTTTTCTCAGTTCATGGGCAGTTATTTTGCGCCTTTTTCCACACGCTTCTTGCGACCCTGTTGACTATTTTGAATGAAACGCTTGATTGTTCGATGATCACGCTTCAGAAGCTTTGCAATTTTAAGAGTGCTGCATCCCTCTGCAAGATATCTCACTATTTTAGACTTTTCTGAGCCTGTCAAGTCCTTCTTTTGACCCATTTTGCCAAAGGAAAGGAAGTTGCCTAATAATTATGCACACCTGATATAGGGTGTTGATGTCATTAGACCACACCCCTTCTCATTACAGAGATGCACATCACCTAATATGCTTAATTGGTAGTAGGCTTTCGAGCCTATACAGCTTGGAGTAAGACAACATGCATAAAGAGGATGATGTGGTCAAAATACTCATTTGCCTAATAATTCTGCACGTAGTGTATTAGAACCAAGTTTTATGCGAATCGACTTTGGATGTTTCATCCCTAGTGAGTAGAAAACTCTGGTGCCAAGCAATCTGTATGGTGTAAATGAGAGCTAAAAGGACATTTATAAAATAACAACCCATTACGTAAAGTTTTGAAATTATTATTTTTTTTATTGTGGACTTGCAACTGCCCAGAGGACAAGAACAGCCATGTGTACGGCACTTCCCCTTTAATTGCAGAGCCTATGTATCTGTGTACAGTGTGGGAATCCTTGGAAAGTCCTATAACCCGTGTGGGATGCAGGATGTATAGCGTGAAGTGTGTCATCTGCCACTAAAATGGGAGCTAGAGAATCCACTACAAGACGGACAGATGTTTGCAGATCTCACGAGAGATTCACTTGGCAAAAGTTTAAGTTTTTTTCAGGAATCTAAATTTCCTGTAAGGCAAGCAATGGGAGTCAGAGTGTGCAGAGAATGAGGAGGGTACGTACTGGATATCTGAGGACTGTGCGAATATTACATGTTATGAGACCCAAAATAGGCCTGTCTGTGTTCCCCACTAGCTAAGCCTTAAAGGGGTTCTCTGGTTTCATAGTGTTTTTTGTTTTTTTTTTTCCTGCAAGGATTTCCCCACACACTGCATAATTTTGCCCCATGCACCTGTTTTCGATGTCAGCACTTTTTGTTCCCGTGTTCTCAGCATCACTGCATCCTGGCAGGATGTTTACATGCAGAACTTCTTGTTTTCAACAGCTTCCTGCTGGGTTTTTGACAAGGTTTTCTCTGCCTAACTAACATGGAGAGGGGAGGTGTAGGGAGTGTGACAACTTCAGAGGGAACAGCGTGGCAGGTGGAGCAAGCCCTGTGAAAAATTACAGTGCAAAGCATGCTGGGATTGGTTAAAAAAACAGGAAGTTCTTCATGTAAACATTCTGCCAGGATGCAGTGATGCTGAGAACATTGGAAGGAAAGTGCTGACATGGAAAACTGGTACTGTATGTGGGGGCAAAAACATGCATTGTTTGGGGCAAGTAAAAAAAATTTTTTTTATTGCAGAACCCCTTTAAAATCATGGTTGCTTATTTCCAAATTCGTGTCACCCCTGTCCACGGACTCTGTCTGCTCTTGCTGTTAACCTCCATTTACATCAGTGGAGCTCAGTTGCAAAACCAGACAAAACATATTGGCCAGTGTGGTGCGGTTGCCTGATTAAAGCAGCCATTTAAATAAAAAAAATCTTGTGCAACCCCTTTGAAAATGCTTGTCCTCCCTGAGCAACCCCTTCCACGGGTCATTATCTGGCAAGCATCTTGTCCTGCTTTGTATTAATTCCTAACATCTGATTAAAAGAGTATGGCTGTGTCAGTATCTCTGTAGAAGCTCTCTGGCCTTGGTTCCTAGAGGGGGTCATCAAAAGAATGGGCATGGGCTGGTAAAGCCAAGCTCCTGGTTCCTCCATCTCAGGATAAGTGGAGTGTGTATGAAGTGGCGTGAACTAACATCGGGAGAGGTGGGGGACCTCATATTTTTGATAGGGACCCTTCTTTATGCATGTTCTATGATAGGTGACCCTCTTTGTAAGTTCTTGGCTTCTGTAAAAGGGTCAATCTAGCGTCTTTCCAGTGCAGTTCCTCCTTCCACATTGTGTCTTCTGCTTCATTTCTGCAAGAAAGAACTGGGAACAGCAATGATATTAGATCTAGATGATGCCGAAATTGTCAGAGGCCTCGCTGCTCGCTTCCTGTGTTAATCTTGCAACGTTAAGGTTTCCTCAAACCATCGGTGGACCTGAAAATGAAAGGCTCTGAGGTTAGCTACAGTTAGGGCCAAAAGTATGGGGGGTGCCCGCCCATCACCTCTGTATGAGTGTCTCGTTACATGGGTCGTCGTTTTTATCACTATATCGCCCTTTACTCTCCCATCTGGTGATGGAGCTGGACACAGACCTTGTGCCCATGTAATCGCCTGCTAGAAGTCATTGAACGAAGTACTGGCTGAGATCACAAGGATGTTAAAGGGGTTGTCACACAATAGGCATAGGTTTAAAGGGGTTTTCTGGGAGTTCAATGTAGATGGCTTTTCTTCAGAATATCTGATTGGTGGAGGTCCGACACCCAAGCTGATCAGCTGTTTCGAAGGGCCTGCGGCCTTCTCACAGAATACCAAGCACAGCGCCGCCGTACATTGTATAGTGGTTGTACTTGGTATTGCAGCTCGGCCTCATCCACTTGAATGGGACTGAGCTGCGCCTAGGCCATGTGACCGATGTACATGACATCACTGGCGTAGGAGGAGGCTGCAGCGCTCACCGGAGCGTTACGGCCTCTTCAAACAGCTGATCGGCAGGGGTGGCGGGAGTTGGACTCCCATCAATATTTAAACTCCTGGTAAACCCCAATGAAGGGAGTCTGTCTCACCATAGAATTCACTGATAAACCGGACAAAGTGCCATGTAGGGCTAGCTCAGATGAATGCAATGATACCTTTCACATAGCGATCTGTTGTGTCATTCTGGAGAAAAAGTATTTTTCATTCATACGCAAATGAGTATTTAAGTGCACAGAGGGCGGCCCGAAGCTACTCTGTGCACCCTTAATCCTCCTGCTTCCTCCATTAATAGGGACAGGTGAAATGACTATGCGAGAACGGGGTCCTGTCGCAGGCCTTGTTATATGGTTTAATTGTGCTCTTTATTACCCGCTGTTAAAGGAATACTCTGGTCAAAAATGACAAACCATTGCGGTGCAATGGAGAACGAGAAAATCTCTGTGTCACGCTCCACCCCTCAGACCCCACGCTAAAAGTAACATAAGGTATATGTTGATACAAGTCACTTACTAATGTATTGTGATTGGCCATATTGCTTCCTTTTCTGTCTGGATTCATTTTCATCACATAATACACTGCTCGCTTCCATGGTTACTACCACCCTGCAGTCCATCAGTGGTGGTCGTGCTTGCACACTATAGGAAAAAGCACTAGCCTATGTGTGCTCCCATGGTCCCAGCTACCAGGAGGCTAGCGCTTTTTCCTATCGTGTGCAAGCATGACCACCGCTGCTCGATTGCCGGGTGGTCGTAACCATGGAAACTAGCAGTGTATAATGTGATGGAAAAATTAATCCAGCTAGCAAAGGAGGCAATATTCTAGATCTTCGCGAATTCACGAAGTGCCGATATTCGCGATTAGAATATTAGCGATCAACACTATTCCTGAGAACGCTCATAACCTCAAGAATTCTCTCATTCTTGCTTTTATCTTAAGATGGCCTCCTGACATTTGGTGGTTCATCTCATTTTTTAGCTGCTCGCTCCAACCTAATATTTGTGCATGGAGCAGATAGACGAGGTCTGAATATGATGACCATACTGGGACAAGGCCAGATAAGTCCAGCGGAGGAAGCTGTTGACTGACAGGTCGCGTGTTGTCATGTCAGCTGGAGCAATGATTCAGGGTTTCTGAGGAACTAAGTCATGCTAGCTACAGCATGTCATCTACTGGATGGTGCAACCAAAGACGCTAGTCATGCCATGGGTTCAAGGGTTCATAAGGGCTGTGATCCCCAATCTGCTGATGCAAAACTACAACTCCCATCCTACAACTCTCATGGCTTTCTGGAAGTTCTAGTCTTGGCGGTGGGAAAGTCAGGAGTGCGGTGGCCGTCTTGCAAGCTCTGGTGCTCTCCTCGCTTTCTGAAGACACTAAGTGCTCTATGTTGACTACAGCACCACTCAAATAGGTTATTGCTTGGTAAATGTGGCCTATAGTGTGCTGGAGGGACAGCAGGTTTCACTATGGTTTAATTATGCAAAATCAACAAGCAGTACTGCAATGTAAAGCATGGTGGAAAGAAAATTCAGCCGCCTGACTGGGTCATGAGACCTGAGGTGGGTTTGAAATTTCCGCAGCGCCTCAGCTGGAGTCGCTGATCATAGCCATGTCCTAATGGAGCAGGCCGAAAAACACAGAAGGAAAGCTTCGATGTCAATCTGGATATCTGCTGGAGACGTCTTTAAATAAACCTTCGCTTTGTCTTGTTTGAATCACTTTTATTAGAAAAGAGACACTCAACACACAGACATTAAATTAAATAACACTCTTTGTATAAGTGTAGTCAATAAATCATGGAAAAATACAGGGTAAGTGCCTTGTTTATAATTTTTTTCATTTCATGAGGTAAATTCACCAGTTTTTATTTCCCTTTACTTGTGTTTTCACAAAATGGGGCCTCGTCTGTCAATACTTCCACAGGGATACTGGCCTTGCTGCCCCTGGCAACCAATCAGAGCTCAGTTTATACTTTTTACACTGCTGTGGTAAATTGTAAGCTGTGCTGTGATTGGTTTCTGGTTTTGTTGCCTTGAGCATCCAATCACAGTGCGGCTTTCGTTTTACCACAACAGTTTACAAAATGGTAGCCAAGCTCTAATGGTTTACTAGGTCACAAAAAAAGCGATTTTTGCGGATGAAAGTGTATGTACACCCACCCGAAAACTGGCCTTGTCTTCTGAAATTGCCCAGTAGTCCACCTCTTTGGAAGGTAAGCCATACGTGCTTCAGTTCAGAACCAAAAAATAGCTGAAAATTCATTTATAAGGCCTCATGCACATGGCCGCTGCCTGGTCGTGGCAAACAGCGGGTCCACAATATGCGGGCACCGGCAGTGTTCTCCCCGCATCACGGATGCGGACCCATTAACTTGAATGGGTCCGCAATCCGGAGCTGCTGTGCGGAACGCAGGCACAGAACCCCACGAAAGCACTATGGAGGCACTGCAAAAAAATAGAACATATTCAATTTTTTTGCGGTGCGGACAGATCACGGACCCATTCAAGTTGAATGGGTCTCGATCCGTCCCGGCTGCCGCACGGACGTTGCCCGTTCATTGGGGATTGCAAATTGCGGTCCCCAATGCACGGAATGGCCGCACAACGGCTGTGTGCATGAGGCCTAAGGCTTTTGATCTGAATTCTAGTGGTCCCATCCATGCGGGGTTAGCTGCATTACATGCTATATAAATCGATAATTATGTGTGTGTCGCCATTAGTCCTTGGCTCTATAAAGTGCAAACATAAAGACACTAGAGGAAGATAAGCCGTTGTTATAAGAGCTTACAATCTAAGAGGAGCATGAGGAGACAAGTGGTAGCACTACGCCAGGCATGGCCAACCTGCGGCTCTACAGCTGTTGTAAAACTACAACTCCCACCATGCCCTGCTGTAGGCTGATAGCTGTAGACTGTCTGGGCATGATGGGAGTTGTAGTTTTGCAACAGCTGGAGAGCCTTGGGTTGGCCATCCCTGCACTACGCAATACTGCCAGCTCATGATTTCTTGGAAGAGAGATGCAAATAATTTATTTAGGGTGGGTTCACATCACGTTTTATGCCTCCGTTTGGCGTATACTTTAGAAAAAAGAAGAAAAAAAAGCATACAATGGAACTCTATAGTGAATGGATGCCGGTGTATGGCATCAGTCTGAGGAATCCGTTTAATGTATACATTTTTTTGTATAGGTTAAATGGATGGGAAAAACGTGATGTGAACCCAGCCTTAAAGGACGGGCCGGACCTGGGCTGCAAGCCTGGGGGAGGCCTGCATGACTGCGTTTGGAGGGAGTGGGGAGAAAATGGCAGCTAAGGGGTTAAGGATGGTGCTGGGAGTGGAGTGGCTGGTAGGAGGGGGAAGATAGTTTAAAGGGGGGACCAAAGGCGGTAAAGGGGCCATTTTTAGTGGGCACAGTGAAGGGATCAGTCCCACCCACCCGCCCTGTTGTATGTCAGGGGTCACAAGTGGGGAGGGGGGGGTTGTGTTGGTACAACTGGGGTCTGGTCGGTGGCTGCCATTAGTTGGCCGGGTCCTTCTTTTGTCGGTTGGGGGGTCCTTGGAGGTGGTGGTGAGGGAGCCAAGTGGACTCCTCAGGCCTTGGAATCGGAAGGGTGAGATTGCGGGAATCTGCCCAGGTGTAGCCCAGGTTTGCACAATTCTGACTCTGAGCTGGCAGCTATACGGCTAGAGGTAATTTAGTTGAAGGGAGGGGCAGATTTCCGCCAGGTTTTGGAGCTCAAAGGACCCTCCCCGTTTAGGAATGTTTTGGGGTCGTTGAGGGGCCTGCATGCGAAGCCGGCCTCCATTCATTTATATGGGGCTTCCTAAAATAGGGCCTATTGAAGTGAATGGGAGCGATGGCCGTGCATGCGCAGTGCGCTCCCATTCACTTCTGTGGGGTGAGCGCTTGGTGGTGGCCTGACCCGGAGTCCTCCAGCCATCACTTTGCCTGCTCTGTTCTCGATTTAGGTGTGGGGGGTGACCCACACCTATCAGACACTGGGGGTATTCCCTAGCAATACGCCCCCATTGTCTCAGATGAGAATACCTCTACTTCCGAAAGTCTGAGAGGCTCCTAAAAGGGGAGACTTCCAGGATTCCTGGAAGAGCTCATGAACAGCTGCTTCCTCCTGGAAAACATTCCTCCATGAGCGCTAATTGTAGATGGCGCCAGGATACTGCAGTCTCGGTGGCAGTGCGGCCTGCAGTATCCCGGCACATTGCCGGTGCCCATAACTGTCCTGAGGAGTGTGTGATGCATCTCAAAATGAAGCGTGATTACATAGGGAAGGGGGAGTTAAAAGGGGACAGGCCCACGTGTGGAAAAATTTTGGTGCACCACTTTGTGTGCCATACTATCTGTTCTCCCGCGAGCCAAAGTTGTCAAGTATGATTTAAAGGGTTCGTAGTATCAGGACAGTCCTTGTTCTATATCCTTTTAGGGCTCATGGACACCAAAGAGGGCGTTTCCCTTCAGGGTCGGACTTGCCCACCAGAGTACAATCTGGTGAGCCCAAGCTCTGACAATAATGGCCCCCTGATTAAACAGGGCCCTTAAGGTCCTATATACACATAGGGTGGGCCCTCAGAATAATTTCCTCTGGTGGGCCCAAGAGACTTCAGTCCTTCGATGTTTCCTTTTACAAGCCAGTATGGAGGGCCAATCTGGTGGACCAAAGCCACCCATGTATTTCATGGACATGCGACCATGTAATACTACAAAAATGTCTGACTGGTTGTGGCTTCTCCTGGTCATGTCAACTGGTTGTTGAGGTTACTGATACAATGGCGGTCATCTCAATAGGGGTTGTCTCTGAACCGCCTTAAATAATGCCCACTGAGAAGTCAAGTTTTTGCGTTTCGGATCTGGTTGAGCTGGTCCACACTATTCTCACGCGTCAAAAACTTTTTCCATATGAACAGATACTGTATATTGACATACTAACCCAAAAATGAATGCCCCTCTCCCCTTCCTGCCCTGTGGTAAGTGATCTGCTGCAAAACCAGATTCAGGTGGGGTTGTCTTCTGACTCTACTCCCACCTAGGTTCTCCTCTGGACCAGTCGACCATGTTTAACCTTGTACTGTTGTATAACTACCCAAAGTTTTGTAGAAATGCCCCTTTTTTATGACCATGTCTCTTTTGTGGACCAGTTCGTAGAACAAGTCAAGTGGATACTGGGAACGTTGAACAGTATGCAGTAGGTAGGAGGTCGCTTGTGATGAAGCCATTGCTGATGTGAAGGTACCTAAAACCAGCCTTGGGAAACCATAAACGTGGAGATCTAAAATGGCTCGTGTCCCTTACTTATGCTCTCCTGTTGTCTGTTTCACAGCCCAAACCATGTTCCTCCATGATGGACTCTGTGGCCGCTGACTGTGTGAACCGATTTATTATAGCTCCTCAAGGTTCTGATGATCTCTCATGTACTTTCCTTGGCCATGACCCGAGTACCTTCGCCTGTCATATATTATGCACTATACATGGAACCTTTGTAGTTTATTATACGGTTTAAATGACTAGGTGTCTGTTTGTTTTTTTTCTTCCCATGCAATTTTGTCATTGTCAGCCATTTTGTCCCCATGCGATTTTGTCATTGTCAGCCATTTTGTCCCCATGCGATTTTGTCATTTCTTCTGGGAAATCCCATACGTAGTGTCGAGCTTGTTGGTGGTGGACAGTCGAGTACTGAGCGAAGGAGAGTTTCTGATGCTCCTCATGTTAATCGAGCTCCGACAGCACAGAACCGAGCGCATCAGCCGGAGCACAGAGGGTCGTAGTATGGTAAAGATCCACGGGTCAATAATCGAATTGACCGATAAAAATCTTAAGGCTAAAAGGTCCATTTTGTCATCTCCTTTATCGCTATCGACTCTGTTAATGTAGGCCCGTACCTGAAAAACATAAAGTGCAAAATTCACGTAAGGATGGTTGAGCGATATCTGGGTGGCAGAATACTTCATTAAAGGGGTCCTCCGGGACTTCATTAGGTCATCAATATCGGGGCTCTTACTCATGGCACAGCAAACTGAATTGATGTTGTTGAGGCACTGTATGGTATGTATGTCTTTGCTCCGTGGCACTGTAGGACACTATTACCAGGTCACAGTACAGTACTACTAGGTAAGCTGTATACAGTACAATTATGCACCTGCATGAGTTTCTTTAGAAACTGTATGGCACTACAATGTCACCACTATAGAGTACTTTTTATTGGCATTATATGGCGCCACTTGTGCAACAATATTATGTGAACACCATATGACGTATTATTTGGCCTCATAGCTCACCATTATTTGGGTTGAGTTAAGGCAGTTCATACCGAAAAGGATATTCCCTGATTCCCCTCCTTTTTAGCCAAGTTCCCCCAGTCCTGCAGCTGATATATTTTGATTAGATGTAGGTTTTTGATATTTTTGTTTTGTTTTACGCACTATATTAAAGGGATTTCTCGAGACTTTCACTGGATAGGTCATCAATGTCTGATTGGTGGAGTTCTGACACCCCTACTGATCAATGGATGGAGCTGGAAGCAGAAGGCTCCTTCCTCGGTGTAGTTTCTGGTGCCCACATATGAACTCACATGAATGGGCGTTGAGCTGCATGGTTACTATACAGTGGATGGAGACTTCTGATTCCAGCTCTGCCTTCTTTATAGTCTCAGGTGCCACAGCTGAACAGTTGGGGTGTCAGATCCTCACCAATCAGATCTTGATAACCTATCCTGTGGAAGTCCTGAGAAACCTGTTTAATATATTATAAACCTACAGCGAATCTAAACATATCAGACGCAGGACAGAATGGCCCTTGGCCAAAATGAGGGAAGAGGTGTAAAATCCTTCCCAGTATGATTTTGCCATAATTCAGCACAAATGAATAACGGTGAGCTATGTGCCTAAATAATACCGCCATATAGTGTTCACATAATATTGTCAGTGTCTGCATATTAGCACCATAGAGTGCCTGTAAAAGTGCCCACATCATAGTGCCATAGACAAGTACCTTGGTGTATCATTATACCATATAGTAGTGCTCAGCTAATAGTGTCATATAGTGCCACATAGGAAACACATAACCCCGCTATACAGTGCCTAAACAGCACCAATTCAGTTTGCAACAAGCTTCTAAGGAGGACATTTGAAGCAGACCTACCTGTTGGAGGGGAGACCTTTGTGGATGCCATAGAACAATAACCCATTTTTTGTTATTTTTGTGTCCCTAAAAGGTAATATTTTTCCTCCTGAAATTTAGAACCAGGATGCCTTGCTGCAAGGTCACAAGCTAAAATTTTTATTAGGCCTTATGTGCACTACCGTGTCTGTACTGCACTCGGCAAACCACGGATCCCCAAAATACTGATCTTTTCCATTTGCAATCTGCATTTTTCTCACTCCTGTTATACTGACAAGAATAGGACATGTTCTATAATCTGCAGAATTTTTAATTGTTTTTCCTTACCCATATATATGGCCTGATTGGAGTCGGGAAGGAATTTTTTATTCCCCTAAAGTGGGGAAAATTGACTTCTACCTCACAGGTTTTTTTTTTTTGCCTTCCTCTGGATCAACTTGCAGGATAACAGGCCGAACTGGATGGACAGATGTATTTTTTCGGCCTTATGTACTATGTTACTATAGAAATGAATGGGTCTGTGTGTAATCCTCCAAAAATGCAGATGGGACATGGATACATGATACGGTCGTGTGTGTGAGGGTTAGGCAGTAGACTGGGGAGTACTCCATGAGCTGTTAAAAAAAAAAAAAAAAAAAAAAGGGAATGGTGTCAATTTAATTATCGATTTAAGCCTGATACTTATGGAGGTTCTCGTCCAGTTTCATTAATAAATAAAGGAGAAAGAGAATGCATTTGTTGATTAACCCCCGGAAGAGCTTTATGGTCCTAAAACCTCATTAACAGGCTGGAAAATAACCATAAAACCGGTCACAGGAGATCTGGTCGCTCCCCATTACATGATGCCTTTCTTTGCTCAGACGGCTTTACATAAGTTGTCTGCAAATAATTGACATATAAATAACCCATTAGTCTTTCCGGGAAAAGTTTGAAAAGATTTTCTTCTGTAAGGATTTCTAATGTCTATTTTATCCGGTTAAGTAGCCCAACATCAATTCTGACACATTCCATTTTTGAGAACATTTCTTGTCTGCTGGTTACCCTTGGAAACAGACAGCGGTTTAGCTCCACCCTATTGTCAGTCATGTGATCTAACTGCTAAGACTGTCATCTGAGTTCCCACAATGCACTGCTCTCCACAGAGTTTCAAATGTTGCTTTAGACCTGATTGGAGAAGAAAGTAACATCTTGTAGTTTAATACTAGTGTGAGATAAACAGGCCAGACCCCTTCTGTACAGCAAGGTGGTACGTCCTAGCAATGTACAGGCATGGGGACACCCCTTTAAAGTAAAAGGTAAAATTTGACTGGTACTTTTAATGCACGCATATCACACAAAAAATCAGAAATTTTATTGCATTAAGTGATAAAATGCCCTAAATGAACTTTTATTTTTTATTTAGGTGACGAGGTAAACACCTCTGCCATGGGGTCTGCCCTTGTTCCCCTGCTATTGGGCGCTACCTCCCTTTTTACCTCTACTATCGGATTTCACATCTACCATTGAGCCTGGCCCTACAATATCACTCCGGCAGGTAGGTGTAATACATTCTGTCAGTGCAGCAACCTCCGGTACGACTGTGTGCTGTCCGCATCTGTAGTTCCATTCCGAAGCCCCGCAAAAGAATAAGGCAAGAATAGGCATTTCTATCATAGGGCCGGCCATGATCGATCCGAAAAATGCGGAACGCACACAGCCGATATGCGCAATTTGCGGACCGCAAAATACTTAGATGTCTGAATGGACCCTTAAGGTGATTCTATCATTTTGTGGTCTTGATTAATTATTATTTTTTTATTAAAATAATGAAAAGCAGAAGTCTGAATGTGATGCTATGTGCGTTCATGCTTTGCAGACAGAGTTCAGGTTGGCACTCCACGGAGATGGCACCCTGCCCTCACTAACCTCCAGAGACCCTGCCTGATATACCCTTCCACCCTTCATTACCACACTGGTACTGTACAGTGATCCCTCAAGATACAATATTTTCAACATGCAATTGTCTTTTCTGACCCATCGTAAGTTGAAACCAGACTCAACATACAATGCCTCAGATCCAACCAATCAAGGCCACTTATTTGGTAAAATAGCCGTATGAGTTGCTAGTTAGCAGCTATGCCTGACTGTTATATGTAAGGACTGGTTTTATTTGTCTTAGTCATCTGCTTATTTTTCTTAGATCGTCATTTTCTCTTATCTTGAATGACATTTTGGGGCTTTGGAACCAATTACTCAACTTACAATGGTTTCAACATACAATGGTCGTCCTAGAACCAATCAATATTGTATCTTGAGGGATCCCTGTATATAGCCAGAGCAGAGAGCCCGAGGACAGGCACTGGGGCATTTGCAGGCTCTCCTCATGTTGGAGGTTTCTTGATTTGGAGGCACAACTTGAAATGTCTCGTGTATGTGCCACATCTGTAAAGCGCACGTAACATTTTACTAAAATCTGTCTGGGTCAGATGCTGTGGCCAATATAGAAAATTTTAAGGCTATGGACACCTTTTGGTGGCAATTTGTTTATGATAGCATTTTGCTCATTTTTTGCTAAAAATAATTTCCAGTTGCCTTTATTAAAAATATTGAGCCATTCTGTCACAAAGGGTTAACTGTTTTTTTGAACTGTGTGACCTTCACTTTCACTTTATGCCCAATAAGCCTCATCTTTAAACTACTGAGAGGTCAGACATCTATTTAAGCCACATTCTAAGCAGTAAGATAAGAACTGAGCTATAACGAGTGTTTATAATGTCAGAGAGCAGAGATGAGGAGCCCATCAGCTCCCTGATTTTGAAATAATGATTGTTAGCTTGAAATAAGTACAATGCAATCATAAAGGTGTGCATAGCCTTGAAGGCACAGATATGTCTCTGATGTGACATTTTACTTATTTTGCAATACTTCTGTTTGCCTTTGATGTGGAGCTGTCAGCAGTGACTGGCCTGCTTGTTGACGGCCTCTGCATGAATATCACTGACATTTAAAAGGTACTAATGAATCAGATTTTATATTTGATAGTCATTTTATTACCTCTTCACTGACTGAGAATAAATCCATCAAAAATTGCAATACAATTCATGTTAGTGGATGTGAGTCAAAATAAAATCTATAAGCTTTATTCATATGCACAAAAAGCCTATAAACATACAAAAAAGAAAATGATAATGGAATAAAATAGAGAGACACCAACCCTCAGAGGGGAGACCACGTTATGTATACAGTGTACTCGATAAGTAGCAAGGAGCTCAGACAGGGGTGCACCACCAGATGAGGCAATTGTCAGGGACAACCCCTTTAAGGCTAGCAGGATATTGACGGATATAAGGACTGCACAGCCGCATCCAATCCACTCCACGATGATGACTTTTTGGAAAGGAGGAAGTCTTGATTTTTTTCCCAGATGAAGAGCTTTTATTAAAAAAGAAAATGAGCAAAACAAAGAACTGGAAAATGCCTGAGCCGGATAAGACTTTTCTGTAAACTTTATTTTTTTTTCAACTCGCCTTCAAAAACAATATTTACACGGGACGAAATACAAATCTAAAGAACAAACCCGCGTTCTTCTGCAAGTTAGGACATCATAGGGAAGCTGGGATGCATTCATTATTATTTTACATTTCTCTTGGCACAGTGAGGTTCTTTTAATCCAGCACTTGATGATACTCAATGTCTGATAAACCAGTGCTCTCATTGTGCCTTACACATGACTACAGGGCATGCACGAACTGTACCCTCGCTATAGCTTAAGGACTTCTGGTTGCCGTACACAGCCAAAACGCAGAGTATATAGTGTATCACACATATTGTGTAGGTGGTAAGGCTGAGGGCCTTGCACTTGGGGCCCAAGACCCTTTCTCCTTAAAACCCTCTTCTGATTCCCCTCCTGTATCCAATCCACCCATAGAGTTGAGCCCAGCACGCTGGTGTCAGATGGTGGTATCATGCCAAAATTCTGCATGAACTGCTGGAATTGGGGGGGGGGGGGGGGTACACAGAAGTAACAGGGCCCCATATCAATTGGTAACATAGGGCCCCAGCGGGTGAAGTTCAACCCCTTAAAGGGAACCTGTCATCAACTTAGGGCTGACCTCACTGAGGGCAGCATAAAATAGTGACATGAGCTAAAAGTAAGCGTTTGCTGAGAACCAGCATTATAATCATTGCAGCCCAGGCCTTAAAAAAAGAGTCAAATCTACTTGAGAAGAGTCCTGGTTATTCATGAGCTCCTGCACCCTCACCCGTCTGCTGATGATTGGCAGTTCTCTCCTAGAGAGAAAGGGAGAAAACTAGGTAGAAGACTGTCAGACATCAGCAGGTGAGCAGGAATTAATGAATATCCATGACTCTTCTCAGGTGGCCGGGACTCTTTTCCAGGCCCAGTCTGCAATGATTGTGAGGTTGGTTCTCGGCAACCACTTACTTTTAACTTTTATCATCGGCACGTGGTGGATTCACAGCCTTAACTACCGTAATTTATTTGTAGGGCTTCCAAAATAGTGGTTGTGACATTTTTCATTAATGCTTTCTTAGAGATTTTTTATTTATTTTTAGTTTTACTTGGGTGTATCTGTGCACAAAAATAGTCTTAAATATGCAAACCCACACCGAAATAGATTGTAGGGTTATTTCCCTATTTTTGGTGTTTTCATTTTTTTATTCCCCCCCCCATATATAGTATTAATAGTTTTGCATGAACGGGGTGACTATAGTGACTATATTTTTGTTGGCATGGGCATCTTTTTTTTTTCTAATTTCTATTTTATATTTTTTAAATTTTAACAAATGTTTTTTTTTAATACATTTTACATATATGTCCCCCAAGACATAATTTAAAGAAATTTGGGGGACAATTGCAATATTTTTTTTCCTCTTTTCTACTGTTATTGGGGTAGGCAGAGAAGCCCCACTTAAAGGGAAAACACCCCCTGTTGGGGGATTGTACACAGGCAGAGCTGATCAGGGTTTGCTTAGACCAAGCCCTACTCGAGGACACCCAGCAATCACATGACTGGTCGGTCCATTAGAGGAATCTCTATAGAGGAGTGTTATGCACCAAGGAAAGGAGAAAGTTTAACTGGTTATAAACCACTTCTGTCTCCTCCTCGGGGGTACTCTCCATGCTTCTGCTAGATGTACAGGGCTTCGGATTAATGCCCAGCCCAAGCAGTGCTCGTCGCTGTGAGGTTAATACCGCCATACTCTTAACCACCTCTTAACTACACCATGCTCTTAACTATGACCCCCTTGCTTGGCTGTTCTCAGAACGCCATAAAAATGAATGGAACATGCTGGGAGTCGTAGTTTCACCACAGCTGGAGTGCAGGAGGTGAGCCGTCACTGACCTAGGGGTTGACTTTGTCCGTGTCTGCTCTCCCAAAATACGACCCATTAAAATGAGAGAAGGAGCCGACCTGGACTGGGCGCAGGCAGCATGCTCTGCCTCTGTGGTTTGTACTTGGCTGGTGCGTAATGTGCAAGAGAAAGTTCTGCCACATTAGAGGAAACCCTGATCTACACAATATTACATGTGTTTTATGTGTCACAATTCCATCTTTCTAAAGCTCTGGAATCGTTCATAGATGGAGCCTGAAATATCATCCCTTCCCAGACTGACCAAGCCAGTGACTCCTCTGAATCATAGATGACTAGTCGATGTCCTCTCCCCTCCTGCCCTGACACCTCTGCACTTATTCATATCTTTGGTTTAGAGCCATGCAGGGGGCTTACTGTCACAAGTAGTAATTACACCGCAAACTCCCCCCTCCCCATTACTGACCACGCTCATGGCAAAATGATTTCCTTTTTTTATGAAAAATTCCTGGCCGCTAATTTCCTGTTTCTTTGCTTGCGTAGTATGTGAAATATTTAAAGTAACGGTTTGTGTTTGAGCACCATTTTATAGTTTGCATATAGATACAGAATAATCTGAGTATATTACTTATTCTGTACTGATCCTGAGTTACATCCTGTATTATACTCCAGAGCTGCACTCACTATTCTGCTGGTGCAGTCACTGTGTACATACATTACTTATCCTGTACTGATCCTGAGTTACATCCTGTATTATACTTCAGAGCTGCACTCACTATTCTGCTGGTGCAGTCACTGTGTACATACATTACTTATCCTGTACTGATCCTGAGTTACATCCTGTATTTCTTTTATTAAAATTTTAAAACAAACAGATAAATAAATATATAAAACAGAGACCAAACCAACCATACAGGACATGATGCTCCTCAGCGCGGCGCAGACAGCACCGGTCCAGCCCACTCGCCACAGAACACCAGCTATGTACAATATTTACAATATCTATGTACATGTACTAACCTTCCTGATCCGGTTGCACCTACCTACACTTAACAAATACAGAAGTTAAACTTACAAAAAGCCCACCCACCACCACCCCAATGCAACACACAATTTTTTTTATTTTTTATATTATATATTTTTTTTTTTTTTTTTTTGGGTCCCTGAGCTGGTCCCGCATCCCATGCCCCCAGTACATGATAATAGACGTCCATGAACCAGCCCAGGATTTTCTTATATGTCCCAAAGTCCCCAATGTTCCATGGAACCCTCCCCCCATTTACCCACCACCCAACCTAACACTACACCCGACAACTCAACCTATACAAATATACAAATATATATATATAGACATAAAGACATATAAACTACATTACATAGTACATTACATAGTAGACCTTAACCTCACCACCCACCACCCACCGTGAGGCTTTTCAGCCACACACAACCCATTAAAGCCCAAGTTTGGCGCCTGCAAGCCCTATGTCCTCATACAGCCACCAAAACAAAACAAAAATCTACAGTGTCAGCTTCAGCCCACCACCGGGAGGGGAGACAACAGGCTAGGGTACCCTAAAGGCAAAACCCCTCCAGAGGAGAGAGGCTCTACCCGCCCCCAACCTCTCGTACTCCAGAGAGCGCACCTTCACCAGGTCTCCGAGAATGTTCCTAACCACCTCATCCTCGGGGAGGATTTTGCGTTGCGTCGAAACTAAACACCGTGCATGCCACGTGTAGTACCTGACCACTGAGCTGACTATGAATAAAGTGCAAAGGTCCCTACCACCCAGGTGTCTGAATGCTCCATAGGCCCATTCCGCATAGGAGAGAGTGACCAGCCTAGGCCAGCCAATGGAGGTCCCCACCCTGGTGTAAACCTCTGTGTTAAAGGGACAATGAAGCAGGAAGTGGTCCATGCTTTCCAGCACACCACCGCACTCCTCACGGGGACACCCCCTGTCCTCAGAGCTCCTACACTTCAGATTGTCCCTCACACACAGTTTCCCATGGAAGCAGCGCCAAGTCAAGTCAAAGAACTTCAAGGGGATCCTATTGGAATTTAAAAGCCGTAACCCAACCCTCAGATCCCGACCTGGGCAGTCCCTGAGGGCCAGAGGTTTCTGGAAGTGGGTCAACAGAACCCTCTGGTCAAGGAGTCTCCTTGACTGAGTCCTGATTTCCCACATCCCCAGACCCCACCGACGTAATACCTTCAGAACCAGGGCAGCATAAGCCGGGAGATGCCCATGTGGTGTGCGGAGATCCTTCACTTGCCCCCCTGTCTCCCATTCCTGGAAGAAAGGCCGAAACCATCCCCGACAGGAGGCTACCCACAGAGGAGCCCTCTCTTGCCAGAGGTTCGAGAGATTAATCTTAATAAAGGTGTTCACCAGGAACACCACAGGGTTGACCATACCCAACCCTCCTAGTCTCCTCGTACGGTAAGTAACCTCCCTCTTGACAAGGTTCAGTCTGTTTCCCCATAACATCTGGAAGAACAGACTGTAGACCCGAGTCCAGAAAGGTTCCGGCAAGACGCACACACTGCCCAGATATAACAGCAAAGGGATCAGGTAGGTTTTGATAATGTTCACCCTTTCCCTGAGGGTTAAAGACCAACCCTTCCACTGGTCCACCTTCTGAGCGGCAATCTTAAGCCTGCTATCCCAGTTTTGATGCGGGTAATCCCCCTGGCCAAATTCAATGCCGAGGACTTTTGTAGATTCCTGGGGCTCTGGGAGGGTGTCCGGGAGATCAAAACCAGGATCTCCACCTCCCAGCCAGAGACTCTCACACTTATCTCGGTTGATCTTGGACCCAGATGACTCTGAGTAGCGCTCTACCTCAGACAGTACCCACTCTGCCTCCCCTCTCGAAGACACAAAGATAGTTACGTCATCAGCATACGCCACCACCCTCAGTGTAGTCTCCGGAGCCGCCCGGTCCATCCCGATGCCCGCCAACGGCCCACGATCAACCCCTCTAAGGAAGGGATCGATCGCGAACACGTACAAAAGCGGGCTCAGAGGACAACCCTGGCGAACCCCAGATCCCACCCCAAAAGGACGCCCAATCCAACCATTCACAAGCGGGAAACTCTCTGCCCCTGCATACAAGGTCTTAAGCCAATCAACAAACCCCCCGGGCAGGCCATATCTCAGAAGGACAGACCAGAGGTACTCGTGATTAACACGATCAAATGCTTTTGCCTGATCCAAGGACAGCATGTACCCCTTCCAGTGACCTGCCCTGCCCTGCTCCACGGCCTCCCGGACACTGAGCACAGCACTAAAAGTACTGTGGCCGGGAACAGAGCAATGCTGGGCCCCAGAAAGGAGCTGGGGTGCAAACTTCACCAGCCGATTAAATAGCACCTTTGCCAAAATCTTTCTGTCCACACCGAGAAGCGCTATGGGACGCCAATTCTCAATGTGGAAAGGATCTTTACCCTTTGACAGGATGATCAGGGCCGACCTCCTCATTGACTTTGGTAGAGTACCCGAGGAGAGACACTCATTTAATACCTCAGTCAAGAGGGGAACTAAGGTGTCCTTAAAGGTCTTGTAAAACTCAGATGTTAAGCCATCCGGACCAGGTGATTTTTTGGGAGCAAGCCCCTCAATCACCAGACTGACTTCCTCTTCACTGATCATTTCCGTCAAACCGTCAAGAGAGGGGTCTACCCCTGGTTCAGGGACAGTTTCAGTCAGGAAAGCCGATATCTTATCACGATCAAGATCCCTCCTTGCCATGAGATGTGAGTAAAAGGATCTGACAACCTCCAGGATCCCTGATCTGGACCTTCTCAGAGAACCCGTACTATCAATCAGTCCTGACACAATCTTACTACTCACTGACATCCTGCAGTTTTTGTAAGGGTCGGGCGAGCGGTATTTCCCGTAATCCCTCTCAAAAACCAAAGATGCGTGCCTATCGTACTGACACCTCATAAGCAAAGACTTCACTCTGGAGATCTCCTCACGGCTACCCCCAGTCGAGACAAGACGTTCGAGTTTCCTCCTCAGGCCCTGATACAGGCGATACTTACTCAGACTCCTAAGGCTCGAGAGCTGGCGGAAGAATCTCCCCACCCTTTCCTTGAAGATCTCCCACCACTCAGACTTACTGCCGCAGAGATCCAGCAATGGTACCTGGCTCTGAACGAAATCCTCAAAGGACTGTCTTATCTCCGCTTCTTCCAAGAGAGACGAATTGAGCCTCCAGTAGCCCCTTCCCATTCGGGGGGTCTCTGCAACATTCAGAGAAAACAAAATCATACAGTGGTCGGAGAACTCCACCTCCACAGCGGACACGGCTGAAGAGACGGCTTCCTCCTTTAAATAAAACCTGTCTATTCTAGACCTACAACTAGCCCTATGATAGGTGAACCCCGGGTGGCCTGGGGTGTGCCGGATGTGGACATCCACCAGACGAGCCTCACTAGCTATTTTATTAAGCGCAATGCTGTCGTAAGTCAGCTTGTCCCTGGAACCTCCCCTATCCTGGGGCCTCGTGACAGTATTGAAGTCCCCTCCAAAGACCACCTGCCGACTTGTAAAAAGATAGGGCTTGATCCTCATGAAGAGACACTTACGGTCCCACTTGGACTGGGGACCATAGATGTTAATTAGACGAAGTTCTTGTCCCCTCATGAGGACATCCAGGATCAGGCACCTCCCCATTTCTAATTCAATAACCCGTCGGCATTCTACCGGTGCAGTAAAAAGGACTGCCACCCCGCTATACGGCTCGGCCGCAAGAGACCAGTAGGAGGATCCGCGTCGCCACTCCCTTTTAGCTTTAAATACAGATGCCAAATCTGGCAGCCTGGTCTCCTGCAAAAACAAAATGTCAGCTTCAACCCGGCTGAAAAAATCAAAGGCCGCAAATCTAGCCGTATCTGACTTAATGCTGGCGACATTAATGGACGCCAGCGTCAACGGAGTGAGTGCCGCCATCATGGGTGATTGAATTAGATGGCTTTCTTTTCCCACTGCCCCCACCAACTTTTTCATCAGATGATGGCTTACCCCTCTTCAAACAAACAGATGTGTCCATTTCACCTCTGCCCTTGTGCTCTGACTCCAAGCCAGCCCCCACCCCTGAGGACATGTTTTCCCCAGTAGAAGGAGGCTCGGCGTCCCCCGCAGGCTCAGGTGTCACCGCGACTCCCGAAACCTCCCCACCGGCTCCCTCCCCTGAGGAGGGGGAGGTGTCACCAATGGCTTGGAACCGGTTTGAGAGACTAATCAGAGGGGGGTTGGTTGTACCTTCCTTTGGCATCTGGTGGGTGGGAGAAGATCTTAAATCTCCCTTTTTCCCTGTACGTTTATTACCCTGCTTTTGCCATCCCCCACTTCCCCCGTCATGGGGGGATAATGAGGAGATGGCACCTTCCTCTTCCTGGATCCTCCTAATTTCCTCATCCAGCTCACTGTCCCTTTGGGCCTCAGCAGTAGCAGCAGTCTCAGGGGTGAGATCAGGGGTCATCCCAGCTTCCCCAGTTGCCTGAGGTTCCCGGGATTCACCCATCTCCCTCTCCCTTCGGCGATTTTCCTGACGCCTCAGTTGGGCAGGCGTCTTTTGCTTACTTTTCTTCCCTGGCCCCTCTGTTCCTTCACTTCTGCCAGCCCCTGCCCCAGTAGAATTGGCCTCACGGCTTCCTCCCGCCGGGGCATTGACCGCATTGGCAAAGGAATGAGGGCAGCGACTGAATGGGTGACCTAAGTCACCACACAGGTGACACCTAATCTCTGCACATGATGCAACGAGGTGGCCAATCTCCCCACACAGCGCGCACTTCTGTACAGTGCAGTTAGCACTGAAGTGTGTGGGGCTGCCGCATCTGTGACAGAGCTTCGGCTGACCCTGGTAGAAAATCTGGATGCGATCCCTTCCAAGGAAGGTGGCAGATGGTATGTGAGTAACTGTGTTTCCTAAAAGCCTAAGTTTTACCATGAACGTCCAGGCCCCAGACCAGATGCCATGTTCATCCCTGTTCTTCTTGGGAACCTCCACCACCTCCCCATATCGGCCGAGCCATGTCATGATGTCAATACACGAGAGTGACTCGTTACGGGTTAGAACGGTCACCCTCTTCACATTGTTCTGACGAGACACTGCCTGGACAGCAACATCTCGCCAGCTGGGCTCGTCCTTTGCCATCTCATAGTTCGACCAGAAGAGCTCAAGTCCCTCCGGCCGAACAAAGCTGACATCGAACTCAGGGGTCCCATAGGGATGTATCAAGGCGTAGATGTCTGTCGCCTTGAAGCCCATCTTTAGAAGGAGCTCAACAACTTCTGATCTTGAAGGACATGTATCACTGCCCCTCCACCTCAGACGGACCACATTCCTACGGAGAGCACCCTGCCCAGCTGTCGGGAGGGACCACGTGGTCTCCCCGCTCCTTTGCTCTCGGAAGGCTGAGAGGCCATGCCTATCTATCCAAAAGGATAGATCAACCTCCCTCCCCTCTACATTGATTGTGCTCTCCCCTCTCTTTAGAGCCTCCAGAAGACGCCGCTGCAAAACGCCGTCCCCAGAGCCAGAGGACAAGGAGGGTCCCCTACTCACCCCAGCCGTGACAGTAGCAAAACTGCGCACAGGGGCTGCCACAGCCGAGGGGGCAACCGGACCAGGTTCCACACCCTCCCCGCTTACCAAAGACCCTCCACCACCCACTTCCATATCTTCCATCCCCAAACCAGCCTTACTTACAACAGATTCTGCGACCTCCCTTCCTTCCCTCCTAACACCATTCACTCCACCATCCAAACCCCCAGACATATTTTTATTAAAAATAATTTTCTGCCCCCCACCTGCTCCCTCACTCATACTGGCTGAACCGGTGTGTTTTGGTGTAATTATTGGTACCTCAGCATCACTGGGCCCTGGGGTCGGAGCTGCCCCCAAAAGACAGACCACAGCCCCAACCCCACTTTTATCATTGCCCTCCGCTTCCTCAGTACTACCATTTACAACTTTTGGACGCCGCTGATCCATTACCGGGCGCCGCTGATCCAAACGCTGCTGATCTGTTCTTTCATGGCGCCACTCATCTGGACCAGCAGCGCCAATACAAAACAAAGGCTTTGGCCTCAGTTCTTGACCTTCATTGGGAGGCGTAACCGTCATAGCTCCGACAGCTCCTTCATGCCTCTGCTGGCCCGAGGGAACAGCGTCATCAGCGGTTGGAGCCATCGGAGCTCCTGCAGCCATCTGTGGCGTGGAGCCACCCCCTCCTCCCATCAGGGAGCAAACTCCAGCGCCAGAGATTTTTCTCTCATCCTCCGCAGTAACCTTCCTGTCCGGCTTTTCAGCCGGTGTCGCACCAGCTCCATCCCCGTTACTGCAAACAGAGACGGAGCTCACCACCATATCGGATACCTCGCTCTCCCCTCTCTCCTGCACCGAGTCCACTGCAGGACACGGGCTGGGCTGAGAAGAGGGGCTAATACAGTGAGCCGGCCCTGCGGTCGACCCGGGGGTCCCAGGGAGGGGGGTGTATACATATCTTACCTGCTCCTGGAGCTTGGTCTTCTTATCCTTTTTCTTTCCTTCCCCAGGCGTCTCCGGTGGCAACTCATCACCAAAGCATAAGTCCTGGAAACGCACTGGGGACTCCAGGAGCTGGATCTCCTCCACTAGGGCCCCTCCCGGGCCGCAGGTCTCATACTCATCCCCCGAGCCGCAGCTGGGTGACCTTGCTATTTGGCGTGCAGGGGGCCCACTGTACGGAATCTGCTCCTGCAGGCTGCCAGGTGGATCTTGCTGGTCATCATCATCATCCTCCTCCTGCACGACTGGTTCCTTCTCCACCTGGCTGTCAGGCTGCTGCCCCATCTGCCCCTTCTCCTCCGCCATCTTCCGAAAACGTTCCTCGTTTAGGAGTTTTTCCTTAAACGGGCCGCTTTTATCTCGGAGTACAGTCCGCCTTTGCTCAATCTCGCCAATGTCAGCTTGTAGCTGCTTTATTTGGCTCTCCAGCCCCTGCTTCTTCCTCTTTGGGGCCACTCCAACACAAGACCTCAAGCCGCGCAGCTCCTCCCGGAGCCTCCTCAGGGTCTTAGTCGCGTCTTCGTACTCACGGAGGTGGCTCATGACCCGGGATCCGTAGGTGGAAATGGACTCCCGGGCCCTCAGTACGCCCCAGCCTTCCTCCTCAAGATCTGCTTCACCTCCGTGAACACTCGGCTTTTGCTGGGCCCCGGAAGGGCCACTCTCACCCATGCTGGCATTCGGGTCCTCCTTGGCGGATCCAGCCTTGCGGCTCTTCCTACTACCCTCAGACTCAGGGGAGACAGAAGCCACATTACTGCGACTCCTGCCAGATCTTCTTACCCCTGAGTCCTCCATGCAGGCCAAACGCTGGCTTCTCCTGTCCCCTGAAGGCCTGCCGCTGGGAACAGGAGCCTGGGGCTTGCTTCCCTCGCTCATGCCTGATAACCCACTCTCCCCCTGGGGAGGAGAGAGCCGGCCTCAGGTGGATAGATTTTCCTCCAAACGCTCAGGAGCAGCAGCAGCAGCAGCAGCTACACACAGCCACAGGCGACCACACCCACAGGTAATCGCAGCTCAGGAACAGCTGGTCCAGAGCTGCACTCACTATTCTGCTGGTGCAGTCACTGTGTACATACATTACTTATCCCGTACTGATCCTGAGTTATATCCTGTATTATACTCCAGAGCTGCACTCACTATTCTGCTGGTGCAGTCACTGTGTACATTACATTACTTATCCTGTACTGATCCTGAGTTACATCCTGTATTATACTCCAGAGCTGCACTCACTATTCTGCTGGTGCAGTCACTGTGTACATACATTACTTATCCTGTACTGATCCTCAGTTACATCCTGTATTATACTCCAGAGCTGCACTCACTATTCTGCTGGTGCAGTCACTGTGTACATTACATTACTTATCCTGTACTGATCCTGAGTTACATCCTGTATTATACTCCAGAGCTGCACTCACTATTCTGCTGGTGCAGTCACTGTGTACATACATTACTTATCCTGTACTGATCCTCAGTTACATCCTGTATTATACTCCAGAGCAGCACTCACTATTCTGCTGGTGCAGTCACTGTGTACATACATTACTTATCCTGTACTGATCCTGAGTTACATCCTGTATTATACTCCAGAGCTGCACTCACTATTCTGCTGGTGCAGTCACTGTGTACATACATTACTTATCCTGTACTGATCCTGAGTTACATCCTGTATTATACTCCAGAGCTGCACTCACTATTCTGCTGGTGCAGTCACTGTGTACATACATTACTTATCCTGTACTGATCCTGAGTTACATCCTGTATTATACTCCAGAGCTGCACTCACTATTCTGCTGGAGGAGTCACTGTGTACATACATACATTACTTATCACGTAGTGATCCTGAGTTACATCCTTTATTTTATTATTGTGTACTATAGTGAATGCAGCTCTGGAATAAATAGTTCAAAGGGTCCAAGATTACAAAAGCATGGCTGCTTTCTTCACGGACCAAACTAGTGCATATCTATGTTGTTTTTCCATTGACTTACTGAATAACACGGCAGCACAAGCAGAATTTCTTGCATTGTCTTGGTTTACCGCATGTAGAATAACATAATGTCATGCTTGGTAAATGTGCGTGACTTATGAGAGCTGCAGTGATGAATGAACCACATGAAAAAACATCGTAAAATGATATAATTGCATCTCAGACCAACCAGGAATCGACTCTATTGAGTCTTTGGTCTGGGTATGCTGCTGGACTTAAAGGGGCACACCACAAAAACAGACAAGTCATTAAAAACATTTTACAGGGTTTAAACCCCAATTTGAAATTCCTTATTACCTTATTACCTATAAGGGTACTTTCACACTTGCGGCAGAGGATTCCAGCAGGCAGTTCCGTTGCCGGAACTGCCTGCCGGATCTGGCAATACGGACGCAAACGGATGGCATTGGATCCATCTGACAAATGCATTCAAATACCAGATCTGTCTCTCCGGTGTCATCCGGAAAAACGGATCCGGCATTTATTTCTTTTTCCACAGATTTAAAGGTCTGCCCATGCACGGACCGGAAGAACAGATCTGTCAATGCGGCAATTTTAAGGCACTAATACATTTCAATGGAAATGAATGCCGAATCCGGGATGTCGGGAAGTGTTCAGGATTTTTGGCCGGAGAGAAAAATACAGCATGCTGTGGTATTTTCTCCGGCCAAAAAACGTAAGAGGGACTGAACTGATGCATCCTGAACGGATTGCTCTCCATTCAGAATGCATTCGGATAAAACTGATAATTTTTTCTGGTATTGAGCCCCTAAGACGCAAGTGTTAAAGGAGAGGGCAGAGACTTGGGTCTTGGGTTTCATTTCGCCATAAGATCTCATAACAGACCTCCGACCATTCCACACCAATTAGTGATAGTTTTTTCCTTGCTGTGACCACCCATGGGGATTCTACCGATGTTATCATCTGACATGCCAGATGTTTGAAAAACTGGAAACTTCCCTTTAAGTAAACATTGTAGTTAGATCTCAATCTTAAGAAACAGACCACATGCCGCTTATTACACTGATGTTAAAGCTGATAAGCTGGAGTAGCAAAGACTTCCATATGTGATCTGCTAATTACATGCCATATGACTCCACCCCTCATAATATTCGGTGACAACGTTTAATTAAAGGGGACCTTTCATTAGTTTTGATGACCCTGAACTGCTGTAACAGCTATATACTACCATACAGTGCTCAAGTAATACCACCACCATACAGTGTTCCCTGCATAGAAAATGTCCCTCAAGACCAGAGAGGAGGGGCTGCCACTAAAATCCCAAGGCAGTTGTCTGCTGAATAGTGCATAAGTGGCAATGCTATCTAATGCATAATGCTACCATACTGTGCTCAAATAATTCCACCGTCATACAGTGACCAAACAAAAAACAGCAAAACAGATGTTTTAAAGGGCACTTGTCATCAATTTTGACAATCCTTAAACACTATAATCTCTATATAGAGACCAGGAGAGATATTCGGAACATAAATATAGATATAGAGACTTCTCCTTAAGTGTCCAAATGGTGGTTCTTCAGCAGACAAGTGTCTGTCATCTTGAAAATTAAAAACATTGGTATACTACATTGGTTTTTCTGCCTTTTGTGGCCACTGTGTTCTGTTTGTCTGTATGTCTGTCATTTTGGCAGAAAACCCTCCCATCCAGTCTTGATTGGCATCTCTTTGCAGGGAAATCAAATGATGCAGGATGGGATTCTCACTGAGATCATAGGACACTTGTCTGCTGAAGAAACACCCAGCGGAGGGTTTGCACATGGTGCAGGAGTTGGGGAATCTGTCACCAGTGACCGCTATCCAGCTGTTTACATAGACACGTAGCTATGGTTCCCCTAATTAAAACACTGTTTTTCTTTTGTTGATCAGAGGCTCCGTTCCCGAGTTATGCACAAAAATATATATATGCAAATTAGGCCTTCAGTGCAATGAGGGTGTCGCTGTTGCTCTTGTTGCACCCAAGCTTCACTCCTTTCTGTGGCCAGTCCTTCCCTCACTGCTTTGATTGACACGACCAGGCAGTGCTAAAGCAGCGAGGCAGGGGCTGGCTACAGAAATGTGTGGAGTTTGGGTGCAGCAAGGGCAACAGTGATGCCCTCATTGCACCAAAGGTCTAATTTACATGTCAAGAAAAAGTATCATATCTCAGGAACGGAGTCTCAGATCAACAAAACAAAATCGGCGTTTTAATCAGGTGACCCTAAACCACAGCTATGTGTCTATGCAAACAGTTTGATTGGAAGGTCTCTAGTGACAGATTCCCTTTAAAATGTTGTTATAACCTGTTGGTTTAGCTCTTATTTGGTCACCATATGGTGGTGGTATTACTTGAGCACTGTATGGTAGTATTATGTTTTCTGTGCCACTTAGGTAACGTGCAGTATGTTATTTTTGCAGTGCATGGTTATGTGGGCACTGTATATCACTGTTGTTAGGCAGCTGTGTGGCGCCGTTATTAGGGTACCACCCCGAATGGTGAAAGAAATTTGGTGCTAGATGGTTATTCGTACACATGGGGGGGCTTTTGCCAATATAAGGCCGTTTCTGCCTAGAATTATTGCAGTATAGTTTTTGCTTTGGACTCTTGCTACGATCCTGCTGATCACATTAGCGGGGGCTTTTGCGTCCGTCAAAGTAGTTGACTCTTTAAAGGGGTTGGTTCTCCAAGGTAGTGTTCTTTTTTAAATATAGAGCTGGAATGGGTTAAAAAAAATATAGATCAAAGCAAATAATAAATACCAGCACTGATACACCCCCCCCCCCCCCCACCTGCTGACTTTGCCAGTCCACAGGCTCGATACACAGGAAATCGCTTGGACCGCCGACTTGACCAATCACTGGCTGTGGCGGGTCACTACTGTGGTCAGCGTGGATCAGTGCATTATAATGACTTGGGGGGGTTAAATCCTTGTGGGTGAGTATTTGATTAATTTTTTTATTTTTCCAACCCTGTTAAAAAATAATAATAAATAAAAAAAAAATCCTGGGAAAACTCCTTTAATGATTGACGTGTCTGTGAGAAAATCTAGGAATGATGGATGGATGTAATAAAGAAAGGGTGCTGAAGTTTACTGCCAGTGAGCGCTGGTCTGCAGCCAGAATCCGACGGCTTCAAAGCCAGCTATTTCACAACGGACATAAAACCGCTTGTGTGCGGAGTGACACACAGGAAGACGCGTGTCTCATTTAATGATGTCCCAAGGTTAAGTAACGCGAAGAGCAATTCCCCCCGAAATGTTCTCCTATACGGAGGCCATTGGTCGTGTTCACACGTGCTGTTTGTTTTCCTTTTTAGCTGTGGTTTATGGTTCATCAAAACTGCTGAGGACGGGGATCCCGCTCACGGTTTGGGATATACTGGCATTTTTAAAGGGACCACGCCTTATTCTTTTGTCAGGGCTGGCCTTGGAGCACATTAGTCTCCCCTACTGAGGGGGGCGCCACCTGATGCAAAGCGTTTGGTGGCGGCAGCGCTGTATAGCTTGATCATCCAGTGGGGTATTGGAACCACAAGGGAAATTGCAAACATTGGGTTGATGTTCCGTGGCAGTAGCCTCCAGTCTGTGGCTCTCGAGCGGAGGGAAATATGTAACTCCCAGCATGTCTTGGGTCACGTTGGAAAGCTACAGGTTGGAAACTACAATTCTATGGGAACACTAGGGGCATGGGTCTAAGGGCTTGTTCTGTGTGAAGTCTGTGCCCGTGCTGTGGAGCGCAAATTGCAGTCCGCAATGCACGGGCACCGTCCGTGGGGCAGGCGCATGGGGATCGCAGACCCAACTTCAATCCTTCCGTTCACCAAAAAGATAGAACAACTCATATCTTTTTGCGGTGCGGAAGCACGGAACAGAACCCTAGAAAGCACTCCGTAGTGTTCCATTCTGCACCGTTCCGCATCTCCGGATTTGCGGACCCATTGAAATGAATAATGCGGAATGGCCACGGAACGGTGCACGTGTATTGCGGATCTGCAAATGCGGTCCGCAATACGGCAATGGGCATCACACGTTCGTGTGATGCCCAGGGGCAAAGGTAAGCAAGTTCATTGCTGCAGGTTATGATGCTGCGCTGATGTTTTTAGTTGTTTTTTAGTATCTTTAGCTTTTCCTTTAAATGACCTACATTTTGCCCGGCTGTTAACCACAGCATAGTGATGTATCGATGGCAAATCACTTGCATGTAGTTCAAAGAGTAGGAGGTAGGTGTTGTCGATGTTAGACAAGTAGATGATAATCTATGATATACTGTGTGTGTATATGGTTTACATGCCTTTATGCTTTTTTATGCTGTTGTGCCGAAAGTAAGGAAATTCTCTGTATGATCTGTGCGTTTTTAACAACGCGTAGCATGGGGACTTAATGGCTGCGCTCATACCAGAAGACCCTCCCTTCCCCCACACAGCAGTGAAGGGAACGCAGTTATGTCCATTTCGGCTGAGATTTTACTTTGTTATATTATTGCTTCAATGCATGTCAAGTAAAAACTGTTTGGATTACAAGTCTACCGCCTTGTGTATGCAGCTCTAATGCCGTTCTTCAAACCCTGTGTAGTTTGAACCCGCACTTTGTTATTTCACGCCCTCATCTTGATAACGTACAGGCAGTAGGAGTGATGACTGCAGGATCAGAGGACACAAAGGGCTTGTAACCACAGAGGCACATAGTTCTGCACCAGAGCTGTGGACACAAAAATATATATTTTTTTAAATGTGCATTTGAGCAATCAAAAATGTTGGTTGCTTAGGTGGGTATATCCATACAGGTGATACCTGTGACTTTGAAAGGTTCATTTATGGGCCATGGAGATTGGTCATCAGATTGGGGGGGAGGGTGGGCGCGGGAAGCTTCATTTGTATTGTATTGCCTGTTTTACAACATTTTTCTGAACACCTGGCAAATTTAGTATTTCAGCAATTGCGTTTCGTGAATCGTAACTGTAGTTTCCACACCAGCTTCGGGTGAATTCTTAAACTGTTTATTTTTATAAATATTCTTTTTAAAAAAAATTCTGTTCGTGTTTTTTCTGGTTCCTGCTGAAGCCTGAATTGTTCCTCTACCAAACTATCGAGGCTTCATAAGATTAAGAGGGCAGCGACCTTCTGAGGTGCATGAGAAGATCACTTAATTTGGGTTGGTGGACTTCATGTGGCCATACAAGATAGATGAATATTGGTCGCACGTGTATCATCATCGAGGGTGTCCCGACCTTCTCCCTATGGTAGATGTGCAGCGTTCCGCTCCAGAGTTGAGGCACACTGCAAAGTGCGCGAGAATGTATTTGTGTATAAAACATATTTACTGCATTTTGTATGCACAAGGTATTGATAGGCCATATCAATAGCCACCACTAGATGGGGCTGATGTCACTCTCTCTCTAAATATATATGTATTATGTGACACAGTAAAGGGAGTTGTATGGGGAGGCAGGTATTTTACTCCCAGTGTGTGCTGCTGGACTGATTAGCGGCCAGATGGGGTCAAACACCGGACTGGATCTCATGTGCCGGTCCGGGTTTTGGCAACACCTAGCTGCCTTTAAAAGACAGCTGGGTTCAGCAGAGAATATCTCTGAATTGGGATCTGAGGCTTGTGCTGTATATATATAGAGAACGTTCTAGGGGGAGTACAAAGAACACAGTTCTGGCTCAGTGATGACTCATGAGCCAGCATGGACCCGGATTCATTCAGAGATGGGTCCGATGGAACCACTACAAAAGCAGGCCAGATGTAACAGAAGGATGTAGAGATAACCTGTCTAAAAGGACTTTTTGAGCTGATGGCATCTATGTTGAGCTGTTGCCTCCAGTGCCTGAGCATAACAGTTCGGCCCATTGTGAGAAATGCCTACCTACATACCAAGGCGGTGGACATGGATTTTGTGGTCATGTGAGTACACCAACCTGTTTAAAAAAGGAGCAGAGTTTTTGGCTGCCATTATTGGGGACCGCCCTGTGGTTGCATCGTATTGCCTAAAGTGTACACCCCATGCCTGGATGCTTATGTCAAAGTCAGCAGCTAGTAAAGTGCGGAGTAACATCCGTGTGTCCTGTTCTCTGACCCCCACGTAGCTGCTTGGTTACTGAATACTCCATCCACTGCTGTCCCTGGATGGCACAGGGGGGTGATTGCATCTACTTCTCCAGGCTGCCTGTGAGGACCAGACATAAGCTCTCTATAGGAAAGGACTTAATCGGTGGTAATGCAAAGTTGGACAAAACTGTCCAGACGTCCTTCCTGGGGAGCTCTCTGACAAAAGGGTCCTGTCCTTTTTATACTGATCTTCCTGCAAAGTGCAGAGTACGGAAGAGACACTTTGGCCTGTTAACTACCTGTGCAGCCGTAAGACCTGTAACAACTGTCCATTGCAGGCTAAGAACTGAACTGATCTGTTTGCATTAGAATTCTTCAGTGAAGAACTGGTCTTCTGCACAACGGCCTCCTCATTGCTTCCTGCATTGCTACTACACTGCAAAGTGTTGGCATCATGACTGGCACCCTGCCTTGCACCTCAAAGCACCACTGCCCATTTATTATGGAAACCAGGGGCCCCTCGAGCTTGTGGTCTCCGGCGTCTTCTGACATGCTGCCAGTAACAAGTAGACGTAGGTCATTGGGTGGTAATCCGTGTGAGCTACTTGGGTTTCAGAACAAATTATGGTCATGGAGGCCGCCTCTTTGCAGAACTAGCGCCCCGACGGAGGCCCAGTGTATGTAATAGAGCAGCCATGAAACTTCACTGTGCAGTCTCCTCATCAGAAATCCTGGGCTTGATGAGTAACAGAACTGAAAGACTGGAAGCAGTTTATGTTGGCGCGGAGAAGTAAAGCTATTTTGAACAAAGACTAAATCCAAAAAAAGTAAAACAATAAGAAATTCCATCTCTGAGACGCAATTGCCATCCAAATCTGCTGGTTCTCTGAGCAAAATGTCTAAGGCTGTGTTCACATCAGGTTTTTGTCCCACATTTAATGTACACACATGAGGTGTACATTTAACATATGCCGTACAGTGGCATCTGTCACCATAGGGTTCCATTGTAAAAAAACTAAAACAAAACACTAATACATTAACTTATACAATTTTTTCTGTAGTATGGAAACCGCAGTGTACTATGCCTTTGCATCCTGTTTTTCCCAATGTATATGTTAAATGGGATCTGAACGGCCCCTGAGCTACTTTACTAAACTATGTTTAAATGTATACAGTCAGGTCCATAGATATTGGGACATCAACACAATTCTAACATTTTTGGCTCTATTCACCACCACAATGGATTTGAAATGAAACGAACAAGATGTGCTTTACCTGCAGACTATCAGCTTTAATTTGAGGGTATTTACATCCAAATCAGGTGAACGGTGCAGGAATTACAACAGTTTGCATCTGTGCCTCCCACTTGTTATGGGACCAAAAGTAATGGGACAGAATAAGAGTCATAAATCAAGCTTTCACTTTTTAATACTTGGTTGCAAATCCTTTGCAGTCAATAACAGCCTGAAGTCTGGAACGCATAGACATCACCAGACGCTGGGTTTCATCCCTGGTGATGCTCTGCCAGGCCTCTACTGCAACTGTCTTCAGTATATTGGGCAGACTAGATGGGCCAAATAGTTCTTATCTGCCAACACATTCTATGTTTCTATGTCTTCAGTACCTGCTTGTTCTTGGGGCATTTTCCCTTCAGTTTTGTCTTCAGCAAGTGAAATGCAGCTCAATCGGATTCAGGTCCGGTGATAGACTTGGCCATTGCATAACATTCCACTTCTTTCCCTTATAAAACTCTTTGGTTGCTTTTGCAGTATGCTTTGGGTCATTGTCCATCTGCACTGTGAAGCGCCGTCCAATGAGTTCTGAAGCATTTGGCTGAATATGAGCAGATAATATTGCCCGAAACACTTCAGAATTCATCCTGCTGCTTTTGTCAGCAGTCACATCATCAATAAATACAAGAGAAGCAGTTCCATTGGCAGCCATACATGCCCGCGCCATGACACTACCACCACCATGCTTCACTGATGAGGTGCTATGCTTAGGATCATGAGCAGCTCCTTTCCTTCCCCATACTCTTCTCTTCCCATCACTCTAGTACAAGTTGATCTTGGTCTCATCTGTCCATAGGATGTTGTTCCAGAACTGTGAAGGCTTTTTTAGATGTCGTTTGGCAAACTCTAATCCGGCCTTCCTGTTTTTGAGGCTCACCAATGGTTTACATCTTGTGGTGAACCCTCTGTATTCACTCTGGTGAAGACTTCTCCTGATTTTTGACTTTGACACACATACACCTACCTCCTGGAGAGTGTTCTTCATCTGGCCACCTGTTGTGAAGGGTGTTTTCTTCACCAGGGAAAGAATTCTTCGGTCATCCACCACAGTTGTTTTCCGTGGTCTTCCAGGTCTTTTGGGGTTGCTGAGCTTTTTTTAAGAATGTTCCAAACAGTGGTTTTGGCCAGGCCTAATGTTTTTGCTATCTCTCTGATGGGTTTGTTGTGTTTTTCAGCCTAATGATGGCTTCACTGATAGTGACCGCTCTTTGGATCTCATCTTGAGAGTTGACAGCAACAGATTCCAAATGCAAAAAGAAGACTGGAAATGACCTCTGGACCTTGTATCTGCTCATTGTAATTGGGATAATTAGGGAATAACACACACCGGCCATGGAACAGTCGAGAAGACAATTGTCCCATTACTTTTGGTCCCCTAACAAGTGGGAGGCACAGATGCAAACTGCTGTAATTCCTGCACCGTTCACCTGATTTGGATGTAAATACCCTCAAATTAAAGCCGACAGTCTGCAGGTAAAGCACATCTTGTTTGTTTCATTTCAAATCCATCGTGGTGGTGTATAGAGCCAAAAGTGTTAGAATTGTGTCCATGTCCCAATATTTATTGACCTGACTGTATATCAAAAGTCAGTCGATAATATAGAAAGAATATGAAAAGAATTCATAGGATTCATGTACACACTAACTTCACTATATTAATTATTTATCTTCTATTGATCCTGACTAATATGATTTAAAGCTGAACTGAGGATCAGTACTGAATAATGTAATGTATGTAAAGTAATGTACTTGTATGTACACAGTGACTGCACCAGCAGAATAGTGAGTGCAGCTCTGGAGTATAATACAAAATGTAACCCATTATCAGCACATATAAATAATGCATTCATTTAACCAGTCAAACCCCAGTTTCTGCCAGTAGCTTTCTATTTTTTAATTGAAGACAGAATTGTAGAATTGAGGACCTTATGCGAGGAGTAGGGGCTAAGTGCCCACTGATACCATACACCTCTTATAGCAAATTCCCTGCACGTCAGTAGCAATGTGCGTGCCTGTGATACATGTAAAATATTTTAATTTTATTGGAAAGTTTATGGAAAATTAGGATGACCTAATCTGATTACACAAGCTTCCGATCAGTACATAGGGGATCCTACAAACATGATATACTGGATGTGTTAGAACTCGCCTCTTGATGCCTCGGGCAAAACTGTAAATTGTTATAGAAACTTTGAGCATAGAATGAAATGGGGAAGACGAGGCGAGCGTTACGGGGCCTGCTGGATCCGACCACAGAAATGGTTGTTTGGAGAAATATTAGTACAAGTTGTGGACGGCTGATTTCCTGTTTATCTGTAGTAAGTGGTCTGTGTTAGAAGATGTTACTTCTCATGGTCGCTGCGGATTTTGTCACATGGAGAGAACGTGTTCTAACAGCTAGACATCAGAGTACATGGCCATCTTGGGGTATACACAGAGGAGAGGAAACTCCGTAGTAAATGATGGCCCCTCCATGCTTATCCACCATCTCTTGATGAGACAGTCCGGCACATGCTCATCTTCTGCTTTCCATCCTCTGGTGAAGAGAAAGGTGACATAACCCCAAGGTTTAATTTCTCATCCTTTGGTTGCTGCACCAGTGGACCAGAAGAGCCTCCTGGTTCTAACCAGCCATGAGGCAAGAGCATAGAAAAAACAGACCTAGCCGAGCAGATGGCCCCTGTTAATAGTGCCCATAGCACTAAACGGGCAATTTCTATGATCTATGACCGTCAAATGCTTATTTTAGAAGCTGGGGTTTGACTGGTCAAATGAATGCATTTATCATGTGCTAATTTGGATTTACATCATGTATTATACTCTAGAGCTGCACTCGCTGTTCTGCTGGTGCAGTCACTGTGTTACATACATTACATTACTTATCCTGTACTGATTTTGAGTTATATCCTGTATTATACTCCGGAGTTTTATTCATTATTCTGCAAGCTTTAGAGCTGAAATCGCCCCAAATCCATCAGATTAGTATGACATAAATGATATATATGTGTCCTTGGACTCCACCGGAAGAATAGTGAGTGCAGCTCTGGAATATAATATAGGATGTAACTCTGGATCAGTACAGGACAAGTAATGTTTGTACACAGTGACTGCCCCAGCAGAATAGTGAGTGCAGCTCTGGAGTATAATACAGGATGTAACTCAGGATCAGTACAGGATAAGTAATGTAATGTATGTACACAGTGACTGCACCAGCAGAATAGTGAGTGCAGCTCTGGAGTATAATGCAGAATGTAGATCAGGATCAGTACATGATACGTAATGTATGTACACAGTGACTCCACCAGCAGAATAGTGAGTGCAGCTCTGGAGTATAATGCAGAATGTAACTCAGGATCAGTACAGGATAAGTACTGTAACGTATGTACAAAACCTTTTTATATAGATTATATCCATTCAGTATAAATTGTGAGATGTTGTTCAAAGGTAACATGGGTTGTAAAGTGTATTTTATGGGAGGGTTATACTAGAATGACTCACTGTGACAAAGTTCAATGTGATTACTCCAAGAAACAGTTTTGATGGCTGCCTGACAGTCACTACTAGTGCACGGGGTCTCTGACCATAGATGCAGTTGATCGCAGTATCATTGTTTTATGTGAATTGATGTTTAGATACAGATGTAGCAGAGCTGGATGTGTCATTTTGACTCCCCACAATACACAGTGGCACATGATAATCTAGATTTTGACTTGCTCTGTCTCGGTTATAGATCTCTGAAAATGGAGCCAAATCTGTTGAATGTGCCCAACAATCATGTAAAGGGTGCGCAGATCTGCTTAGAGGGTATTTGTCACATTGTATGGGCAATCACTGGTCAAAACCCATTCAAATGTCATTCTGCTAACGGAAAGCACCGATATACAACGGATCAAATCGAGGTCCCAGCAAATATAGACCTTGCCTTCACAGTCCTGTCACCTTATAGCTGTAATACCGCAAAATGAATGTTATGTCATATCTTACAGTGACAGCACGTTACATTTTTGAAAAATTGTTCTCCAGATATGATCTGCCATTATCTGGATTAAATTATTGGAAAAGTAAAAATGGGGTGCAAGTGTTGGGAGAAAAGGGCGGGCAGGTAAGTGGAAGGACTAACATTATATTAATGTAGTGCACCCTTGTTGCACCAGGATAAGGGTGAAGGATCACAAATGTCTCCAGTTTTACATAAGATAATTGATTTAGGTTTACAGGCAATCCTAACACAAGAGACATCAAAGGGTTAAATAACAAATTTGTCTCTGTTATATCTCCAAGAAATAGAAAGATTTATCACATCCCATAATTTGAACTAAAAACCAGTAGAAAAGCTTCAGAATAACTTACCGTGAAAGGCACTGAGCAAATAATGAAGGTAATGGTCATGATAGACAGTAGTATGAGATGATCAATTTCTTCGGACATGGAAATCTGCTCCCGCTTGTTGGTCACCAGAGAGCCAACCCTCCGGGACTTTTGTCTTTTGTGCATCCTGACCAGACTGACAATGACCGTGAGGTTGCAGGACAGTACAGCTATGATGAGAATGAGAAGAAGGGCGGCATATAGCATGGAGTACACATTGCTGATGTACCCATCCTTTTGTTGACCCCGCATGTTTATAAAGCACCAAGTCCCGGGACAGTATTGTATGAATTCTCCGAATCCCATAACTGGAAAGAGGCAGAATACGATGCAAAAGGAGTAGATAACGGGAAAGGTGATGATTCCACACCGCTTCTTGATGAACTTCTCATAAAAATAAGGATGCCCTATGGCCAATGCACGCTCCAAGGCCATGGCGAAGAGGACCATCATGGTGGCCAAGCTGAAAAAAGTCATGGCAAAGGCGAAATAATTGCAAAGATTCAAAGCCTTGAGTGAAAGTCTTTTAGTATAAGATACCAACACCACGGGGCTGATCATACAAGTACCCAACAAATCCGTGATGACCAGACCAGTCACGAGGATGAAGAACAGTGAGATCTTGCCCCTGTTCCCTCTTCTGTGTGTCTCCAGTAAAACCAGTGCTATTAAGTTGCCCAAGACCCCTGCAGAGAACATCACAGCGCTGATAGCCGGACTCTCGTTGGGTCCTAAATGTATAGTGGACACACATCTGTTGTTGAAGGTATCTAATTGACCTTCGTCCATCATGGTTCCAAAAGTCAACCCTTGGATTCTTAGCCACTACTGGTCCAGATATTCAGGCACATGGCAGGTGAGTCCTGGGAAGACTGTGACTTGGGGAAGAAGAGGCACAACGTGAGAAGCCTCTGACATCACACAGAACTTTCACTCCTCCCCGAAAACACACAAGGAGGAAGAAGGAAAGTAACAGAAAAAAAAACAATGAGTTTACAGTTCTTGAAAGGTTCCATCCGCAAGAACATTTTCTCAGAGTATAGTCAAGTCTTGAGTGCTAGAGAGAAGATCTGGGAGCATCTCTACAGAGACGACGTCTGCTCCTCTGTGAAGAAGTTAGTGTTTCAGCAGCTCTAATTCCACGCTGCTTCTATCTCCTCCCACATCCCCTGCCCGCATCACGTTCTGTAGGGCGAGCCCCATTGAAGATCTAGTCAGTCATCATCCCTAATCACTGCACTAGGTGAAAGCTGAGATCTCTGAGTAATAAGAGGACTTTATAATGATGAGATCTAAAATCTGTCGCTGCAGGCGAATTAGATTGTTGGTTAAGAATTACAGAAGTTTTGCATTAAAGTGAATCACCCGGTGTAGATGTTACTTAAAATTTTGGAATTTTGTCTGGGTGAAGATTTTTACTTTCTAAAGCTACTTTCACACTTGCATTTGGTGCGGATCCGTCATGGATCTGCACAGACGGATCCGTTCAGATGATACAAACGTCTGCATCCGTTCAGAACTGATCCGCTTGTATTATCTTTAACATAGCCGTATGGATCCGTATTGTGTCATAGAAAACGGATCCGTCCCCATTGATTTACATTGTGTGTCAGGACGGATCCGTTTGTATTACATAGCCAAGATGGATCCGTATTGTGTCATAGAAAACGGATCCGTCCCCATTGACTATTACATTGTGTGTCAGGACGGATCCGTTTTGCTCAGTTTCATCAGACGGACACCAAAACACTGCAAGCAGCCTCCAAAGCGGAATGGAGGCAAACTCATGCATTCTGAGCGGATCCTTTTCCATTCAGAATGTATTAGGGCAAAAACTGATCCGTTTTGGACCGCCTGTGAGAGCCCTGAACGGATCTCTCAAACGGAAAGCCAAAACGCCAGTGTGAAAGTAGCCTAAAATATGTTTCCATTTTTTTTTGGTTTTTTTTTAAGGGGTTTTCCAGTCTGTAGATATTGATGACCTACCTTCAAGATAAGTCATCAATATCAGATATATAATTTTTTTCCCAGCTCCCCATTACATTGTGTACAATATTAAATGGTGCCATTGGAAGGTACAACTTGTACCACAAATTGCTAGTCTTTATATGGCTATGTGAACAGAAAAATAAAACGTAATGGCTCTGGGAAGGCAGGGAGTGGAAATCAAAAAACCCGTAAATCACTGCAAGATGAACCTGTCACCTCTTCTGACATGTCTGTTTTAATAGAGACAGCAGAAGTGGTTGTTGTGGGGTCCAGTGGAAAACGGTGCCATCTTTCCCCATCCTCACATAGGTTGTGGATACTTGTCTAGGACTCCCCCATGCCATATTACATTTATCTACTCAATGAATTGGAGAATATACCCCAAGCCATTACTTCGATTTGGGAATGTGACGAGGGTATGTCGACCGTAAAAGTAGCCCATTGTGTGCTTCAAGTGAACCATAGCAAATGTGTTGCAGCCTGCCGTGCCTTTAAAACGCAATTTCCAGCAGCCTCCACTTTCAGAGAGACCTTTTACTGTTGTTAATCTCCACACTGATCGAAGGAAATGGGTTAATAAGCTGCAAAACTACATTAAGGGAAACCTTTGACATTTTCTTCCTGCATGTAATTTACCTTTAGGGTCGATTGATAAGAAAGTGTTGCTTATCTCCAGATCTTGTACAATTCACTGATATTTTGGGCACCTACAAACGACTCATTCAGAAAGGTTTGGAATTACTTACATTGCAGTACAGATGTAGCAGAGCTGAATAGTTTTATCTTGCTCAACGAGGTGACGGACTGTGTGAGGAGGACGTGGTAGGTTTACCGCACTCCTGTGGACACAGCAGGATATGACGGCACTTTAAAAATCCTCTCTACTGTATGTGGATGTTTATCAGCCACCCAGTGAAAGAAATCACTCGTGGATTATTTGTCAACAATGGTGCCTTTCAGGGAGTGGGATTTATTCAGTGTCAGACTGGGGTGCCAAGGGCCCACCAGTAAAATTTATTTTGGGGGCCAAGAGTACGGATACATTCAAATATTACCTGCTCACAGAGCAGCACGATGCTACCAGATGATTGAATATGGGGGTCCCTGCAGCAACTTTGAGAAGGTAGGTCCTGGGGAGAAGAGGACACTGGCGGCTATCCTCTGTACCTAGAAGTCATCTCAGCTCTGATTATGTCTATAATAATAAACTGGGGAGTTTCTTCAATAATCTATCAGGTGTTTTATATGAACATAGGGTGGTTGAGGTGCTGTACATTGAATATATGCATGTAGTGCAGTAAGTCTACTGTGTTATGTGCCACTTGTGCAGGGGGTGGGAGACTAGGGGCCCACCGGGTGATTCACCTGTACCCCTGCGGGCCAGTCCGAGCCTGGATATTTTAGACGGCAAATGATCAGTCAGTTCTTGAAGTTGTTGTGTTGGAAGCAGGAAAAATGAGCAAGCGTAAGGATCCGAGCGACTCTGACAAGAGCCAAACTGTGATATGTAGATGACTTGGCCAGAAGATCTCCGGAACGCCCAGTCTGTAGTCATGTATTGTTTAGTGCTTACCAAATATTGTCCAAGAAGGAACTGGTGACCGGTGGCAGGGTCATGAGCGGCCAAGACTCATTGATATGTGTGGGGTGAAGACGAATCGGTCTGGTCCAAGTTGCCATAGGACAAATTGTTGACAATGTTTCTGCTGGCTATGCTAGAAAGGCGTCAGGACACACAGGACATGGCTGTATATGGAGCTGGGCAACTTCAACAAACATGCAAAAATGGCTTGAGGAACGTGACAAAGAGTTCTATCAATGATGGATTTCAATACTATTATTTTTTTGGGCATGTGCAACATTTGCCATTTCTGAATGAATTTCCTTTTAAACTGTTCAGAGAAATTGTCCAGATACTGGGATGTCCATGAGAAGTAAAGCCTGGGGAACGAGGGTCAGGCAGGAAGATGGAGCAGTAGATGCATCTCTTTTGGGACTGATGTATATGTCGGTTTGATGCAAACAATTACAGAATACTTTCCGACTCTCTCCTTTGTGTGAACTGTACACCCCCGTGATCTTTTCCCAGGCCTAAATAGTTGGATTCGATGTATATAAGGCGCTGTATTGGAGAGTGATTTCCATCTTTTAGCTCCAGGGTTCTTAGCGGATTAATTTCTGAATATATATATATTAATAGCGGTATCAGTTTCTTTCTGATACAGAGCTCCCTTTTGAATCCAGATGGAAAAAAGCAGTTTGGCTTGAGAGCTGCCCTTATACAAGCAGACAAACAACACGAGTTTGTGAGCGTTCTCGTGTTTGAGTTCAAGTGTGTGTTTGTATAAAGTGTGTGACTTTAGATTACGTGACTTCAGATTCAGGGACTTTAGGAGGGGACTACAGTAAGTTAGAGTCTTATCACTGCACCATATTGTATTTTTTCTCTTTTCTTGCGTAATCCCCAGTTAGTATGTGTTCCATTATTGACAGTGCAGTCCAGTGTAGTCTTGGAACAGCTGTTTGAGGGTGCATATCTGTGTTCAAAATGTGAGGGGGGGGGGGGGGGGGAGTGGTAGTGGAAGCGGGGCAGATAGAAGAGTGCCAGTGAGGCTAATTTTGCTAATCTGACATGTGTCACTTTATGTGGTAATAGCTTTGGAACACTTTTATTTATCCAAGCCATTCTGAGATTGTTTTCTCATGACACATTGTACTTCATGATTAGTCATAAATTTGAGTCAATATATTTTACCTTTTTATTTATGAAAAAATCCCAAAGTTACCAAAAGTTTTGAAAAATTCGCAATTTTCAACATTTCTATTTCTCTGCTTTTAAAACAGAAAGTGATACCTCATAAAATATTTATTACTTAACATTCCCCATATGTCTACTTTATGTTGGCATCATTTTGTAAATGTCATTTTATTTTTTTAGGACGTTAGAAGTTTAGAAGCAATTCTTAAAATTTTTAAGAAAATTTCTAAAACCCACTTTTTAAGGACCATTTCAGGTCTGAAGTCACTTTGTGGGGCTTACATAGTGGAAACACCCCATAAATTACCCCATTATAGAAACTACACCCCTCAAGTTACTCAAAACGGATTTTACAAACTTTGTTAACCCTTTAGGTGTTCCACAAGAATTAAAGAAAAATGGAGATCAAATTTCAAAATTTCACTTTTTTGGCAGATTTTCCATTTTAATCCATTTTTTTCTTTAACACATCGAGGGTTAACAGCCAAACAAAACTCAATATTTATTACCCCACATGTGGTTATAAACTGCTGTACGGGCACATGGCAGGGAGCAGAAGAAAAGGAACGCCATATGGTTTTTGGAAGACAGATTTTGCTGGACTGGTTTTTAGATGCCATGTCCCATTTGAAGCCCCCCTGATGCACCCTTACAGTAAAAACTCCCAAAAAGTGACCACATTTTGGAAACTAGGGTATAAGGTGCCAGTTTTATTGGTACTATTTTGGGGTACATATGATTTTTAATTGCTCTATATTATGCTTTTTGTGATGCAAGGTAACAAATAAATTGCTTTTTTGGTACTATTTTTATTTTTTACAACATTCATCTGACAGGGTAGATCATGCGCTATTTATATAGAGCAGGTTGTTACAGACACAATGATATCAAACATGTCTACTTTGTTTCAGTTTTTGTGTCTCCATTTTCTAAACGCCATATTTTTTTTTTCTGCCGATCGTCTTGTGCAAGGGCTTGTTTTTTGCAGGAAGGCCTCTTTCACACGGACGAGTTTTCCGCGCAGGGGCAATGTGTGAGGTGAACGCATTGCACCCGCACCCATTCATTTCTATGGGGCTGTGCACATGAGCGGTGATTTTCACGCATCACTTGTGCGTTATGTAAAAATCGCAGCATGCTCTATTGTGCGTTTTTCACGCAATGCAGGCCCCATAGAAGTAAATGGGGCTGCGTGAAAATCGCAAGCATCCGCAAGCAAGTTCGGATGCGGTGCGATTTTCACGCATGGTTGCTAGGAGATGATTGGGATGGAGACCCGATTTTTATTATTTTTATAACATGGTTAGAAGGGAAAATAATAGCATTCCTAATACAGAATGCATAGTAAATTTAGGGATGGAGGGGTTAAAAAAAAAAAATAATAATAATTAAACTCACCTTATCCACTTGTTTGCGCAGCCAACTATGTCCCTCTCTGAATGAAACCCTGATGTCCGCCACTAAGCGGAGCGCATCTCGAACTAAGCCATATGAAGTAAATAATTAATATGCAGAACTGAGCAAAAATACCTTTATCTGGATGGAGGTGAAAGAGGCGCCTGCTCCTCCATTTTCTTATTTTTATTTAAGTTTTACACAATAATAGCATTTTTGAAACAAAAAAAATTGTTTAAGGGTACTTTCACACTAGCGTTTTTCTTTTCGGCGCTGAGTTACGTCCTAGGGGCTCAAATCCGGAAAAGAACTGATCAGTTTTATCCTAATGCATTCTGAATGGAGAGTAATCCGTTCAGGATGCATCAGGATGTCTTCAGTTCAGTCTTTTTGACTGATCAGGCTTTTCAGAAAACCGTAGCATGCTATATTTTTACCTCCGGCCAAAAATCCTGAACACTTTGACTGAACGCCGGATCAGGCCTTTTTCCAATTGACTTGCATTAACATTAACTGTCCCTTCCTTCTCTCTTGGGTGCCCTGCTGTCACTGTCAGTGGTCCCCCCGCTCGGCAGTTGCATGATTAGCATGCAGCTGCCATATCTGAATGGACGTTCTAAAATGTTACAGATGGATCTGGATAGATAGGAGCCTTGGGCAGAGAAGTGGCAGATGAGGTTTAACACTGACAAATATAAGGTTATGCACATGGGAAGGAATAATGCAAGTCACCCGTACATACTAAATGGTAAAACACTGTATAACATTGACATGGAAAAGGACCTAGGAATTTTAGTGCGCAAACAAAGCTGTAGAAACCAGTGTCAGGCAGCTGCTGCCAAGGCCAATAAGATAATGGGTTGCATCAAAAGGGGCATAGATGCCCGTGATGAGAACATAGTCCTGCCACTTTAGACATCACTAGTCAGACCACACATGGAGTACTGTATACAGTTCTGGGCTCCTGTGAACAAGTCAGACATAGCAGAGCTGGAGAGGGTTCAGAGGGGGGCAACTAAAGTAATAACTGTAATGGGGCAACTACAGTACCCTGAAAGATTATCAACATTAGGGTTATTTACTTTAGAAAAAAGACGACTGAGGGGAGATCTAATAACTATGTATAACTATATCAGGGGGCAGTACAGAGATCTCTCCCATCATCTTTTTATCCCCAGGACTGTGACGAGGGGACATCCTCTGCGTCTGGAGGAAAGAAGGTTTGTACACAAACATAGAAGAGGATTCTTTACGGTAAGAGCAGTGAGACTATGGAGCTCTCTGCCTGAGGAGGTGGTGATGGTGAGTACAATATAAGGGTCCAAGAGGGGCCTGGATGTATTTCTGGAGTGTAATAATATTACAGGCTATAGTCGGGAAGGAATTTTTTTCTCCTTAAGTTGGGAAATTTGTCTTCTACCGCACAGTTTTTTTTTTTTTGCCTTCCTCTGGATTAACTTGCAGGATAACAGGCCGAACTGGATGGACAAATGTCTTTTTTCGGCTTTATAAACTATGTTACTATGTTACTAAATCCCCTGCCTGAACATACTGTAAATTTAATACCTTGGTGACCACTAATACGCCTTTTTACTGACTTAAACAAAGGGTTTTTTAGCTAAACAGCTTGCTTTAATCAATCATTACATGTACTTAAAATGGTGCATTAAAAACTATATATTTTCCTGCAAAAAATAAGACCTCATACAAGTACATTCATGAAAAAGCAAAAAAGTTATAGCTCTTGGAATGCAATTTTTTTAAATGTGCATGGTCACTAAAACATGCTTGCTACCTGCAGCCACCACTAGAGGGTGCTCACATATTTACCACATACAGTCTTCACAGGGGGACATTCACAGGGCAGTGAAAAGAAAAAGTCAGTTAAAATAGAGGTTTTGTCCGTTTTTCAGTCATTTTGCTTCAGTGTGTGCATCCATTTTCTGGCCAGCTATCCATTTTTAAAGGGGTTATCCTGGAAAACATAATGACTTATCCTCTGGAAAGGTCATCATAATCATATCAGTGGGGTCCCAGCATCTCCGCCGATCAGCTGTTTCAGTGGGGCTCTGTGCTCATTGAAGCTCTGATAAGCAATGCAGGCTCCCGGCAGCTTTCCAAGGACAGCGCCGTACATCGTATAGTGGCTGTGCTTGGTAGTGCATCTCAGCCCGATTGACTTGAAGGTGGAGGTTAACAGGAGGGGACAGGGCAAGTCACATCCCAATAGACTTGCTATGATTTACACAAAAAATTGGCGTAAATTATAGTTCAAATCTAAATGAGCCCATAGCCATCATGGATCTGAATTTCTGGAGCACGGGCTGAAGAAAAATGTGCCATGTGTATTAAGGCTAATCTGCCTAAATTTGGTATATCATACTCCAGCGGTTTTGCTACCAAGACTGGCGTATTAAACACCAGCCTCGGTAAAACTTGATTTAAACAATAGGTTGTTTTCTGTTGACAAATTGGGGATCACGTAAGATAATTTTTATGCCAGCTTTTGGTGTTAAAGTAGTCGCAAAACCCTTTTTTTTTTTTTTTTTTAACGCCCATGTGGCAATATTACGATGCACAGGCATTTATGCCCTTTACTCACCACTAGGGAGTGACAGGGGCTTGGACTTTGGCCTCGACACATTTTACGCCCATCTTTTTCCAGGTGTAAGAGGCGAGTGAAAGCTACTCCAGTCAGGGGCTGGAGTCTTTTTTTACTCCAGGCGCATGGACTGCCGGCTGTGCGCCTAATTTATGACGAGACCCGTACCTCGTCATAAATTAGGCCTGTACCTCGTCATAAATTAGGCCTGTACCTCGTCATAAATTAGGCCTGTACCTCGTCATAAATTAGGCCTGTACCTCGTCATAAATTAGGCCTGTACCTTCTCATAAATTAGGCCTGTACCTCGTCAAAAAGACTGGCATAAGAAGCTGGTCTTTGTAAATGACACCTATTCCCTTTAAAGAAGCTGTCCAGGAGTAGAAAAAAAGGTCTATATTTTCTTTGCCCTGAAATAGTGCCTCCCGTCAGTGGGCGGTGTCCGGTTTTGCAGTTCAGCCCTAGGCCTGTGGTCACATCGTCTTTATGTAACACCACCTCCAGCCCAGGTAAAAGTGTAGTTTATTTTCTCTGTGCAAACATTCCAATCTCCTACACATGATGGACACGCCTTGTACATGTCTTAAGCTACATTCTGCAGCTTTTTTTATGCGTACAATATGTATGCTACATGTACAACACAGGATTTAGGGAGTTGTAGCTTCACAGCAGCAGGAGAACCGAAGGTTGCTGATCCCTGATCTATGGGGAGTGCGGACAAAGCCGGACACTTCTTTCGGTGGCTTATCTCTCGGAGGGGATATTAATTTCGCCCGATCCTTGTCTCCCCTGACACATTGGTTTGTCAGCCAAAATTTGACAAGTTTTATGACCAAGCTGAGAAGCAAGCACATTCATAAATGTGGACCATTGTGTAATGAAAAGTCTTGGAGCTTTTGGTATTTTTCTGCATGCTGTCAGTGAATGTGAACATTACTATTTATATTCAGAGTCTGAAAATGAGTACAGTCCTTATACTTCTCACAGCTGAGGGTTTGCTGTACTTGTAATCCGTCCATATACTCCTGTGTGATGTATCAGTCTGGAATCCAGCCGGATACATTTTACCTGCACTGATACATTGTAGCAAGCATTTAGTACAGGATTGAGATTTGGGCCATTGATGTATTTATCGCAGAGTACAATTGCAACAAACTCTCTGCTGTAAAAGTATTGGATCTCTGCTGGATTTCATCCTCTGGGTTTACATTACATTGTTCCCATTCTCTGACACCCTGCAGAGATCTTAGAAATGATGAGGAATTGAAATGTAAAGCATCTCGGAAAGTTGCAGAAGTTTTTATTATGCATTGCGACTTTCTTCACAGAAAATTGGAAACCGCCCCTCTACAGCTGCAGGTTTATATACACGTAATGTATTCCGTGCGTCGGGCTGGAGCTGCCGGGGGTGAAAGTCAAAATTAATTTAAGTAGACACAAGATCTGTGCATTATCCTGCAGTGTGCCAGCTGTTACTGGTGATGACACTTAGAATAAGCATACACCAAAGCAAACAACCCCGAACGTCACCAGCCCGATCTGTCACGTACTTTCCGCATAGCTTACTCTTTACTGTAAGCTGCTGACAGATCACATCAATCTATTATTTAATACTGAATGTTTCAAATTTTTCCCACAAGGTATGCGCAGTCGGACAGTAAAAAATTGTCAGAGCTCAGCGCCACCAAAATTATTACATTTACATTCAACATTCTCTTACATAGGATGTCAATAGTTAGAGCAGTAGTTTGTGCTTCAGAGCAGCACTTCTTATTGTAATCGACAGTTAAAAACTGCAATGATTTTGGAAGCTTTGGGGAGCAATGTGGGGTCACCCAGGAGCATAACTTAAAGGGCCGAAGACATATGTTATGACCCAGCAGATCTAGGGGTTATCTCGTCTTACAAGAATAGGACAACGATACTATTTTTTTATACCTACCGGACGAGCGCTGTGTAATTCAGTAGTGTCCACTTCTGGGATCATGTGCCGTACATGCTCCCGGAGACTGCCTGAGTGCACATATGCAACCTGCGAGCACTGTGGGATGAAACGAGGCTAGGATCTCGTGATCCCGGAAGTGTCCCCTACAGAACTACATGGGGAACTCAACGCTCGCCCGGTAAGGATAAAAAATGAGTCATCCTATTCTTGTAAGTCTCACCACTGTGGCCGAGATTAAATGAAAAAATATAACAGGATAACCCCGTTACTTTTATGCTAAGAGTTAAATGTTGTGGTTTATTGCTAAAGTTCTCTTGTGCCCTGTGTATCCCAAATGGTCGTGTATGGGCAACAAATAGCTAAGACTGGCAGTCCTAGTAAGGTTGCTTTGAGACAGGCTGGATCGTCCCCCCCTTGGTTTGTAGAGGGTCTACAAGTGAACAAGCTAGAGGCAACACTGGCATGTGTGGGCTCCTGAAACTAGGCCTAGTCCAGGGAATCCTCATCCCTGAAACTGAAAACTGCCAGCGGGAAGCAACTAAATTGAAAGTCTACCCCTGAGAGAAAAGAACCTGAGAACCATTTCAAGGAAATGCTGGAAGGTCCGTCAGGTAGCGCACGTTTATGGCAATAAGACTTTACTGCTGTGGAAAGGTGTTAAAGGAAAAATAGAGGCTTCTGACTCCGCCTCCCTATTAGCATATTGTTTCCTTATGTTCTGACGTGCGTACTAGGACGAAGGATAGACACGCTGTGTACCAATAAAATAGATAATAACACTACAATGTCTTCAGAAAAAAAGATTGTGTTATGTAAATCTATATATATATATATGTACACTAATTTGCAGCTGCTAAAAATATATATATATATATATATATATATATACTCAAATAACACTGCGTCTGACAATACAGCACTATAAAATCCCACACCCTCTAAATATCGCTCTACCCACCCAATGTACAATTACCTATCGCGCGCGCACACACACACACACACACACACACACACACACTATTAGTGGCCCCTCCCCCTGCTAGCACTAACTGTCCTTAGTGTAAGATGGGGTGAAAACGGTTAAATTGTTAACCATCTGGTTCTTGTAGGGTCTAGTGGCAAGGAAAGTGTTAATGCAAGTAGTCAGGGAAAGGGTTAAAAGGGTTTTCTCATTAAAAAATAAATAAAATATTCGCCGGCTTTCAAACCAGCACCTGGATACTTTTGTAATTGTACGTAATTAAAAATGTAGCATAGCCACTGAGCTATTTAATAAAATGTATCTGTATAGCGCCACCTGCTGTTTGTTCTTTTTCTTATTTCTTTGACCTGCTCACTGAGAAGGCCGCACACGCTCAGTCTCATCCTTTGTCTCCTGAGCTGTGATAGGGAGAACTGAGACACGCCCCCTGAGCTGCAGCAGAAAGGACACTACCTTTTGAGCTTTCATCTTCATTTAAATCTAGCAGAGCAATGAATGGGGAGATCTCTGAATCCATGTGAGGTACAGGGCTGGTTCTACCTTTGTTAGAAAGAGATTGTCATGTTATATATGATGTCCAATTTATCATTTTTTTACATTAGTCACGGGACAACCCCTTTAATAATGAATGCTCATCTAGGGGATACAATAAAGGGTTAATAATGAAATATGTGGGCTAAATGCAGGGGTTGTAATGGGGGTAAAGTGTTACATTGATATAATGCTCGTTGTCTAGGGGTTCTACTTGGCCAGTTCCAGGGGGTTGCTCGTTTCCAAAGGGATGAGTCTCTCCCTTTCTTCTGCTTGTTGCCCAGAGGACGACACTTGCTTGTGGGACCGCTCAACTGAACTGATGAGACGTCCACTGCTGGGTTATTGAAACCTGGCGGGGCGCGCTCCCTAGCGTCTCTGTATGCAGGCGTGCGCGAGGGCTGGTGTGGTGATATGATGTCACTGAGCAAGCCCACGTACATGCCTGCATACAGGTGCCAGCACATCTGCTGTGCATTATGCAGCACCAGAGGTACCCTGTTGGGCGGGATCTCTTTGAAAAACTCAGGGAGGACTACTACTCCCATCATTGCTACTGCATCTACACAACTATTGGGAAAAGTGCTGAGACCCCCGACAGATCACTAGAATGAGGAGAAATCAGGGCTCAGACAGAGCGCCATATTTCCTTGCTGCAGGAGACACACTCAGTAGAAAGTCTATGGACCCGTCTCGTGGCCCTCTCCTGGGGTGAGCACTTCTTTCCACTTGTTCTAGTGATCGGTGGGGTCTCGGCACTCAGACCCCCATGATTTACACCTTAGATATGTCACTATGACATACAGGTACGCTTTAAGGAAATAAAAATGTAATAACATTTTCTTCCAGCTCTGTCCACCCACGCTGTGTTGATGGCACGCTGACAGCAGGACTGGGCGGTGGAGAACTGCAGAGGAAGTCGGAGAGAGATGAGAATTTTTGAACAAGGGATGGTCGGGATTATTATAAAGAACTCCCAAAAATAATAAAACCAAACACAGAATCATCTCCTGCTTCAGGAGGGGCGGTCGTCTGCTCATCTTCAAGGGCCCCACCGAGGCTGTTCTCTTACTAGTATGTTATAAAACGTGCCGACCAGAGGACTTCAGACAGAGGTGGCCATCGGTAGAGAAGGAGGCCAATATCCAGAGATGGCTTCAGGTATAGAGTGACCGAGTCATGGATCACTGTGTCCCCCAAACCCAGTGGGCTCAGGATTCTGTGGTCCTGCCAACATCTGCTGTGAGATACAGCGAGTATAAATGCAATCAATGGTGCAGGTCTCTGGGATTGGGTGGGACATCAGCTGTCAGCACATTACTGATTTAATTCTGCTGAATAGACAGATGCCTCCGTATGCAGGGATTACAGTGTGAACAAGTCTAAAAAGGATCTAGTTCTTTAACCCTTAACAACCAGACACTTTTTAGGGATTTTGCACATGCGGTGGTTTAAAGAGGACCTCTCCTGGCATGTCTCGTTTCATCTCCCATGTAATAATTCTGGAGCATCTATTTTTAGGACTCTATGATGTGCCATTCCTTTATTATCCCTGCTAGAATTTCCGAATGAATCTCCAGCAGTCTGCAATGAAGGTCCAGATGGGTGTTACCAGATGGGGGCAGGGGGTGTCCTCCTTGCACAGTCTGACACTGGCAGTCCTGATTGGTAACTGGCGACACCCAACTGAACCTTCATTGCTGACTTCTGGCAATTTATTCAAAAACTTTTTGTAAGAATAACAGAGGAAAGGCACAGCCCTGAGATAGATGGAACGATTGGATATGTTCAGTCACGCTCTTTAAAGGGGTTGTGTCACTTCAGCAAGTGGCATTTATCATGTAGAGAAAGTTAATAAAAGACACTTACTAATGCATTGTAATTGTCCATATTGCTTCCTTTGCTGACTGGATTCATTTTTCCATCACATTATGCAATGCTTGTTTCCATGGTTACAACCACCCTGCAATCCATCAGTGGTGGTCGTGCTTGCACACTACAGGAAAAAGCACTGGCCTCTATGGGGGGTGGGACCGTGGGAGCTAATATAGGCCGGGGCTTTTTCCTATAGTGTGCAAGCACGGCCACCGATGCTGGATTTGCAGGGTGGTCGTAACCATGGAAACGAGCAGTGTATCATTTGATGGAAAAATTAATCAAGCCAGCAAAGGAAGCAATATGGGCAATCACAATACATTAGTAAGAGCCTTGTATTAACTTTCTCTACATGATAAATGCCATTTGTTGAAGTGAGAGGACCCCTTTAATATAAGCCGTGCCCCTCGTAAAGACTACTGCCACCTTTTCTGTGACCCCCTGCACAAGTATCACTCTGAGAATTGCTCTCTTGGGTTGACCGCTCCACTGTAGGTGAGGGGCCCCACCGCTAGTACTTACTACTGGCTATTAGATGGTATATAGGGGACTAATGAACTCATGGCTCACTGCTACTATGGACATTCTGATCTATGATGTGGGGAGTAAGGGGCCCACTTGCTCTTATTTACTGGGGCCCTCTGCTGTCTGTGCCTACCTCTCACATCAAACTGATTGCTTTTAACATCATTTGTTGTATACTTATACATTGTGTTAGTGCCGAGACAGTGACTATCTGGTTATAAATGACAGATGTTAAGCAGATGTGACAAGGGGAAAGCAAATTTTTAGAGAATAATCTCTTTCAATGTTAAACATCAGCTTTTTATTATGGGAAGAGGATGACTTTAAGTTGCTCCATTATGAGTGTGAACTTCCTGGTACGCATGGATGGATCTTATTACCTTGAGCTTCCCCCCCCCCTCTAGGCACTCCAGGAGTAAAGATGAATTAAATAGTGCATTCTTTTCTGCCTCCACTAGAGGGAGCTCGCCACACTCCGAGTGGAACTGGAGCTCTGTAAATCCCTGTGTAGTGAGCTCCCTCTAGTGGTGACTGCAAGCTGGCAGAATTGTTATCGTTTAAGCGGATGTTTGTGTGCATCAAGGGATTTATAACTGTGTATCGGCAAAATATTCTGGGTCTAATAAAATAAAATGAAATTCTAGGAACACTTTGCTGCCTACTATCATGTAATACTAAATGTTAGCCACTATACCACCTCCAGGGATTTTAATCTGACCAGCATGTAAAATAAATCTTCGTATTAACCCCTTCATCACTATAGGCCCACAACCCCCAGGGATTTTAAGCATTAGCTCATGAAGACCCTAGACCACCACGGATAGTAAATCTTAGTATTAACCCCTTCATCACTTTAGGTCAACAGAAATACTACTTATTAACAGTTTTGTTTTGTTTTTGGTCTTTTGTATAGCTTTTGGATGTAATAAACAATACCAATTATCAACCACCAAACCACCAGAAATATAAGAATATATAGCTCCTGAACCCCCTCCCCCCCCCCCCCCCATATGTAGAATGTGTAATAGAATACATGTAGGAAGAATGTCACCGTCTCCATTGTGAGCTTCAAAAGCCCTAATAAATCCCAATACTGGGTAAACCGGAAACATTAGCATGCTAATCTTTGGGAATATTTCCAATTTTGCACTGTGCTGGCATGCATTTCTGGTTTTTGTGCTTAATACAAGAGGCTTGGGTAAACCGTCTTTAGCTCCTCTGCAGACCTATGTGTCTCTATGGTATTTAGTCTGGACTGACTAGGCAGGAGTTCTGACCGTGCTTCTTGCTGCTTACAGGCAGTAGGACAGGATGGAAAAAAGTAAAGCATGACCATATGATCAGACTACATATTGTAGTCTGTAACCTTGGAGATGCACAAGTCTGCATAGGAGCTGCATACGCAAACGGGTAGGAGAGTTTTAATTGAGAATTTAATTATAAGCGGATTTTTTTAATTTTATTGAAAGCTGCGGTGCCATTCTTGATGTTCTGTGATCCTTCGCTGCTACCATGTTTGATGTCGGCTGCTGGTCTGGTCGGCTGTATGGCAGCTCTGATACCTGCTGAAGGAACACAGAGACACAGAAACTAGTTCATTAAGAGGTCCTAGGGAAGAGGAATGCTTAATATTCACTTTACAAGGCAAGGTCTTAGGCAGTGATTTAAAGAGCCCAGCCGCGGACTGGAAACATGTGGACCACCCAGCACATCACAGTAGATGAACCATTCTGCCTTATATTGAGTTTTGTTCTGTATTTCTCTGGGCATTCAGACGACGCAGCCTTTTTAAGTTAAGAGGATGGAAATGTCTCCTTTTATACATCATTCCTCCTGAAACCTTCAGTGCTCTGGTACCAGTGACATACAGCATGGTGCCTTCTTCTTTACTGCAGGCAGTAAAGCGTTGTCAGGGCCGGCCTTGTGTGTGACCTGTGCAGTGGCGCATCTCGACCTTTCTGGTGGCAATATTGTTTTGCAGTGTCTGGGGGGGGGGGGGGGGGCAGCAATTTATAGCGATAGATGCCTGTGTTGTGTTGTCAACGTATTGCACTTATAGGAGCCCAGTGCTCACTTATAATCATGCACTGTATGCTATGGTTATGGGCTGGCACTGGACGTCTTTCCTAATTTGCCATTACACTGTCATAGCAGCTGCCTGCATCGGCCACCAGGGGGAGCTCCTTGCAGACAGATTTATTCAGCTCCCCTGGAGTTAAGTACTAAGAGGTACATTTATTAAGACCAGCATTTAGACGCTGGTCTTAATAAAGGCCCATCGCTGGCGGTGGATCCACCAAAGTTTTGAAGAGGTGCAGTCTTCTCTGCTGTCTTCTCTCAAATATTTGCTTTAAGTTGGATAAAGTTGATCTCTCTGGAGAATCTCTTACAGGAACAGGAGCTCAGCAGTGTGCTTCCTCTCCTCTCTGGACAGGAAGCAGGACCAGCCCAATCCTACCAAAAGGGGAGGAACAGGGTGGTTAGCCCTGTTCCTGCCAACCTATGCCCACCGTACCTCAGGAAGTTACGGCCAAAACAATACAAAACACATAACACTACATAACTATATACAATAAAACAACTGGAGATACTGGGATATCAGCAAGATCCCTTTAATAGAAGTGTAGCACATTTGCCGTAGCTCTCATATGAGCCTTTACATACAACCCTATAGATGTCTCTGTGCGTGATGGTCAATCTATTGATTTTAATAGACACTACATAGTCCTCCTGAGTCAAAGGCTGGGTTCACATCATGTTTTTGCCATATGTTTAATGTATACAAAAAAAAAACACATACGTTAAACAGATGCCATACAGTGGCATCCATTCACAATACAGTTTCATTAAAAAAACCAAAAAAAAAAGTATTCTACATTAACGTATAGGTTTTGTACTGTACTTTTGTATCATTTTTTTCCCCTCAACCTATACATTAAACAGATGGCAAAAACATGATGTGAAGTGAACCCACCCGACCCAAAGCAGTATGCCTATTCCAGACATCCGAAGGATATGCCATAAATGTCAGATTGATTAGGGTCCGAAACTCTTGGACCCACACCTGTATCTAGAATGGAGGTTCTCCAACCCAGTCAAGGAGTCCCCTGCCCACTACATTGAGGCTGGGATTGAATAGAAAGGAACAGCCAGGTTTAATGTGCTACTCTGATTGAGCAAATCCAATTCACTTCTATGGCAGAGTGCACTCGGCTGTTTCTATAATCCTGGTCACCTTCTATCTTTCAATCCCAACCTGGATGTGGTGGTCGCAGCCTGGAAGACCCTATTCTAGAGAGAGGGTCAGGTCCCAGAGGTGGGACTCGCCTGCACCTATTTCACTTTTTATAGCATATCCTTTGGGAGTCACTTGTAAAGGTGGGCCTATTAGATAGATCCACTGGTCCAGGATTTGGTGGCCAGCATTCTGGGGGACCCTGTTTTGGAGAGAGATTCAGGTCCCAGAGGTGGAACTCACCTGCACCTATTGCACTTTTTATAGCATATCTTTTGGGTTGTCACTTGTAAAGGGGTGTAGGGTTAGCAGAGAGCCTATTCGGTAGATCCATTGGTCTTGGATGTGGTGGTCAGCAGCCTAGAAGACCCTGTTCTAGAGAGAGATATTCAGGTCCCAGAGGTGGAACCGACCTGCACCTTTTATAGCATATCCATTGGGAGTCGCTTGTAAAGGGGAGCCTATTAGATAGATCCACTGGTCCAGGATGTGGTGGCCAGAAGCCAGGGGGACCCTGTTCTCGAGAAAGGTTCAGGTCCCAAAGGTGGGACCCACCGGCACCTTTTATGGCATATTCTTTGGGAGTGTAGGGTTAGCGGGGAGTCTATTAGATGGAGCCACCGGTCCTATTACATGACTGTTAACGAGCTCTGTAACCTTTAAAAGAGGAGACATCTACTTCACTGACGGATCTGTCACTGGACGTTTAATACTAGTCAAATATAAAGATATCCTAATTAAAAAGTAGACATTAAGTACACAATTCACACGTCTCGTATCAGCGGCTGCAACGCAAGCTTTTAGGATTTATTAGCAGCGTGTTAGATGTTCTGCTGAGCTTTATCAAGGCTTTCATCACTTGCTTGGCTTGGCCAGGTACCAGGCGCTTCTAAAATGTCATACGGCTGTCCTGTCATTTCCTGCGTGTTGATGACATAGTCACTGATGCGTCAGTTAATTTGGTGAACTCGGTCTTCACGGATTGCACCGTGCAGGATCTGGTCTCATAACCTACATCGTCTGCTCCCGGAGTAGACAACCCAAGGAAATGAAATGCTTAGTTTTTCCTATAACTCTCAAGAACAGCGTCGTTCTGCGTCCCACGCGAGGCGGTTTCCAAACACAGTGAATCATTGCACATCTAATTTTGTATCCTGCCGGGACAGGCAAGTGCCAGGAGGGTCAGATATCTGACTAATGCAAAAACAATCAAAGAAGAGCAAAAGGACTTCTTAAAATTTTTGTCACCCTCTGGCAATGCTAGCTGAGAAGGTTGACGGCCCTTAGGAAGGTATGCATATCTAATATACAGTGGCAGCACCTATCGGCAGGATCAACCCAATTAAGGAAGACATAGACGGATAGGGTTGATTCTGCTGGCTAAAATGCTACTTACCTTGTGAAAATCGGTTTTGGCGTTTCTAAGGAAAAAATACTTTTGTTCTTTATGCAAACAAGGGCTTCACTGCACAGAAGGGGATGGCCAGCACTGGGAATCTGAGTCACACTGAGGCTTGGGCGTGTTCCCTCAGTTCCTTAGCTTTCCAGTGCTGACGGGCTTAAAGGGGTTTTCCCATTGCAGACAACGGGGGCATATTGCTAGGATATGCCCCCATTGTCTGATAGGTGCAGGTTCCAGCGGTGGAACCCGCACCTATATCGAGAACGGAGCCCTGAAAGTGAAGGAGGGCGCACTGCGCATGCGCAGCCGGCCTCCATTTCTATGGGGCCTCCGTCGGCCTTATAGAAATTAATAGGAGCATGGGCAACGCTCCCATTCACTTCTATGGGAGAGGCAGGGATTAGCGCTTGGTGGTGGATGGACTCCGGGGAATCTGGGGTCCTCCAGCCACAGCACTGCCCTCTCCATTCTCGATATAGGTGCAGGTCCCAGCGGTGGGACTCGCACCTATCAGGCAATGGGGGCATATGCTAGCGGTATGCCCCCATTGTCTATGATGGGAATACCCCTTTAAGTCCTCATTTAGGGTCTATTCACACGTCCGCAGTGTTTTGCGGATCCGCAAAACACCAGGCCGGCACACCAATAGAAATGCAGCTGCGGACAAGAATAGGACATGTTCTATTTTTTTTGCGGAGCCGCGGACCGGAAGTTCAGGGCCGTGGACCGGAAATGCTGATGCGGACAGCACACTGTGTGCTGTCCCCATCGAAAATGAATGGGTCCGTACCCATTCCGCATAATTGCGGAACGGATCCAGACCCAAAGTACGGATGTCTGAATGGAGCCCTACAAAGAGAATACGTCTTATTTTCTCAGGAATGCCACAACTGATTTTCACAAGAGAAGTATCATTCTAATCAGCAGGACTAACCCTACCAGGCAGTATGCATTGTTTAATAGGGTTGATCCTGCTGGTGGGTGCTAAAGGCATCAAGGCCCTTTTAGAGTTAGTGGGTGCTTGAATATTCCGCCATACAGTTCTGCGAGGTCTGGCATCCAGCTGAAAAGGAGATTTGGGAGGAACAATGCAAGGAGTCGAGACTCATCACTCAACTGATCTCAGTCAATCAGCATCACCGAGAATGTTGTCAGAGATTGTACTGTAGAAAAACATGGCTGCTTTCTTCTAATAACAGCGTCACGCCTGTCCACAGGTTATATCATTACATATTACAGCTCAGCCCCTTTTACTTCGCTGGAACCAAACTACATGGACAAGTGTGGGACTTTACTTATCTTGGAAAACTCCTTTAACAAAAAGTTTACATGGAATTTGAAAAGTGTCCTTTTTTATGATAAAAAGTGCCCCCCTGGGGCGGTTTCCAGTATTGCAGCTAGTGCAACCGTTTCTTGTAGGCAACAGTGACCTCTTCAGTCTAGAAGACGGTATTGCACTCCACTTTGTAAATTGTTTGCAGATGTGCTTGTAATTTATGAACTCATCATGTCCTTGTAATGGGATGTTATTGATGAGCCTGGACAACCTCTGATACGTGACGCTGCGTTGTAGAGGAACAGCCATATAGCGTTTATCATGGTGAAAGCCACTGATAAAGAGCTATGAGCTCAGATGGAAGGGAGCTTTAATATTTAAGAAAGTCTATGACATAGGGAAGATCTGTTTGGAGATTGTGGAAGGGGATGGCAATGCTTAGGTTAGTGGTCACCTAAATATGTGCCCAGAGCCCCTCTCTAGATGAAGAGTAGGGGAGCTGGCCAGAGGGGGTTGACTGAAATCAAAATGATTAGGGGAGAAATTATGGGTGGCCGTACCCCAGCCAACCTCGATCATCAAGAGGGCACATGAACTGTATTGAAAGACATCCAGACCTCGGCATCCATAGCCTTCAGTGGCAAGGCCTCACAGACTGGCTGCCGCACGACTATTAAAGGCTCCATCGTCTTTAGACTAAATATCCGTAGACTCTGCAAACTGGAATCTGTAGCAGGGCAACTGGAGAAAACACCCAGGCAGTGACCGGGAGGTCCCCAATTTACCCTGCGTCTCCTGTACATGCCCAGAGAGTAAGCAACACTGACAGACCGACATAAGGCACAGGCCGGATTTAGATTTTTCACCAAAGGGCCCTTTTTGCAAGAACATGCAAAATTCCCTTATTTCCCTTCTCTGAAGAGCCTGTGGCTGCAGTGATATTCAGGAATACATGCAGTTGTTACGGAGCGGATAAAATTGACCTTTACAGGACTAAGCACATGTCCAAAGAGTGACTGGCCCGGTTCCCACGCAGATGTTGAAGAATATTTATCCTACAAAGGTGATGACCAGATGCGGAGATGCGATGTACCATGTTGTAATCCTAGATCCTAGCATGAAATTCTCAGGAAAATCACATTAACCATAGTCGGGATATCTGGAGCGCACATGGCGTGGTTACTCCAGTGCATGTGTACTGGATTTACATTCTTTTCTGGAGCTTTTAAGTTTCTTGTTCATTTTTGGCACATTATCACATACTCATGTCTGTCTTCCCCCTTTTTTTTTTATATAGCTTATGGACTGGGATATTTCTAAATGTAAGGGTACTTTCAGCTTCTCAGTCATTTCTATAATTGATCCAATGCCTCCTAAAAGGGTTGTGCCACGAAAAATATTCTACGTTTTTCATACCAGTACCTGGATCTGAATACTTTTGTAATTGCATGCAATTAAAAATTTAGTAGCTATTTAATAAACTGTATCTGTATAGCGCCACCTGCTGTCTGTTCTCTTTCTTATTTTTTTGTCCACATCACTGAGGTGGTCACAGATGCTCATTTTAAAATCTTTAACTGTTACCAGCCATATCTTCATTTTTACATCAACCATGGAATAACCCCTTTAACAAAAAAAAAAAAAAAGCCACGTTATGTCCTACTGTTTGCGTTTGCAGCCCCTCTGCCGAGCTATGGGTCTCCATGATTACTGACTATCCTCAAACCCTGTGACTCTGAAGTCTTACCCCCTTATGTTCTCCTTCTTCTTTCTAATTTACATGTGGTTAACAGAAGTCGGAGCCATCTGGAAGTGATCACAGGATCATAAGTCACTGAAGTTCCTTTTTTTTTTTAACTGGTTGAGGTCCAAACTCGAGGACTCCTTATTTGTGGATGCATCTATGACCCGTCGGAAGATCCATTTAAGATATAGGGTTAGCTAGCTACTTTATCCATCTCTCTAAGAATTCCTTGTAAAACATTTAAAAGGGGTTCTTCATAACTTTACTGTTGATGACCTCTCGTAAGAGTAGTCTACCAGTGGCCCATTTATGTATTATGCAAGTGCCTTCACTGTCCTTCCTGGTCCATCACCTTCTACAGACTGTAGGGATTTCTAAATGACCTCCCAGGCACTCCTTCTCACTGTCTACACTGACAATACAAGGAGGACATGTCTATCTCTAGTATAGACAATACCAATAAACAAATAAATACTGTAGCTACAATGTAAAAACATGTGGAAGCAAAAAGATGGGATATTGCCTGGCCGATGAAACTAAAATCAGATCTGATACATTCCATTTAAAAAGAAACATTATTTTAAAGATCAGATTGCAAGTATCTAGTTAGTTTTTTTGGTAGAGGTGTCTAAAAAGGGCAAAGAAATTATGTGAAAGGGTTAGGAACATTCACAAACTGTCGCTTTCACTTTTTATCATCATAACTTGTGCACAATCTGTAGCATCTCTGTTAGGTTATAGCAATCCGCCGGGACTTGTAATTTCCTTATAATTTACAGTAATGGAATCATCATGATGTCTGTAAAGCAGACGGAGGGTTCCTGGTTTCACATAAAAAATGGAATTCTGAAGAAAACCAGTCATACAAATATGGAAATGATTACTTACTTGTCAGATTTAGTAACACTTGTGGATTAAAAGGGTTTCCGAGATAATAAAAAATCCCGGACGAGACCCCACAATTGTTGTAAAGTAGAAAATGATGCTATAGTTACTTACCTCTTACTTCGGAACATGACAGTGATTGGCTGCAGCTGTCACATTCTGTATAAGTGCACGCCACTGCTGCAGTGTGTAACTAAGCAGCGGCAGAAGGACAGGCAGCATAGAGAATGGTGACGGAGAAAGAGGCGAGAATAGGTATAGAATCATTATGTATTTTCCAATAACTTGTGTGAAATGTTTAATTTTCTGGGACAACCTCTTTAGTAAAATCCAAATAAACACTTTTACGGCCCATTCCCACAGTGAATTTTGTCGCTGTCAAAATCCGCTGTTTACTCAGGGACAGAAACGGCCTCAGTTTCTGCCACAGTTCGCTTTAAATACAGCACACGGGTGCGCGGCTTGGTCTACTTTCACACTAGCGTTGTTTAAATCCGTCGTTCAATTCCGACACCGTAACTGCCCGCCGGATCCGGAAAAACGTGTGAAAACTGATTTACATTTGAATCCTGATCAGGATTTTCATCACAATGAAAAAATGCATTGGAAAAAACGGATCCGCCATTTATGGACTTTCACTTTTTTTTCTAATTTTTCGGGGTTAATGCAAGTCAATGGGGAAAAGGCCTGATCCTGCGTTCAGTCAAAGTGTTCAGGATTTTTGGCCTAAGGTAAAAATACAACATGCTACGGTTTTCTGAAAAGCCTGATCAGTCAAAAAGACTGAACTGAAGACATCCTGATGCATCCTGAACGGATTGCTCTCAATTCAGATGCATGGGGATAAAACTGATAAGTTCTTTTCCGGATTAAGCCCCTAGGATGGAACTCAGCGCCGGAAAAGAAAAACGCTAGTGTGAAAGTAGCCTTACCTCCATTGAATGGAAGTAGACCGCAAGTGGAAACCTGCCGTGGCTTCAGGTAGTGTTCATACAGACCCCGCATCAAAAAAGGGGGCATGTCTCAGGTGTTGGACTTAGGTCTGCCCCTAGCTTAGTGAGTTCTGTGCTAGTGGAGGAAGTGAGAGGAAGCCACATATTCTTACTCCTCAGGGAACTAGGCTTGATCTCCAGGGAACCACTACTTCTGAGAGATCGATTGTGAGGAAACTATCTCTACTTCACAGTACTTCAGGAAAAGAGAAAAGACGCGGGCCAGAATCTGCATGGTTGAGCATTGGAGTCAGTCAGTAAGGTATTCACTATTGAAGGCTAATAGACTCTTTAGTACACTGAGAGGGATATTGCTAAAACACCTTTTACACTTGGACATGGTGTGACCCACCTTATGTCAATCCTGTACCCCTCAGCTGGAAATTAAAGCCACCATTGCAAGAATTATATTGCCAGTCTTAGATTCTGCAGAAATAAACATGGTGGAGATAAAGGGAAGGAGAACTACAAACCCCATCCTGACCTATATCTATACTTTACTATCTCTGGGAAGATTTTCACAGTAAATTGTTTGAAACTGCATTGGATGCAGTTGGATGTACTACAACTCCCATTCTACAGTTTAGTAGAGGCTTGTTTGTTTTCTGCAAACAGCCTGGTTATTGACTCCAGCACCATGCACCGGCCACTGCACCTACATCTCCTGTCCTGCACCATAGCGTGCAGGCTCACAACATCAAGGACACCCCAACTACCATCAGGCAGTAACCCCAATATTAGGGTTTGCCCTGAGGAAAGAAAGGATGTCCCTCCTGTCACTGCCCTCGCAGTAAGGAGCATCGGTGTGAGGATTGCCATTGTAAAGGATTATCTCGGCCAGAGACGCTATCCCTACCATCCTCTGCTCCGCTCCTCCGGGACGGGCGTCAGTTACGTCACTTTATGATATGGGATTGCCCTTTACTCCTTTAGTTTCCAATGAGAGTGTAATTTTCATTTTTCACAAACTGATTTAGTTCTGTCTTTTTTTTTTTTCTACTGTCCACCAGAGAACACACAATCTGCTGTTATTTCCTGTATTCTTTAGCCCTTTTTCAGCTTTGCTGTGTAGACTGGGACAGGGTCAGCACTGGCATCTCATAATCATTAGAGCGTCAGGGATTTAAAGGTATTGTCTCATCGCTAATATATGCCACCAATGTCTGATAGGTCCCGCTTTTGGGACCCGCACATTTCTCCACAACAGGAATGGAGAACAGCCGTGCATACAGGGCTATCCGCCTTCAATTTCTATGGGTGTTTAGAAAATAGCCGAGCGCTGGCTCAACTATTTTCTGCAGTCCCATAGAGGTGAATGTAGTGGTGGCCGCGCGTGTGTGGTGTGCTCTCCGTTAATTTCTATGGAACCTCCAAAAATAGCCAAGTGCACTTGCTTGTTTTTTTTGGGGGGCACTCCCATTGAAATTCAATGAAGAGCACGCTGTGCTTTCATTGGTGCGCTCTCCTTTACATTCGGGGGCCCAAAAGGTTAGGTTCACCTGGTGCTGATGGTAGTCATGATCTATCCTACAAAGGTTACCTGAATTTTTTTTCAGCGGGATTACTAAAATGAGGTTCAGCACAGTGAATTATTTGGAACTTAAAGGGTTTGTGTCACTTCAGCAAATGGCATTTATCATGTTGATAAAGTTAATACAAGGCACTTACTAATGTACTCTGATTCTCCATATTGCTTCTTTTGCTGGGTGGATTCATATTTCCATCACATTAAACACTGCTTGTTTCCATGGTTACGACCACCCTTCAATCCAGCAGTGGTGGCCATGCTGGCACACTACAGAAAAAAGCACCAGCCTATTGCGCTCCCAGGGTCCCAGTCACCAGAGAAGCCAACACTTTTTCCTATAGTGTGCAAGCACGACCACCGTTGCTGGATTGCAGGGTGGTCGTAGCCATGGAAACGAGCAGTGTATAATGTGATGGAAAAATGAATCCACCCAGCAAAAGAAGCAATATGGAGAATCACAGTACATTAGTAAGTGCCTTGTACTAACTTCATCAACATGATGAATGCCATTTGCTGACGTGACACAACCCCTTTAAGTTCCAAATAATTCCCTGTGCTGAACCTCATTTTAGTAATCCCCCTGAAAATCTTTTCAAGCAAAGGAGGCAATATGGAGAATCACAATACATTAGTAAGTGACTTGTATTAACTTTCTCTACATGATAAATGCCACTTGTTGAAGTGAGAGGGCCTCTTTAAGTTTGAAAAGTAGCAGGAACTTGTACATATATTTCCTGGATATTTTTAGCGGCCGTCATTTAGAACATTTACAGAAAGCGATGCAGTCCTTTTATTGTTAATGACACCTGGAGTGCAGCTCAGGAGAATAACCAGAGACTTTTCTTAGATCCAAAGGCCTCGATTATAGAGTCCCCGTCAAGCTCGGCCTCGTGTGAACCACTCAAAGCATAAAAAGCAACTGAAGCACCAATCGCCGTCTACAACTGGCACAAGCAGACGTCTCGTGACGGGTATAACAGCTCTGAAGACGGGCACAGAAGTCATCGTTAATGAATAGAGGAGACATAGGCGGTGCTGGGCTCCTTCACAGGTGGGCGTGGCTGGGCACAAGTAAGGTTCATACAGCCCCTTGGACACATTCGACACTCATTTACATATCTATAAAATCCTTTTTTAACCACCTCCCGACCACCTAACGCGCCGATGCGTCCGGGAGGTGGTTGATTTGTTCCTCCTGGACGCATCGGCGCGTCATCTCGCGATACCCGAGATGTCCTGTGAACGCGCGTGCGCGCTCACAGGAACAGAAGGTAATCGCTCGCTGGCAGGCTGGAGATGTGATTTTTTTTAACCCCTAAAGGTATATTAGACGCTGTTTTGATAACAGCGTCTAATATACCTACTACCTGGTCCTCTGGTGGTCCCTTTTGTTAGGATCGACCACCAGAGGACACAGGTAGGTCAGTAAAGTCGCACCAAACACTACACTACACCCCCCCCCCCGTCACTTATTAACCCCTTATAAACCCCTGATCACCCCATATAAACTCCCTGATCACCCCCCCTGTCATTGATCACCCCCCTGTCAGGCTCCGTTCAGACGTCCGTATGATTTTTACGGATCCACAGATGCATGGATCGGATCCGTAAAACACATATGGACGTCTGAATGGAGCCTTACAGGGGGGTGATCAATGACAGGCGGGTGATCACCCATATAGATTCTCTGATCACCCCCTGTCATTGATCACCCCCCTGCAAGGCTCCATTCAGACGTCCGTATGATTTTTACGGATCCATGGATACATGGATCGGATCCGCAAAACACATGCGGACGTCTGAATGGAGCCTTACAGGGGGGTGATCAATGACAGGCGGGTGATCACCCATATAGATTCCCTGATCACCCCCTGTCATTGATCACCCCCCTGTCATTGATCACCCCCCTGCAAGGCTCCATTCAGACGTCCGTATGATTTTTACGGATCCATGGATACATGGATCGGATCCGCAAAACACATGCGGACGTCTGAATGGAGCCTTACAGGGGGGTGATCATCCCATATACACTCCCTGATCACCCCCTGTCATTGATCACCCCCCTGTAAGGCTCCATTCAGACGTCCGCATGTGTTTTGCGGATCCGATCCATGTATCCATGGATCCGTAAAAATCATACGGACGTCTGAATGGAGCCTTACCAGGGGGGTGATCAATGACAGTGGGGGATCACCCATATACACTCCCTGATCACCCCCTATCATTGATCACCCCCCTGTAAGGCTCCATTCAGACGTCCGCATGTGTTTTGCGGATCCGATCCATGTATCCATGGATCCGTAAAAATCATACGGACGTCTGAATGGAGCCTTACCAGGGGGGTGATCAATGACAGGGGGTGATCACCATATACACTCCCTGATCACCCCCTGTCATTGATCACCCCCCTGTAAGGCTCCATTCAGACGTCCGCATGTGTTTTGCGGATCCTATCCATGGATCCGTAAAAATCATACGGACGTCTAAATGGAGCCTTACCAGGGGGGTGATCAATGATGGAGGTGATCAGGGAGTCTATATGGGTGATCACCCCCCTGTCATTGATCACCCCCCTGGTAAGGCTCCATTCAGACATTTTTTTGGCCCAAGTTAGCGGAAATATTTTTTTTTGTTTGTTTGTATTTTCTTACAAAGTCTCATATTCCACTAACTTGTGTCAAAAAATAAAATCTCACATGAACTCACCATACCCCTCACCGAATCCAAATGCGTAAACATTTTTAGACATTTATATTCCAGACTTCTTCTCACGCTTTAGGGCCCCTAAAAAGCCAGGGCAGTATAAATACCCCACATGTGACCCCATTTCGGAAAGACGACACCCCAAGGTATTCCGTGAGGGGCATATTGAGTCCATGAAAGATTGACATTTTTGTCCTAAGTTAGCGGAAAGTGAGACTTTGTGAGAAAAAAACAAAAAAAAATCAATTTCCGCTAACTTATGCAAAAAAATAAAAATTCTATGAACTCGCCAGGCCCCTCATTGAATACCTTGGGGTGTCTTCTTTCCAAAGTGGGGTCACATGTGGGGTATTTATACTGCCCTGGCTTTTTAGGGGCCCGAAAGTGTGAGAAGAAGTCTGGGATCCAAATGTCTAAAAATGCCCTCCTAAAAGGAATTTGGGCCCCTTTGCGCATCTAGGCTGCAAAAAAGTGTCACACATCTGGTATCGCCGTACTCAGGAGAAGTTGGGCAATGTGTTTTGGGGTGTCATTTTACATATACCCATACTGGGTGAGATAAATATCTTGGTCAAATGCCAACTTTGTATAAAAAAATGGGAAAAGTTGTCTTTTGCCAAGATATTTTTCTCACCCAGCATGGGTATATGTAAAATGACACCCCAAAACACATTCCCCAACTTCTCCTGAGTACGGCGATACCACATGTGTGACACTTTTTTGCAGCCAAGGTGGGCAAAGGGGCACACATTCCAAAGTGCACCTTTCGGATTTCGCAGGCCATTTTTTACACATTTTGATTGCAAGGTACTTCTCACACATTTGGGCCCCTAAATTGCCAGGGCAGTATAACTACGCCACAAGTGACCCCATTTTGGAAAGAAGACACCCCAAGGTATTCCGTGAGGGGCACGGCGAGTTCCTAGAATTTTTTATTTTTTGTCACAAGTTAGCGGAAAATGATGATTTTTCTTTTTTTTTCCTTTTTTCCTTACAAAGTCTCATATTCCACTAACTTGCGACAAAAAATAAAAAATTCTAGGAACTCGCCATGCCCCTCACGGAATACCTTGGGGTGTCTTCTTTCCAAAATGGGGTCACTTGTGGCGTAGTTATACTGCCCTGGCAATTTAGGGGCCCAAATGTGTGAGAAGAACTTTGCAATCAAAATGTGTAAAAAAATGGCCTGCAAAATCCGAAAGGTGCACTTTGGAATATGTGCCCCTTTGCCCACCTTGGCAGAAAAAAAGTGTGACACATCTGGTATCGCCGTACTCAGGAGAAGTTGGGGAATGTGTTTTGGGGTGTCATTTTACATATACCCATGCTGGGTGAGAAAAATATCTTGGTCAAATGCCAACTTTGTATAAAAAAATGTGAAAAGTTGTCTTTTGCCAAGATATTTCTCTCACCCAGCATGGGTATATGTAAAATGACACCCCAAAACACATTCCCCAACTTCTCCTGAGTACGACGATACCAGATGTGTGACACTTTTTTGACGCCAAGGTGGGCAAAGGGGCACATATTCCAAAGTGCACCTTTCGGATTTCACCGGTCATTTTTTACAGATTTTGATTGCAAAGTTCTTCTCACACATTTGGGCCCCTAAATTGCCAGGGCAGTATAACTACCCCACAAGTGACCCCATTTTGGAAAGAAGACACCCCAAGGTATTCTGTGAGGGGCATGGCGAGTTCCTAGAATTTTTTTATTTTTTGTCACAAGTTAGTGGAATATGAGACTTTGTAAGAAAAAAAAAAGAAAAAAATCATCATCATTTTCCGCTAACTTGTGACAAAAAATAAAGTTCTATGAACTCACTATGCCCATCAGCGAATACCTTAGGGTGTCTACTTTCCGAAATGGGGTCATTTGTGGGGTTTTTCTACTGTTTGGGCATTGTAGAACCTCAGGAAACATGACAGGTGCTCAGAAAGTCAGAGCTGCTTCAAAAAGCGGAAATTCACATTTTTGTACCATAGTTTGTAAACGCTATAACTTTTACCCAAACCATTTTTTTTTTGCCCAAACATTTTTTTTTTATCAAAGACATGTAGAACAATAAATTTGGCGAACAATTTATATATGGATGTCGTTTTTTTTGCAAAATTTTACAGCTGAAAGTGAAAAATGTCATTTTTTTGCAAAAAAATCGTTACATTTTGATTAATAACAAAAAAAGTAAAAATGTCAGCAGCAATAAATACCACCAAATGAAAGCTCCATTAGTGAGAAGAAAAGGAGGTAAAATTCATTTGGGTGGTAAGTTGCATGACCGAGCGATAAACGGTGAAAGGAGTGTAGTGCCGAAGTGTAAAAAGTGCTCTGATCATGAAGGGGGTTTCAGCTAGCGGGGCTGAAGTGGTTAAAGAAATTAAAACCACACAGCCGTATAGGACACATATATTGCGGACATGCTAGCGGCGATCTAGCATCTCTATAGCCCCAAACCTGGTGACAGAATACCCTTTAAGTTAATTTTCATGGCAAAGAAGGACTATGCAATTCATCTGATCACTCTTCATAACATTCTGGAGTATATGCAAATTGCTATTTTAAAAACTTAAGCAGCAACTTTTCCAATTTCCAATATTTATGTAATTCTCAAAACTTTTGGCCACGACTGTAGACACATCATGTACTGCTGTAACCGAGGTACAGTATGGGGCCATGGCAGTCTATAAGCCCCTTATTACAGATTTGTGCAACAGAGATCCAAAATTTGGCCATGTGCATGATGCTATAGGCAGTAGCGTACTGCCAATGTAGGCAGACCATGCAACTGCTAAGGGGCCCATGGCATGGAGGGGCCCATAGTGGATGGAAGGCTCCGCCCCCTACATCTACAAAGATAGGGTAGAGAACCGTCAGGAAACCTGGGAGCCAAAAATGTGTTCATACAAAATCCACTATCGCTCTGCCGAAACATCGGATGCCAGACTATGTGTGTTTTCACATCACAGCTATAACATGTTCATATCCTTCTAATGGATAGGAAACCGAACCCAAGGAACAGTCCATTCATTAAATGTATACTAACGATTTGCATGTCCTTCCAATACTTGATTTTTTTTATTTTTTTTTACTCCTTGAGTTCAACCTGCTGAACAGACGGTTTATGTGGATGTGAAATTTTGATGTTCGTAAAATGATGAAAACCCAGGGGTCCACTATAGAATTGGAGCTCAACAATCTGAGGACTAAAAGGTCATATTATTCGCTTGCGTTATCTGAGAATACGCCCACGTAGACACGTCCCTGTGAAGAGAAGCGAAGAGTCATCAACCTTCATAATAATGCAGGGATGCAGATGAGTTGAGCCATTTGAGTAGACCTTACGTTGTGTATTGTAATGATGTTTTGGGACCTGAATTGATGAAACCGTGTAACATATCACATTAGAGGGACGTGGTATCTTCTCACCAGCCTACAGGAGCTTAGTCAAAAACATCCTGCAAGGTAAAAGAGAATGGAGATGGGCGAATGCTAAAGTAAAAAGAAAAAAAAATGATGGAGTCCGGGCAGCATCAGATGGAGATATTTGATTGGCAGTACATAGAGGGGAGGAATGGATGACCTCGTGATTCTGCTGTAGCGTCAGCATAGCCCATCAGTTACGGTTGTCCTGCCCATATAGTTATGGCAGTTGCGGTCCATTTATAGGCGATTCAGGGAACACTTAGGAGATATTCAGATACTAATAGACAGGAACAAGAAATAATGCTGAATTAAGCGCAAAGAAAACGGAATTTACCTCTTAGCACTGAAAGGCAGTGTAATTGTCTTCACTGACAGCTCTTTTAGCGAGGGGAGGTGAGGATGGGAGGAGCGGTAGTGGCTATGATGGGAGTAGTAGTAATCACAGTTCACAGTAGCATATCTCACCCTGGCACTTCCTGGGCCATGCCGTGATAGGAGGGCACACCCTTTATTCCCTTAGGACAGTTCCTGATATTGGGGCTCCTGCCAGATGGTAGTTGGGGTGCCCTTGGTGGTGGATAGTTGGCAGGGTGCAAGGCAGGAGATCAATTGCACGCGGTCAGTGATGGAGTCAATAACCAGGCCCGTTTGGTTGCAATACATTAAGTCTCCCTTTACTGAACTGATGATAGGATAAGTAGTACAAATAGCATCAAAGGCACCGGACAGAGGTATATGTATCTATTTATAGGCTGTTTCCCCAATAGCTGTATATAGGCAGCAGTGATGGAAGTAGTAGTCCTCCCTGAGTGTCAGTCTAAGTTCACTTTTCGATCTCTCCAAATAACCACAGGCGTGCAATCCTATTCTAATTAACTTCTTCTGCAGTTCGCAGACTGTGGGGTGTAAATTTAAGACATGGATGGCCAGTCCAGCAGCAAAGACTTTTTGCCATAAATGAGCGAATACCTTACTTTCTGAATCCTGCATCGCCTTGATAGTTATTGACCTTCCAAGATGTCTGTTCTCTATAATAAAGAGTCGCTGAGAATATTATCTGACAAGGCATATTATAGAATTCTGAACGAAGACCCTACCCCACTTTAAAAAAATCTCTATCTGAATTTATCGATTTAGGTTTCAAGATAGGGATTATTGATGAAAATGGGCTAAAGTCAAAGGTGCGGGAGCCGCGCTCTAAATATGGGCTATCCACCCATCAATAGCCCGTTTTTACTTTTCTACCTAAAATCCATAAATCCCTTGAGAACCCACCAGGGAGACCGATAATATCAGGAATAGGATCCCTTACATCCAATCTTTCAGCCTATGTAGATAACTATCTCCAAAAATATGTTGTACTACTCCCCTCCTACCTGAAAGAGACAGCGCACCTTTTAAACACACTGGATCTTTTAAAGTGAAAAGAGTCCTTTATTTGGGTCACCTTAGATCTATCATCACTGTATAGTAAAATTAAACATGAATTGGTACTTTTAGCAATACATTTTTTTCAACATCAGACCCTTTTATGCCTGACCCCCAAAAAGTTTATTTAGAAGCTATTAAATTTTTATTAACACACAACTATTTTACATCCGAGAAAAGGGGACTGCCATGGGGACCAAGTTCGCTCCATTTTATGCAAATCTCTTCATGGGGTTCTTTGAGGATAAAATTGGCTTGCTTTCTCACCCTAACATTAGTAGTTTTATAGACGACATCATTTTTATTTGGGACGAAAGTGATTATATTAAAGAACTGAATACCAATGACTGGAGATTACTTTTTAGCTTGGAATACAGCCATACTGAAGCAATTTTTTGGGGGACATTCATCTGACCATTTCCTCTGACAAAATCAATACCAAAACCCATTTCAAAAAGGTAGATGCCAACAGCTACCTTGACTATACAAGTTGTCTCCATCAGAAATGGCAACAAAATATTCCGTCAGATGAAAAGGGTCAGAAGAAATTGCACTATGAGAGTGCAACTCGAGACGATTAAACATTGTTTTGAGAAAAAGGGCTACCCTAAAAAACGAATAAGAGTCCACTAAAATAATCAAAAAGAAGTCCTAAAACCCAAACACACGGAAATCAAACAAGAGATCCCAATGAATTCCCAAGTCAGCTTAGTAACCAGATCTAATTTGAAAACATATGATGATCCGAAAAATATTAATATTGGGTTGTACTCCGTAAGGACCCCATCCTGGGAAAGGACCTACCACGTGCCCCAATAATCACTTACAGAAGAGCACAGACATTAAAAAATATTTTAGCACACTCGTGCCCCAAAAATAAACCAAAGAAGGATGATCGATATTCCTCACTAAAGAAAGATGTTCCGGCCAATAAATGTGCACATAAACGTACCGATAACAACAAAAATTGTAAATGCTGCAGTATAATCGCACACAATAAAAAAGAAATAAATATCCCTTCGTCTGATGAAACTTTTTACCTCAAACATGATATGAATTGTGGAACGAGTAATGTAATTTACCTGCTACAGTGCCCTTGTCATCTACAATATGTTGGGAGAACAACCCAAACATTACGTAAAAGAATGAACGAGCATCGTTCCAGTATTAACCGGAAGGTTCGCACACACAGTGTCTCTAGATACTTTTCTATTTATCACAAGAGCAATCCCTCCCTCCTCCAAGTAGCTCCTATTGAATGGATCTCCCAATCGTACCAATTACTTTTGCAGAAAGGAGATGGATCTATCGGCTTAATACCCTATCCCCTTTTGGATTGAACGAGTCCCTTGAGTATACCAATTATTAACTCACTAACTACCATCCCTTTTAATAGTTAATCTATCAAGAGAGTCAGTCATCAGTCTGGATTAATAGATATATTGATACATGTATCACAATGTTCGTATTAGACTACTTATTCTCCATAGTTTTATCTGGACACCCGATAGTAGGAGGGTCAAATCCTCCACCCACACAGTAATTTTACCATACATTTATACCCTTTTTGCTATTTATTATTTATACAGCAATTTTACCATACCTTTATACTCCTTTTACTATTTATTATCTATGCATTAACATTCAGAAGCACCTCATAATAGGACCGGAAAGTTGCATGCGTTGCACTTCGAGCAGGACTGGAAGTTCCCTCCTGTCCCGCTCGTTTCATGAGATCCCTGGTGTTATCCTCAAACACCAGGGATCCAAATATAGACCTGTTGACACTGAACCACCAATTATATGTTAACATTATATGATTCCAATATGCGTTCCACAGTGGAACGCACACTTCCGGTCCGCAAACCGGAAGTGACGTCCCTTCCCCCCTCCCCACCACACGGCACCCACTAAAGGTACAGTATATAAGGCCTACCAGTAAAGATACCTTTTATGCTGTATTTTTATTTTTATTCTGACTGCTTCTGAAGAAGGGGGTATTTGTGAACCCCTGAAACGCGTTGAGCCCCACGCATTGAGCCTACAATATTTTTATCAGCATTTTTAGTGCACATTCAGTGATTATTAGAGTCTGTGGCGCCTCCTTGGTGGCTTTTTCTCTTTTGTTTTTGGTTTACACATTTTATTGAGTATTGGGTCTACTCACCACCGGCAGCCTCCCGCTCTATCCACTCCCTGTATCATCTCTCCCTCCTGCCCCCTCTGGTGCCCTGCCTGGTATTCTGAGATTCCTTTTGGTATTTTCTCCAAAAGATTTTTCTGGTTAACACTTTTTTCTTTTCTTTCTTCATCTTCTCACCTAGGGCAGGGATGCCCAGTATGCCTGGACAGCCTACAGCTATTAGCGCATGCTGGGAGTTGTAGTTTTGCAACAGCTGGGATAATTCTCTCAGTTGAGTTGTTCTCAGACGGCTTCTATCTCAGGAATGGTGTTTCCTTGATGAGGCTTCACTTCGGGCCTACGTGGTTTGTAGCACACACACATACACCTCTTGCCTCTAGCTCTGAAGACGAGACACTCCCCAAGAGGCAAAAGCAGCCCATCTCCTAAGCAAATTAGCAAAGACTGCCATTGTTCACTATATTGCCCATACATTGCTATTTGGTGTACATAGTGCATAGAGACATAAGTGTTTTTACATTGAATTATAGCATTTAACTTGGTAACATTAAATGAACCCTTTGCATTGGTCCATTGGGGCACTGGGCTTTAGGGCCTGACTGCTGGGATTTGTAGTCTTGTAGCTGCTGGGGCACCATAGGTTGAAGAAGGATGTTACCTCCTAGTATGGAGTACTACATTTAAATATGACAGTTTCCACTCAACTTCCCTTACTGGGGACCGTGACGCTCAGTATGAACAGTGCTTAGATAGTTAAATGAATGCCTAAAATGATTATCCACAGTATCTAATGGGTTTTCAATCTTCTGGGGCCTCCTGCAACAGCAGTTACACATTTCACAAGGTTACACTGACCTCCAGTGGTCAGCCCGTTATGTGACTATGCATCGGTACAGTCCATTCTCTGGGAGAGTTTATGTAGGCTATAAATTAAAATAAAGGTCATTTTATTATAGAAAATATTAATAATCCGATATGCTGAAGGCTGCACCATATTCCTTTGCACCAATTCTTTTAAATCTTCTTCATTATAGGGCCAAAGGGTTGACTGGGTTAAAGGCTCAATAATCAAATATCCTGTTAGGGAAATCTAGATAATATAGCAAACTAAATCCTGCTATCTTCTCCACCTAGTGGTAATGCTTGGTGCTGCAGTCTCTTGTACAGGCAGGCATATTTTGCCTGTAAAACACCCATGAAAGCAGCTAACTAAAAATGTGTTGGATGGTGAAGAAATTGTAACATTTACAAACATTCCCCGTTGAAGAGTAGACACAAAGATATCCTTAATTAGCATCATTTAGCTTGTGATCTAATCGTAAATCGTGCAATTTGAAGAGGTGGCCGTGTGTCCCATGGGTGTTCAGATGGAATCACCTCTTTAATGCTATTTACTTGATCCTCTCTTTCCTACAATCGGCTTCTCCACGCACGGTAAACTGCATTTTTGTTTGCTGAGGAAATTATACTTTATACCTCAAAATGTTTCTCAGAGCTGGAAATGATCTTTTAGATCTGTTCACGATCGCAGTCATAAAGTCCCCCCACAATAAACCTCATCTACCTTGTCATCTGTTCTTTTACTTAATTAAAGATTAATCAGAAACTTCTTTAAAAAGAAATAACTGTATGATGAGGTCAGGCGGCACTGCGTGCTGGTCGGTGGGTGCTCGGTTTATGCGGATGTAATCCCGGGATCAACAAAATAGAAAAGAACCGGCACTCCAGTAATCTTTGCTTTTAAGACATTTATTGGTCACTCATATTTAGAGTCACTCACAGGTGCCTTTTTCAAACAGAGAGTGAGCAGCTGGTGTGAGTTTCTTTTCTAAAAAGAAATAACTGTCTAAATCCAGGGTTTGGGTCAGATTTACATATTAAAGTCACAAGACAGGGACTTCATAGAACCCATGGTGATTTAAGTTTTGGTTCAATAACTCCATGGGGTCTGAGTTGAAGATCTGTATCTCTCCTGTGTGGTGTAGTATAGAGGATCTGTCATCTCTCCTGTG